>NC_090446.1:90486564-90794276 GCF_031143425.1 Pleurodeles waltl | reverse complement strand
TCTGATGAGCCTATTGCTCGACCACACTACCACAAAATAGAGCATTAGAATTATCTAATTTTGCCACTATCTTAACTCTAAAGGGAACCATTGGACTCAGTACACACTATCTCTTACTTTGAGATAGTATATACGGAGCCAACCTCCTACACAAAGTGATTTATGAATAGCGACTGAAGCCTAGCTGGGAGGTATGACAAAAGAAAGGTGGAGTAAGTAAGCTGTGGTGTCATACATGCCAGCAGACCAGATTCAGGAGGGAGACTTCTGATTTTTAAAGCAAAAAATTGTTTTATTTTAGCTCTCTCTGGCTCGAAATTGCCTTTGTTTTAATGTTAGTCAATAGGGAAGTTAAACTCCCCTGATTTTGTTTATACCATCTGACGCTTTCGTTATGCGGTTTCTACTTTGGTAATAGGACTGCATGTTTAGGATGGCAGAATGGTAAAGTAAGGGAGATTGAGTATGTCCACACAGTAACAGCCTGACTAACTCCTGGCTAGCTCACAATGTCTCAAACAAACTTCCAAACCCACTGGGCTAAAAGGTTATTATGGCAACCTGAACATGATACTCCAACTCCCCAGGGAAGTTGTGGAAACACATACAATATCCCTTTCATATTATTCCTCATGCATACCAAGGCGAGACAAAAAGATGCATGATGAGTTTTCAATACATTTATTGAAGGAATTGCAACCTATCATATAAAGAGTGAGCTGTGATAATTAGGCAGAGGAAACAAAGCAAGTAATGAGCATACTGACATGGTTAAGAAAATGAACAATCCAACCATGATGCATGTGGTTCTAGATGTGCTAGGGGTTCCTACCTAATCCTATAGCTCTTCTGAGAGCATAGTGGTTGTAACCCTCTGACTGGTCCAATTTAAGGGATTTGCCCCAGCCCCATACTTGAAAAGAGGGTCAGGAATCAGCTTGTAGCGTAGATGGCAGTCCCCTCGGCAAGTTGTCAGATCAGCGCCAGCCAAGTGGCATTTCACACAACTGCATCTCAGGATCTTCATGGACGGAATGCCCTCTACTCTCCTTGGGTCAGTGCACGGTTTATATAATAAAGCAAACCACATTGGAAATGTAGTTCTGATGCAATGCTGTGTCTAGGAGGTAGATGCTGTGTCCTCAATAGGCAACACAAGCTAGCATATTGTGTACTGCGTTCCACAGCCTTGGACAGAAAGTACTGATTATATATTGTGCAAAGGCTAACTAAATGAGCAGCATGTTCCTTGCTTTCCTAGAATAAAGGCAAACTGATAGAATGCGTAAAAGCTATCGCTAAAAAGCAGCCTTACTTAAATGAATAAAATGTGAATAAAACATGAACTGTAAAACTAAGCTAAAACAGGGGTGATCAACCCCGGTTATAGAAGTCCTCACAACACTTTTCTGCTTTGAAATGTTGGCATGTATGTGGTGCTGAGGAAACTAACCTACGAACATTATTAGAAAGGAACCTACTTCTGTATACTAGATGTACTGCATGTACACCTAGGAGAATTAGTGTCACATAAAGTGGTCATTTATTCAATAATGGATGGCACTTGGTAAAGTACACTCTGGGCCCGCCCCCCAACTGGTGTACTGAATCTAAGTTACAGGGAACATAGATTCACAGCCTAGATACTCATTATGATACAACTTGTTTAATTGTGGTATCTGTGGCAACTTCTCTTATCACACATATCGCAATTAGGTAGTTTGCAGCTAGCACCAAACTCCTGAACTGTTCCCTCAATAAATTTTGGCAGGTCAAACCGTCAAAATTTATTTGGCGAATCATGCTTGATAATTCCTGGGTTGTTATTCCTCATTATCTGGGGCAAACTCATAATTGGAGATTATCTACTGGATCCCATAAAGTCCATCTCTTGAGTTTTTTCCCCAAACTTCCATTCCTTATGTGTGTGTTATAAATCTAAAAAGGGGAATGTGAATGGGCTGGATTTCAAGATCAAGCGTGGAGTGGTCACACAATACATCTGTCTACAGCCCCAGATCTGGTGCTCCTACAGGAGGTGCACCTACTGAGGAATACCTGTGAATGTCAGCAGAGAGGCAGGTACATAGTGCTAGTGCACATTGGATATAGAAGTGGCTCCTGGGGGGGTCGCAATATTAGCCAGAAAGAATCCCCCTTTTCAGGTGATGAAGATTTGGGCTGACCTTGAGGGATGCTATATAGCAGTGAGGGACAGATGGCAAACAAACATGGTTCTTATTGTCAATGTGTATGCCCCTGCATAGATTGTTGAGGCAGACCATTGACAGTTTGAGTCAGATCCTACTAGACTTGTCTAGTGAGTTACACATCATGGGAGGGGATGTCAATGAGGCGCTGGATCATTTAGACAGACATAATCCTAGGAGGGCACCCTCTGGTCGAGACACAGAGCTCGCCTGTTTTGCACATGCACTGGGACTCAGTGATGCTTGGCTGAGTCACCACCCAAATGAGAGGACGTACTTGTTCTATTCAGGAGCCCATAAATCTATGTCAAGGTTCGACTATGTGTTGTTACCCACAGCCTACATACCATGGGTCAGACGTGTACAATATCTGGTCCGTGGGATTTCTGACCACTCCCCACTGTTGCTCCAGCTGGACACCAGACAGTTCCTCAGTCAGAGGTCCTCGAAATTAGATGCCTGGGCCTTAAGAGTCCCAGATGTAGCGGAGAAGAGACACTAAACTACACTTTGAAGAGAACGGGAGGTGGATGTCCTCTCACGGTACCCTGTATGATGCATACAAGATGGTGCTGAGGGATAGATCTCAGAATATCATCACTATCAGAAAAAACAGAGGAAAGAGTGAGACCTCCAGCTGGAGTGCTGCCTCCTACAGATGGAAAAACCTGGAGAGGCCCAAGGGTGAGGAAGCTACACGTCGCTTATTGGAGGTAACAAGGTCTCAATATTAGAACTTGGTAACAAATGTAGCTAGACAACATTATCTGTGGACCCATATTTATCCCCCCGTGCAAAAATGGCGCACGGGTGGAAGGCAGACCTAAATAATGGCGCTAAGCTTGCTTGTGTGGATCAATTTCCAGGGCCAAAAATGATTGAATGGGCCCACCGGTGTCCATCCCATGCCCCAGGAAAACCCCCACCTACACCAGAGGGACAACAGAGGACGGGGGACTCCATCCCGGGTGAATGATGTAAGTATTTTTTTTAATTTTATTGAAGTGTCATTGGGGGCCCTTATATGGGGCCCCCTGTCTGGCACTGGCTGTGGTGGCCATGCCCAGGGGACACTGGTCCCCTGTGCTGGCCAGTGGGGTGATGGGCATGACTCCTGTCTTTAAAATGACAGAAGTCATTTTTGGGTGGTTGTGCATCAGGAAATGACGGTAGGCTGGTTACTGTCATTTTCTGTTGCGCAACCTCCTTTTCCCACACCGCCACCCCCACCCCCACCCCCACCCAGCTAGTGTATTTTTTTGTGACTCTAGGCTTAGCTCAGTGCTGGCTTGTGCCATTCCTTAAATATGGTGCCCGGCTGGTGCTGTAGAATGGCATAAGCCAGCGCTATACATTTTGATGCAAAACTGCGTTAGCGCAGTTTTGCATCAAAAAGTATAAATATGCCCCTTAGGGTCTTTGAGACCTACTATGTATCAACTGTGATAAATTAGTGACACTCCAGCTGTGGTGCTGGGATGTTTTGTGAGTGGGGTAGAGAGTGAATACTGCCTGACCTGATCAGATTTTAAATATCTGGGTATCCACATCACCAAGGATCAAGACAGGTTCTTGCAACTGAATGTTTCCAGAGTGCTGACTGAGTTCTGTGAAGACACAGACAGGTGGCAGAACCTGCTCTTGACAAGTATGGGTAGGGCAACCCTGTTTAAAATGATTATGCTGCCTAAGCTGTTGTATGTCCTGCAGAACATCCTCTTCGATATCCTGGGGCCTACTTTGATAGAATAGATAGCATACTCCTTACTTTGCTTGGAGACATTGTCATCCGAGAATAGCTCTAAAAACCTTGCATTGATAAGTGTACACTAGCCTTGCACTCCTAGATATTAGAGCATATCACAGGGTTACCCAGATGCAGACAATTAACGATCAAGGTCACAGCCCCTGTCTGAGCCAACCTATAGGATAGAGAGGAGAGCTATGACAGGAGAGTCCCACATTCACAACATTTAAAGGAAAAAACACAGAGGTCAACTGCCGGGACCACTTTGAGGGCCTGGGATGATGGTACCCCCCTCTGGAAGTGTACCATGTTGTCCGAGTCAAGTGGACTCATGGGCTTCCGAGGCTGGAAGCAAATTGGGATCAGAACTCTGGGAGATATGGTCATGGGGGAAGGCTTTGTACCTTCTGAGACATTGCAACAGGAGTATGCTGTGGCCGAACCACAATGGTTCGGCTACCTCCAGCTGTTACATGCCCTGCGGAGAGACCAGGTGTTAGCGACGGCCCTGCCAGATCATGCCCCAATGGAGAGTTGGGTTCTGGGATATGAACTAACACAGCCGTTTCCCGGCTATATCGTACAGTCATAAACAACACACCTGATACACTTTGGAGACTGTGAGAGAGGTGGGAGGCATATGTATGACCACTTGAGAATGTGACCTGGGAGGCTGCATTGATGCACCCTTGCGAGGTAGGATTCAGGACCAGGTTCTGCCTGATTCAGTTTAAAATCCTGCATAGGTCAGATTATCCCAGGTCCCGCCTCCACAAGATGGGTCATGCAGAGAGCCCCTTGTGTCTTTGCTGTGCTGCAGAAGAGGGTACCTTCCCTCACACGATTTATGGCTGTTCCGGTGTTGACACCATACTGGGAATCCAATATCACAGAACTAGAATAGGTGATGTGCACTAATATTCCCAGGATGCCTCAATTTATAGTGCTGGGCATACCTAATGATGTAGATATCCCAAAGAAGCAACTTCTGTTTTGTATGCTGGGCTTTGTTGTTCCCAAAAGAGATCTAGGCAGCCCCTGGGAAGGGAGCATGGTCGCACTGCGAGACATGTGGAGAGAAGGCATGAATTGTCAGATGGAGGCAGAGAGGGTAGTGTATGATAGTTGGGGCTGTCCAAATAAGACTGAAAAATCTGGGAGCACTGGAGGACAAACCATGGCCTCACGGACTATATGGATGCTATACCTGGTTATGAGGCCCAATCTTGATGCTGCTTTCAACTAGGTGATCCCAGTCATAGACCGGGTACGGAGACATTTGCTGGATTCAGACAGAGGGCTGTTGGCCATCCGGCGGGTGGAAGGGAGGGTAAGAATCATGAGGTGTTGTGGGCAGTGGCGTAACAAAACTTGAGGGGGCCCCCCTGTAAAGTACAGGGAGGGCCCCCTTGCCGGACATATTCAAGAACTCTGAAGCCCGGGTACTGTGCTGAAGAGGCCCCCCGGAGCTCCGTGGCCCCCTAGTACCATGGGGGCTGAGGGAGCCTTTGTTACGCTACTGGCTGTGAGGGCTGTTCCAGCATGTTGCATGTCTTTTTGCTTGTTTTTTACAATCCATTAAATATATTTTAAAAAAATCCAAAATGGACAATTAAAATATTTGTTGAAGTAAGGTACAGGACTCACAGATATTTTTGACTACTATTCAACCATGAAAACCAGACAGGTCTAAGGAAAGTATATTTGGTTGTGAAATCTCTCCTTATTCCTCGGAAAAGGTCTTTGAGTTTAGGAACAGAAAGCGGTATGTATTTAGTAACAGCTGTACTCCTACTACTCGCAGACTATATAACTCTATGGAGCCATCACAAATAGACGTGCAAGTGTACAAATCGGACGATAACATTTGACTTCCGTTGCCCAAAGTCTTTATTTGCAATGACGTTCCTAAATGGCCTATCATTATATGAAAGGGAATAAGACATTGACAGGTTAGACTATTTGTAGGCCCGGACAAAATTGACTTTGAATCTCTGTTATTTTGTGATACGATTGTTATGCAAAATTCGCAAAATTATGCCAGTTGTGTAATTTCACTATACGGACAACCAGAAAGTGAGTGGCTGCTCTTTAGGGAAAATGTTTTTGTGCTTTTTACAGTCTGAAATGCATCCTTAGTATCAAAAATTGATGCAGCAATGCATTTCTCAGAAAACTTTGCCCAAAATGACAGGTTTGCATAATTTTTCTGAAATTTTGCATAATTACGCGAAAGCAAATTTTGGGAAATTTACACACCCTTAATTATTTGCCAGTTTAGCATTTCATGCCTTATTATGACATGACTGAGGATTGGTTGTGTCTGCCCTTCTGATTACAGTGGTAAAGTAACAGGAGGAACTGAGACTTGCTGTCATGTATGTCGTTGAGGATCATAAAATAAATGGACTAATAGGCACTAAAAATAATGTGACTGTATCTTATAAATGAACAGAGCCTGGAGGTCTTAAGATCGCCAGCCCCACAGTGGCGGTCAGGATCGACGCTGTTCTATCGGCTCGACCTCCACATTAAGACCCTGGCAGTCAGACCACCAGGGTTCCGCCGTCTCCACTGTGATCGGATCCTCATGGGTTGACAGTGGGTGGTGATCGTAATCTGCCAGGGCAGCCCTGCCCTGAGGATTACGACCTGGTTCTCCGCCAGCATTTTCAAGGTGATTTAACTGCCATGAAAAGGCTGGCGGAGAACAGGTGCAGGGGGCCAAAGGGGGGGCCCCTGCACTGCCCATGCACTTAGCATGGGAAGTGCAGGGGTCCCCCTGCCCAGCACCCTTGCTGGGCAGACAGTGAACATTGTCAGAGTGCGGGTGCGCTCTGCAGGAGATTGCAGTGCCGCCGGCTCGATTTCAAGCTGGAGACAAAGCTTCCTCCTGTTTTCCAATAGGCAGATGGGTAGAAACTGAGGTTTCCACCGTCTGCCTAGCGGGAAACACCTTATACGTCCGGCGGGGTGGTCGTCACGAAGGTGGAAGCCACCCTGTCTGGAGGTTAACAGACAGGCTTTCCTGTCCGTCAAACTTGTAGTCAGGCCCATGGTTTTTATTGACTTAGAGTCTTAGACAATAATTTATTTCGCCCTTTCTTGAATAATGACAAGCAAACAAGGCAGCTGTAGTAATAACTAAAACAATCTGAATTTATAAGGCAGTAATGTGCAAGTGGTTTCTTAAATGGCACTCATTTAGCATCTATATCATCCATTTTTTAGTTTTAGCTGCCTTTTTATTAACATGGACATAATCCAAGAGGTAGTTAAGAAAGCTTTGCATAGAACATATGGATGTATTACCTTTACCAATTTACAAAGATGGAAGGCAAAGAGAAAATATAGGCTTATAACATTTCAACAAGCAAAGACATAGAGGGTTCGGCATGAAATCAAGTTACATTTCCAGTTTTGTGATTACATAGAACCTTGTGTCTGGCCAGTCAGTGGGTTTCTGTAAAGCTGAACATTGTAGATAAACTGGTGTGTTTATTAGGTATTGCAATAGACTAAAATGATGTACCGGCTTTATCTAGCAGTTTATACTCACATATATTTCTCAGTGCCATGAGCGGAGCACAGGCCAATAATATCCATATTTTGGGACATCAGACATAGGATGGGAATTAATAGCGCTATGATACCAATACCCTGTATATAACTGTAATAATATCTTGGAGCTGTGGCAAAAGTCTCCCTAAGAGGTAGAGATAGAACTATATCTGCCCTCTTAGAAACATCATAAGATCAAATTGGCAACCACGGAGAAAAACGCAAAAGTCAGGGAGTGATCTACACACCCTAAAAACACAGAACAATTGATGAGATGCTGCCTTGTTTGAGGCAGTTGCGTATCAAACTTTTTTGTTTTCCAAAAACAAACCTTCAAAGAGAAGGTTTGTTTTAACAAAAAGTAAACTAACCTGTTTTTGTTGACTTTAGGACTCTACACTCTTTGCTCCTGCTAACCAATGGCAAAATGCGTGTGCTGTCCCTTCCAAACATGTTACATTGGTACACCACTGACTGGATTATTTAATTTACTTGTAATTCCCTAGTACATGGCACTACATGTAACCAGAGCCTGTAAATTAAATGCTACTAGTGAACCAGCAGCACCCATTGTGCCACCCACAAAAGTAGCACTGTACAACATGTCACAGGCATGCCATTGTAGCCTGTAGTGCAGCTTTAAACTGTCCTTTTGACCGGTCAAAATAAATCTTTTGCCTGGCCCAGACCTTCCTTTTTAATACATATAAGTTGCCCATAGGATACAACTTAAAGACGCATAGGGCAGAGTGCATGGTATTTAAAAAATAGGACACGTGTATGTAAGTTTTAAATGTCCTCCTAGTGAAAACCTCCCAAAGTCATTTTTCACTGTAGCAAGGCTAGCTTCCCATAGACTAACAATGGGTTATTAAACATATTATGTTTAATAAGTGACAACTTCAGTTTGGGAACAACTAGAAAAATACTTCTTGCACTCATTTTAACTGTAAATTAAAAATCTGTTTAACGGTAAAGTCGGGTTTTAAATTACTATTTTGAAAAATCCTATTTTGGAAAGATGGCCCTTTCTTGCTTAATCCAAATGTGCCTTTCTCCAATTGTCCAAGGCCATGTGACTGTTAATAGCTATCCTGGGATGTGATGTGTACTCCTTCCAGACAGTGGACAAAATGACCTTGATTGTGGGGAAGGATGTTCATCTCCTGAGAAGGATGTCCTGATGGGTTGTACCTAGCCCCTTCCTGAGCTTCAAAGGTTTGCCTGAGGGCTATACTCAGCCCCTTCCTGACATCAGAAGGTGCTAGCCTTTTCACTAGGAAATGCAGCTCACACCTGGGCCTGCCTGCCCTCTGTTTCACTAACCAGGCTGGGGCCAGATCCAAGGAAAATAAAAAAACTAAATAGAACCAGTTTAGGGTTAGAAAACGACAGTGAGCCCTACCCACAGGCTGGCACTGGGTATAAAAGTGGCAATCTTGGACTCTGAAATTAGGACTCTCCTGAACATGTGGAGACTCCGAAGAAGAACAGCCAGGTGCCTGAGGCCTGAAGGAAGATTGCACGTGCTCGCCTTGAAACCAGGGTCAGTTGGCTGATCACCTGTTTAAGCTACAAGGACACAACAATCTTCCACAGGTCGGCCCTACAACTGCCCAGAGGGCCAACAACAACTGGAACTGCCTGGACCCTGATGTTGGCCTCCGCTGAAGTGAGTCCTAACCCCCCCGGTGGTGCCACCCACCAGATCGTGCACCTGTGACTGCTGTTAGAGGGTACTCCTCCCACCTTAAAACAGCAAGAACTGGACTCCAGGTAAAAAAACATAGAAACTTGAAGCTCTCAAAGAAAAGAACTGGCCCTAGTTGCTTCATGAATGTGAACTGACTTCAATGAGGCCAGCGCAAAAAGTCCATCTGACTGCCAATTAGAGATCTTCCCAAATACAGATGCAGGGTTTCATCAACAAGGAGCTGTTCATGTTGGCAATGATTGCCAAGCATTTCCTACTAATGCAAAGTTCTGATCATCAACCAGCTGTTTGCACCAACAATGACCCACAAACACGAAGTTTTAACTGTGGCCTAGGACTTCAGCAGCCTGTGGTTGACAAGCCCCTCTCCAGTCCAATTTCTTACAGCTGCTTTTCAAAATCTCTAGTTTTAGGTGGAGGCAGAAGAGTTGCCAAATGAATATTAATTAGGCAAGTTGCTATTAGCCATTTCCGTTTCTGTGTTTCAGTGACATCACAAAACCTCAGAGAAACCTACTGCAGGGTAAAATGAAGGAGCCCCTATAACATCTCCCTTTCAAATCACTCCCCATTTCCAGCCTGCAAGAGTCTTCTTTAGGGGTGAGTGGAACTCACAGAGTTTCACTCAGTGGAATTCTTCTGAATTCCATGAAAACTCCGCAAGAACTCTGCTGAGTTCCGCGAGCGGGCAGAAATCTGCACATCGTACTTATTTTAAGTGCCAGGAGCTCGTTCTGCACTGAAAGATCAGCTCAAAATGTCACCCTGCAGAATGCCAGAGGGCACTTCTGTTTGAGGAGCTTTTGCTGCCACTTGAGTAGATTTTCTACCTGAGCGTCAGCTTTCTCACTGTGAACGGTTACGACCCCATATGAACAACACCACTAGCACGGAAAAATGTCATAAGGGATGCCAATTCTTGCTCGCCAACTTAACACTGGTGAGCCACACACAAGAAAAAACACCAACATGCGGCAGTTGGCAGGATTTGCATTTGACCAGAACTCTGCTTAATAAGAATAATGTGGAGTGGACAAAATTCCATCAACTCTGCGGAATTTATTAGCCACTCCTAGTCTTCATGGGGCTGAGCCGTCCCACTGGTTATATAGACTCTCAAGTTCTGGATTTAGAATACAGGGCTAATCTTCATGTGCAACAAAAGTTACAGGTTTACATCTCTCAGATCCTTAATAAACAATCTTGCTCACTCCCTATTGGCCCATCCTTTTCTTCTCGTCCCTATAGACAGCAGGCTGAGTCACCTCCAGTGCTCTCCATTTAATGTACATTCCTTGGTGCTCCTCTTCTGGCATAGTGAAATAATGGTGGATGGAGCATAGGAAACACCTTAGAGTCACAGTGGCAGGACATTATGCCTGCATCTTTTGTGGGCTGTAGCATGCTCATATTTACAACAGTTCAATAAAAACATATGTATCTGTGTCTTGCATGTTAAGTTCCTGATCTCTGCTCAAAACTCGACTAGCACCACATTTTGTCTCAGTCTTTTCATTCTTGGACTTCAAAACAATCTGACCAATATCAACAAAGACTGTGCAGGAATTTATAAGCACCGTGAGAAAAATATATTTTTATCCCAAACAGATACTTGCTTGCATCAGAAGCACCGAATGTGTTGCTTCTGGCTGAAATATGGTATTCTTTGCTCCCCGTAAGCCACGAAAAACAAAGTCAACCAGTGTGCAATAGATAATTAAAAGGACAACATGGGAGACTCTATGGACACCCACAGGGTCCTGAAACTGCCGCAAATTCCGAGCGCAGTCATGTTTTTCCAATGTGCTTGAAGTCACTCAAGCTTTCAGAGAGGTCCAGCTTATGTATGAAGACTCAATCGAGCACCCCACAAAATGCACTGATATCTGAAGTCACCCCGCACAGACCACCTGCTGCATCATGCTCGTGGGGTCATGGGTGGTGGATTAGCCAGCCCCTCACTCCTTAATATCCAAAGGAATGTTCGAAGCAATAGGGTGTTCTTGCATGGCACAATTAAACTGGTGCCCTGGTTCATCACGGCGGGTGGGCGAAGTATCACTTTCTTGAGGAAACTAAAAAAAATGAAATGACTTGTTCCCTCTGTGGGAAGAAAGGCTTTGAACTCTCTGCCTGGCTGTTAAAGTAAAACACTTCTTGGAGACTTGTGTTGAAATACTTAAAATATTGGACTGGTTTGATTTTTAATTTTCCACTTTTCACCCATGTATGAAACTTCTAGGTTCCCCTGAGGGTTGTTGCCACATGTTCATATGAACTATTAGAACATTGGAATGTTGGTAGCTCCATTGAAAACAATGCAGTGCTGCGGGCTTTTACTGGCCGGGAAAAGCCCGCAGCGCCAACATTCCAATGTTCGCTTTGTTCACAGCAACAGCTGTGAACAAAGCCTCACGGAGCCTGAGGGGATTGTAATCCCCTCGGGCTCCGTGAACATTTTTGCCCTGAGTGGCAGAATGTTCTAATAGCCTTAGAACCCGCTGTAGCGGGCTCTACCGGCTATTAAAGGCCCTTTCCCTTGTTAAATGCCCTCGCCTTCGGCTCGGGCATTTAACGCGGGAGCGGGCCTTTAATAGCCGGTAGAGCCCGCTACGGCGGGTTCTAAGGCTATATTGGTTCTGCCATAGCCAGGACTCACACTAATATTGGTAGCAGAAGAATCACCCAAGCACTTTCACACACCTGTTACATACAATCAGAGTGGATGACATGGCTGAGTTATGAAATAATAACAAGATTTACCAGGGAGAACCAATAGCCAGTCTCCAAACTGGGTTGCAGTAAAAAGCCCTACTCCTTATAAATATAATTGTCCACCACCTTCTGTTGATAGAGTGTCTGATAAGGGTGTGGTAGCCACATACTGTAGTATCACTTTTGTTAGTCCCCTATCATAAAGCCGAGTCTACCACTTTGTTGGGACTCTTGACACAGGTTTCCTGCACTAGAAAACATGTCATGTCCACCAGAAAATTTAAATGAGAATCGCCTTGGTACAGGCACACATCATCACATATTGTCGACCCTACAGCCTCATTGGGGCTAAACGAATTGCTTTCTAGCCAATGTTGGTTTTGGTGAAGACTTCAGTGATCCTATTAGGATCCTTCATTAGTTCCTGCGAGAGGTGGAATCCCACTTCGTTATTGTATGTAGAATATTGGAAGTCGGCTGAGAGAGTCTTTAAGAACTGATGAAGCAGTTGGACATAAACATTAAAGAGCAGCTGAGAGAGACAGGACCCCAGAGGACCATGCATGTAGCAATTGTGCTGTGTTGGTTACATGTCAAATGTCATATTGGATATCGTAGAATATTGGTCTAACAATGCTCACAATGTAAACTTTACCTGGGTTTTAGTTATTGCTTCACAACACAATAAACTCCTTTATACTGAGTGGAATGCAACATATTCAGCTTCCTGGCCACATTTCAAGGTTTTTTGTGATTAATTTTAAGTTTACAGCAGCAAGAGAAACTTTTCTAATCCCTGTTTTCAAACTCTTACTCGTGAGTTTACAAAGAGAGGAGTCACTCCACTGTTGTTTGATAATTACAGCAAGGGTTTGTTCTCTAGGCCCAGACAAGAAAAACTACTATGACATCATTACACAGGTTATGTGGTGTCAGAGGAACCTAACAATCTGAACATTGTGCAGTGATTGGTGTGCGCATCATTCCAGCCATAATTGGAGTTACTGGGTTAATTTGTCAAAAGATAAAAGAGCAGATATTTATAGTTTTAAAGCAGCTCATAAAAAAGGAGAGCGATTTGAAAGGGTTGTAAACTTGCCAACTGGCTTGTAAAGAGCAGCTGTGGTCCAGGACACCAACAAAAAATCTGAAAAAAAAAATATTTTTTCTATTCCCATTCAACATGCACACTGCCCTAAGTCCAGGAACGCCATTTTTTATCATCAATTGTTCTAGGATATTATCTGTGCTGAGAAAAGAAATCCTCCTTTTCCATGTTGGGAGTTTTCTGCTATGGTGTTGACTTGATTGGTCCAGTGTTAATAGTTATTGTTTGTTAATGGGATTACTCTTGTGCGCTCAAGTAAACCATTCCGCGTATGCACTTTAGTTTCTTTGTGGTAGATTAAAGTAATAGGAGTTAGGCGCTATCATTGTTGGAGAAAGGAGGTATGTGACATGCTGATGTTTGGTAGGATTGATTGATGAGCTAGAGGAGATTGAATAGTGGCAGATTGCAGGTCGCAGTCACTTTAAAAAAAAGGAGAGGTTGTAATCTTTGAAATGAGCTGTGGGCAATTTGCAGAAATACATTAGTAGAGAATAAAGGCATACATGCATGTCATTTAGAGAACCGGCATGGAGGAGGTGGAAAGAAAGTTAAGAGCCATATGGAAAAAGGTGAGGTGACCATCAGAAGTTTTAAGAAGAGATCAGTTTTTCAACACTGAATTTTAGGAATATTGAGGAAATTTTTTAGAAACATACAATTGGAGTATGTAAGCCTCTAGAAAGAATTTTTTTTTTGTGTGCAACAATAGTGCAATATTAAGTACTTTGATAGGCGCTAGAGTAAGGTTCTATAAAGTTCAATAAATACTAATATTACATCCATGGATAATATTTAGTGGCACCAAATTTAATGCTGAGAATGGTTCAACTTGTCAGAAAAGTTCAAATGCTGGCACTGGCAATATGATGTAAGGAAGTGAAGTAGATGTGGACTATTGACAAGCCAGCAGCCAGGTAAATGAAAATGGGGTCCTAGAGCTAACAGTGTTATTGCATACATGCTGCCAGGCTTTCACAGTTATTAATTGCCCTTTCCATTCATTATGGACCTTTATCTTAGTGTCGGACTTCCATAGTGGTACAAACAATTAGCAGCTATTAAAGCAATAAGAAGAGGGTTTTAATAGCTCTGCACAGAGCAATAATGTTCAAATCAAAGATTGCCATGTTAGTGGGTCAACGTCTGTAATTCTGCAGAGGTCAGCACAAATCTAATAGCAGAGCAGCAAACCTGCACCTAAAAACTGTAGGTTATAGACACTATGAACATTAACTCCTCACCTCTCCTTTGCCCTTCTATCATACAGACAAAATTACACAATATTTTACCTGTTTTAAAATGTTTTTTTATTTGGCTGTCAATTGGTCATTGCACTAAACTGTAATAGGTTAAACACTCTACAAATAAAACTGGAATTCTGTGGACTGAATTATTGATACTACTTTAAGACCTAATATCATTACCTTTCAGCTATAAAATGTCTTGTTATTGTCAATAGTATTGCAACACAAGGTATTGGATAATCTGGAGATGACGTTTCAAAAAGTAATTTAGTTTGAAATAATGAGCCAATCAAAGCAGGAAAAGATGTTTTTCTTTAAAAGGAAAAACAAAACTCAACAATCTAATGAAAGAAATCTATGGACAACTTACCTGGTATCTTACAGTTACGATGAAACAGGTTCGCCTCTTAACACTCATGGGTCACTCCAACTTAGTTGACTTCAGCTCTAGTGCCAGTCATACACAGATATATGTTGAGTACATGGGGCTACAGACAATGGAGGCATCTTAGGGTCAAATTTTGAGTTGCGGCCAAAATACTTAGAGAAACCATGGCTGAGTGCCCTATAACGCAAACTGACAGTTTACCCTCTCCTTTTTTGAGTACAGCAGACTGTCATGTTTATGACAGCAGTGCCCCAGCTGGCTCTGTCTTTGGAAACCCTACTTTGACAGTCCAACAGAGTTGAGGCCATCATTGTAGGTGTACCAGAGGGTCCACCCTATTTAGAGCAGATGATCTAATGTATTATTCTTTCATACTCCCAGTGTGTTGGGATAATTTATGTTTGTTTGTTTTTGGATGACAAAAAAGTTTAATGAGTGAGTGCCTGAAACACTGAGGCTACTCACAATATTGGTAACAGCACATATGCACAGGCCTGAAGTATAGCCGTGATGACTGAGCTTCATCTTATACATTTGAACATGAACACATCTCAAGAAAGAGGAATAAGGAATTTAAAGCGTGGTCGGCTGGTCATTTTTTCTTATACCTCAGTGATTGTGTTTCACTCTGGACGAGCTAACCAGAGTGACTTTGCAGTATCTCTAAAAGGTTACCTGCAACAACCTAGATCATTCATCTATGGTTCTCTAAATTGCTTGCTCATTTCCTTGTACCAGGTTTGAGATTCCACACTTTTTTCTGTGATTCTAGTACTTTTTCAGAGTGCCTCAATTTGAATTTAACTTTCTTCTTACCTTACTTTTCAGCCTCTACACTACTGGTTGACTTTGTACCTATTTTGAAAATATTTGTCCATTAGTTTTCTTTTTTATATATATAAATTTTATTTATTTTGAGAAATGCACAGCAAGATACTTAAATAGAAAAAACTGCAGAAAATATATATTACTTTATTCATATTAAACACATAAAACAGTGATGCGGTATTCCTAAAAAAGAAAAAAAAAAGCCATCAAAGTGCTAAAGTGCTAAAGTGCGAAGATTATACAAACATTCCCATATTACTATCATAAAAAGAACAATTATATTCTGTCCAACCATTATGTTAACGGGGCCCAGATTGTTTTGCCCATTTTCCTATGGGCCTGGCCCTTAATTGCATACGGACCCATCTCCAAATAATACATTGAACAGAGACGAGCTAGCCATTGATTGAAAGTAGGTAAAGCCGGCTTCAACCAGTCTGACGCAATGCAGCAGCGGGCTATAGACATAGCCAAAAACAAACACCTCTGGGACTGGCCGGTACACACCTCACCATCAATCCCCAATAGTGCAAGTTGAGGGGTTATCACAATTACCTGGCACAAGATTGTTGACAGATATATAGAAATATTGGTAAAAAACACTTGGAGCATATCATGACTAAAAAACATATCAATTAAATTTGCCCCTGCACTATTTCAGCGGGGGCATACAGTCCCCCTTGACTTTCCCAACTTTGCCAGCCTAGAGGGGGTATAGTATAAGTGTAACTGTGTCTTATAGTGTTGAGCCTGTGTCTCAGCAGAGAGCAAAATCCGCTGGGCCATATCTAGAGAGGCTATAAAAGAAGCCTTTGAAACACCTATACTTCACCCCCATTTCTCTATATGTTTCCCCAAGTCATCAGACATAAGGTCCAGTAAAAGGAGGTGAAGTGACCTAACTCGACAGTCAGCTGGGTTATCAAGGAGCTCTAAAACTAGATTTCTATCCCCAAATGAACCGTTCCTGGAAGAGAAGAGCAAGAAATCCCTCATTTGCAGGAATTTTAAAAAATCCTTATTATAGAACGAAAATTCATCTTTTAACTCTTTAAATGACTTTGGGGGTCATTTTGACCTCAGCGTTCTTTTTCCAAGACCGCCGAGGGACCTCCGTGCGGAAGACCGCCAGTGGTGGCAGTTTGCCGCTCAGCCTATTATGACCGTTGGCAGCTCTCCGTCCTTTTACGGACGGAGAGCCGCCAACAGCCATACTGGCGGCCGGCGGGGAAGTGGAGGTTGCACGTCCTGTGATTCGGCGTGGCGGTGTTCTGTTGGCAGTGTGGTGTCGGTGGAGCAGCCCCCATGGATCCCGTCCCCTCCCGCAGGATCGACGGACAAGGTAAGTCGATCGTCCTTTAGGGGAGGGGGGTGGGGGGGTGTTTTGTGTTATGTGCGTGCATGGGGGTGTGCGTTTGTGTATGTAGAGGGGGTGTGTGAGTGTGTGTATGCTTGCGGGGGTGTTGTGTGTTTTGGGAATGAGTGCGTGTATGTCTGTAGGTATGTCTGTATGGATGGGTGTGTGTATGTTTGAATATTGATGTGCGTGTCTGACTGTGTGTGTGGATGTTTGCATGTGTGTGTGCGTGTATGTGTGTTGGTGGTGCCTGCGTGTTGTGTGTGTATGAGTGATGCTATGTTTGGGGTCGGGGTGGGAAGGGGGTCCTTTCACCTTTGGGGGGTGGCAGGGGTGGTGGGGTGGTAGGTGAGGGAGTCGGGGTGGGAGTGGGGGAGACCCCTATCAGTGCCAGGAAGGAATTCCCTGGCACTGATGGTGCTTACCGCCATGGATTTCATGGCGGTTTCAAACCGTATGAAATCCATGGCGGTAAGCCGGGTCAAAATGCCGCCGGCGGTATAGTGTCGGCCGCCGGGCTGGAGACCCTGGTCTCCAGCCCACGGTCGTCTCCGCCCTGGCGGGAGGAACGGAGAACCAACGGATACCGCCATGGTCATAATACAAAACAAAAATGTCACCCTGTTGGCGGTCTTACCGCCGCTTCTCCGCCTTCCGCCAGGGTCATAATGACCCCCTTTATCTGTCTACCTGTATAAAAGTCCCCTATTTCCAAATGCCCCCATGTACCCACTTATCACAGCATCTATCTTTGAAAATTCCAGGGAGAATTGGCGCGTTCTATATAGGGGTGTAATAGCTGAGCCGCCCAATGCCGATTTTGCGTTTGATACATGACCAGACCTTAAATGCAGACCGTACTGTCTTAAATGTAACTTTTTTTAAATAACTTGGCTTGACTCATCCAGTGAAGGCAGCTTCGGCTGTGCTATCCCATATCATTCTATAGATAGTAGGACATAATTCCCCAAACCCCTTGCTGTCTGCATCCAACATGATTAATGGCTGAATATATTGCAGAGTGGCCGCCCAATAGTATAAATGAAAATTGGGAGCTGCCCAGCCCCCTTTTGTTCTTGGAAGTATCAAGTACTTAAATGCATGACACGTTCTAGCAAAGGACCATATAAAACTGTTTGATACATTTTCTATATGTTTAAACCAGTCGTTACTAAATTCCAATGGGATAGATCTAAAAAAATATATAAAACCCTTGGCAAGAAAAGCATTTTAATAAAATTACCTCACCCGACAATCATAAGAATCAAACTATTCATACGTTGTAATTCCTTCCTAGTTTTGGCGAGTACTGGGGCAAGATTATTATCAACAATCCACTCAAGATTAGTTGTTAGCCTGACCCTGTGATAGATCACTTGCTCGGCTTTCCTCTTATCTTCAAGGGATACCCACTCATTAACCATTATTTGACATTTAGCTTTATTTCATGAATACCCCGAAATCTCGCCAAACTCAGCCATTAATTCCTCTATTTCTTTTATCGACATTCCCAGGTCAGGTGATGTAATAGCTATAGCATTGGCATAGGCCAGTATTTTAATCATACCCTCAACCATTTCCATAGGGGCAATTAGTTTGCTATCAAGCATCCTTCTCATAAGAGGATCCATATAAAGTGCAAAAAGCAGAGGTGAACAGGGACACCCCTGTCTTGTACCCCTGGTACCATGAATGGGCTCAGTACCCGCCCCGGCCATTTGTATTTGTGCAGTAGGTTTCTGATATAAGCCCTGTACAGCCCTGATAAAACTGAGGTCTATATTATACTTAAGGAGTACTGCCCATAAATATATACAGTTCACACAGTCAAAGGCCTTTTCAGCATCCAGTAAAATTAATGACATTGATCTCGGGATAGCCTAAGATGTATCTAGCATAGCAATGACCCGCGTCACATGGTCGGCAGTTCCTCGCCTGGGGATAAAGCCATGCTGCCATGGGGAAACCAATTTACTAATCACTAGGTTTAATCGAATAGCCAAGACCTTGGCGGAAAGCTTAGCATCTCCATTTATTAAAGATATAGGGTGGTAAGAGCCTGATATCAGCAGGTCTTTATCTTTTTTTAGAAATACTATGATATTAGCAGCCAGCCAAGAGGCCGGAGCCTGTAACCCAATCTGCACCGCTTTAAATAATATCAAAAGATCGTCTCTCAGCTCACTACAAAAGATCTTATAAAACTCTATAGGAATCATGACGGGGCCGGAAGCCTTGCCACTAGGCAAGGAGTTTACTGCTGCGAGGATCTCCCCCAACTTAATAAGAGTAGCTAATTGGCTTCTTTCATCCTCTTGCAGCCTTGGTCCTGGGTTTTTGCCCAGATATTGAATAATCCCCTGTTATAAATTATGAAGATCCTGGACTTCCTGCTGATATAATATGGAATAGTAATCTTTAAAAACCTTTAGAACCGGCAGGTTACCCTGTACTATCTGTCCATCTTTATCCATAATTGAAGTGATAGAATCTCGGGTCATCTTTTGTCTAGTTTTACAAGCCAAAAGCTTGCCTACCTTCTCACTGAATTCATAACATTCCTGCCTATGTGTCTGGGTCTTAATAACATCCTGTTCTAAATAAATCTGAGATAACCTGGCTTTTACTACTGCTATTTGGTTTAAAACATCTTGCAAAAGAAGATTATTCCTGGCCAGCCCTGTAATCTGTGACTCCAGTATAGCCAGCTCTTTCTGTGCAGTATTTAAAGCCATGGAGCGCTGCTTTTCCTTGTCCAAGCTATAGCTTAAAGTTTCCCTGCAGATTCCTGCCTTGAGGGCATTCCAGACCACCCCAGGAGAAGCCGTCCCTCGATTAATTTTCAAAAACTCAAGTATCCACTTTCTCATACATGCAACATTTGCCTGATCAAGCATCAGGCCCCGATCAAATGACGAGCTCCTAAAATGCTGTTCCTTACTAAGTGCAGAAATTTGTATCACTAAGGGGTTATGTCGGACATAAACCTAGGGTATTTTTCTACAAGAAGCCCCTCACATAATGAAGTTGACAATAAAAAATAGTGTAGGCGGACAGGCTTCGCGTGCGGGTAGGAGAAGAAAGTAAATCCAGGATCAGGGGCCTTGCAATACTGGGTTATGGGATCACATTGTTGAATTGTGTAATAGTGACCGTAATACAAAGTAATGGTGATGGGCATAACCCTCCTTTTGGTTATTTATGTTATTAGTTTTTGTGATTCATGTGACAAATGTTTGTGATGTAAATGTGATGTGTATATATTTGTGTTACAGAGATAGAATATGTGATGGTTTTTGTTATGACGAGTTTTATGCTGTGCTTTGAAAATAAATCAAATAAACAAGGGAAAGTAATTCACCCTTTAAACCAATAGTGAATATTGTTTTCTTAAAATAATGAGCAGATTTGTCCCTGCCTGCTAACTTTTTGTTATTGCAATACTGCCAGGCATCCAATAGTCCATGACTCTACACCAAAGCTTATAAGGCCTGAAAGACTTTCTCCCTGTGTACTGTTCCTGGCTCTGAAAGGTGGTACTACTATTAATATGTATGTTTAAATCCCCACAGATAATAATTGGCAGAGCCCAGACCGAAAGCTCAACATTAAGGAAGTGAATAACTTCCTGATCATCAAAGTTGGATCCATAGATTGAGCACAAAGTAAATCTAGATATACCGATAATACACTCCAGAATCACCCATCGACCCAGTTTATCAGCGGATTTCCTGACAACTTCCAGCAATTTATAACGTGCCATTACTGCTGCACCTTTCGTAGTGGTTCCCTGGGTAGTATAGGCCAGTAATTGATGCCCAGGAAATTCCAACAGATATTTTTTGGAACCAACAATATGCGTCTCCTGCATACAAATTATATCCACCTTCAGTTTTTTTAAACCATGTGCTACAAAGCGCCTTTTCATTGCATCATTTAGCCCACAGACATTTATCGTAGCCACTCGCAGCTTATTATAGTATCCCATTTAAATCGCTATCTACAGCCACTTGAATCATGACAGCGCTGATCCTGAGTATACAATATTCAAAACATTGCACTGCCGTGCATCTCCTCATTCCACCCTTTCCAACCCCCTCCACCCAAACCATATTCCCCCCAACCCCACCAAACCCACTCTCTCCCAGAACCCTACCCCACCCACCTCCTCCTCCTATCAGATGAGACAGCCAAACCAAGGTCTGTAAGATGGCTGGGCCCCCTCCCCTGAAGGACCCAGGACCCGAAGAGAAGGAAAAAAAAAAAAAACACCCCCACTTCCATCCTAAATTCATACACACATCTATAATTGCAGCCAGCATTATATACCCCGGAGTAAGTGAGAGAAAAAAAAAACATAACATCAAATTCCAGTAGCCACTCGCTAAGATACATGTACATTACAGTCCAATGTGGCAAGAGCTTTTAATTAACCATCATTAGCCTCAGTCAAATCAAGGTTTGATAATATTCTTTGGCCTAGATTTTGGAAGAGAAGACCTGGACTGCGCCTTTATAAATTGATTTAAGACAAATAGGGTGCAGCAAATAAGCCTCTGCCCCCTTCTCGTGGAAAGGGTTTATCATCTGCTTCAGGCACCAACGCCTTTCCACCGTGGCATGACAGTAGTCAGGACGGGTAAAAAAAGTAAACCCCTCACAGCTGATTTTTGAATCAGGGCGGGCTTTATCAAAAACTGCTTGTCGCAGCAGATAGTTGCCAAAGTAAACAATAATAGCCCTGGGTTGTGGCTTATTCACCGTTGCCTTTCCTGCCAACCGTTGTATCTTCAAATGCATTGGAAACCGATGGGCCCTTTGTATCTCTTTCTCCCAATCCCAACTGACCAGCTCAGGAAAGGCAGTTTTGAATACTCTAGCTATAAAAGTACTTGCATCTTGGCCTTCTGCTCCTTCTCGAATCCCCAGGATGCTCAAATTGTTACGTCGTTGCCAATTTTCAAAATCCTCCATTTTCCACTGCATATCTGTAAGTTGCGATTCATGCATAGTTGACTGCTGTGTCACTGTCCCCAGCTCAGCTTCTAGCACACTGGTGTGAGTTTCAATCATAGCAATACGCTCCTCAATCTCAGAGCAGGTCTTTGCAATCTTACTTACTGCGACTTGCAGCTGCTTGCTAGCCACCCTGGCTTTCTTATTATCACCTTGTGCTGTGCCATCATAGTTTGGTAAATAAGGTGCAGAGAAGGAGGGTCAACATCACCAACATAGACAGTGACAAGATCCCCAGGCCCTTTAAGCACACTGTCCGAGTTATGTTGCAATTGTTGAGTATCTGTGTAATCCCATGACATCGCTCTTACCCTATTTACAGACTTTTTATTTTTCTTCTTCTCTTTGACTTGAGCCAACATACTTTTCGCAAGGTCAGCTTCCATGGTGCCTTCCCTGCATTTTATCACAGTCTGCCCTGTCATAGAGATCGAGGAGGGGATAGAACTGCTCTGAGATTCTGAGTCAGTTGACGAGCCAACACTAGAATCATCTGAATCCCTAGATTTGTCTGATAAGTGAGAAAAAGTTCTCTGTGACCTCGGTTTGTCCGGGAACAACATGCAGTGTTTCACTATTGGGGGGACAGCATAGGTGTTCCCGGGAGTTCCGAGATTTTCACTTACAGAAGAATGAGCAGGCTCCACCCTATTGTTACACCTCAGATTCTCAAAACCTTGCACTGGTATTGTAGCTCCCCCTAAGCTGGAATTTTGTGGGGGACAATTTTCTGCCTCTTCAATCGCAGTCAGTAGGCCCTCAAAATTGGAGCTGGGGGCAGAGACAGATGAACCAGTCAGAGTAAGATCCATTGAGGCTATAGCCATATCTAAGCAGCATTCACTACGATCATCAGTGTCCTGAGAAAAGCTGTTATTGCTTACCAAAGGTGCCAATCCGCCGTTACGGTCCTTGCGTTCCACCACCACCTGTGTCTGCATCAGATTTACCGCCATGGTCATCTTCCTGACTGAGGGGAGTAGGTGCGTTGTAGGTTGTGGGTTTTTAAACATATCCGGGATAGTTAGCTCGTCCCCCTGATGCTTGATACCCTTAATTAAGGTCCTGGAACCAGCATCCACCAATTGCGCTGATTGTTTGTTACCCCAAGGGCCTTGGGGTTTGAAACTCTTCTTCTTACCATCGTTCGGAACTACCCCCAAAGGCTTAGGCACTCTACCTTCGCCAACCTCAGGCTTCCTTCAGCTACTGCGCAGATTTTTAGGATTTTTAGGGGCTATTCCAGTTAGCTGCTCCTGCTCCTGTCACGCCGATTGATGTTTACCATGTCCCTGAGATCCTTGCTGCCGCCGGGTGCGCCAGCGCGGGTGCAGATCTATTCTTCGGCAAATGGCCTTCAGTATCCCCGTGAGGCTGAAGCGGCAGCATGAACTGACACTGTGGTGTGGGCACCGATAAACCAAAAAGACGCCGAAGATCAGCGGTGCTTGCGCTTCCTGCATTCCCACATTACACAGAACGGGCAGGCTCTCCCGACACTCCCCGGGTCAAGAGGGGACGAAACACCTGCAGCCGCTAAGCACTCGCGGCCGCCATAGTCCATTAGTTTTCACAGAATCTACACCATACTGTTAAATGTACTGTGCTTAGAGCCCAGAATTCCTAATTTCACCAATAGAGGAGAAACAATCAATATTCTGAGTAGGGAAATGTTACCCTGGGACTACCTAAAATTGTGATTTTGTAAATCATCTGTTGCCATCTATGCACCTGTGGTTGGATAATAAATCGCTGGGTCTGGATTGTGGCTAATGGAGATTGAGTCTAGTATGCAACTGTGGTTTCTGACTAGTTATTGGTTTTGGATAACCTGTATTTTAGACATCTGCTTGGAGTAAGTCATACTAACTGAGTTTTACTCACTGTAATCTTTGCTAAAAGGCTACCTGCCAGTACCTACCTTTTGTTTAAAAAGGTTAACTGCTGTGCACATGCGGTAGGAAACTCTGGGATAGTTGTTTGTGAGCATGTGAGCTACTGTCTAATTCATTATAGCATCTTATTAAAGGGTAGCTGTGACACCAATAAATTGGCTATATCCTCTGCATGCCTTATAATTGGGCTGGACATTCATAGTGTAAATCTGTAGTGTTTCACCAAAGTATCTAGTGTTTCACTGAACTATTCACTATAATCAAAATCTGTCCCAAAGCACAGTTTCACAATGGTTGGGCATAGTGACTGGTTTGAGATATGAAGACCATGTTAAGCAAGGATCCGGAGTACCGATATGACATTATTTTCTTTGCATCCGCACTGCTTAGCACACTTCAGAATTTATCATTTGTCACCCCGATAGGCCAAGTTAATTGATTACTATGCTGGCCAGCAGGAAGGATGCTGTGTGAAAGAAAGCAGTCTTCACACAATTAGGCCAGCTAGGAGTGATGTAGCTTGCTCGTGGGATAAGAAAGAGGTAGGGACAGAATCTGAATGTGTTAATTAGCTATATCACGGCCACATTTCTAGGAAGGCTCAACCCTGGAGAAGCTATAGGATATAACCAGACCTCTGGAGACAGTCACAGGAGTGCCTTTCATTTGCCATTTTAGAGGGAAGGGACAAGCTTCTGTGTCAGTTAGGGTCCTGTTTTACCTTAATACTTTGACAGATCTCTTTACAGCTACCACTTGAAGTTACCATTAAGAAAAGTCCCAAAATGCTGTGCAGGAAGATTTGGAAAGGTGTAGAATAATGATGTGTCATCCGAGGATTGGCTAGAAGTGTCCACTTTCTGGAACTTTCCACTCATACTTAAAAACCACTACACAAGGCAGAGACTTTTGAGAATATTCTGGAGCTGGGGGAACAACACAGGAAGACTGCCCAACTGGATGAGAGAAGACACCTGACTTCTGCTGAAATTGACTAAAATGACTGCTAAAGAACTACTCCAGAAATGGACTCAAGGATTTCTGACTCCCAACAGAAAAGAATACTCAAAGGCTTCTGAATTCAGGTGACACTATGGGACTAGGTTTTGTCTCCAGAGCAAGTTGTGCTGGTCCCTAGCCCACATGCCTTGAAGGGACAGTAGAAGTAGTATTTGTTGGCCGTCACTTGAGTGCCCTATGATCTTCCCTGAACTGCTCCTGAAGGCCAGGGCCTCCTATTGGAGCTCCCTGACTCCCACTAACACACAGGTACTCTTGTTGGAGAGCAAATTTTAGTAATGCTTTTAGTGCACCAGATGTCATCTGAAGGCATCTTTTATATTCACGCTTAAAAGCCTAACAGAGCTAAGCTCCACTGACATGTATTTTAAAAGTGTACACATTTATATGTGTCGTGGACATTGTGCCTACAATGATGGACGTTGTGCCTACCAGAACTGACAAAATGTTGATATTATTTAACATTGTTGAAACATTTTAATCATTAAAATGAATTATTATGAGTATAAATTTATATGATTTATGATGATTTATGATTTATTAGTTTAAAGTTACAGCATGCAGAAAAATAAATACATATCTCTTTCATATCTAATGTAATGCATTAACAAGATTGCAATTTATATTGAAATGCTTTTGTATATTTTGATGTTATATTATTAATGATGAATTCATAAGTTTTCATATAGTGTGTGTTTTATTAATAACACTATTAATGCATTGAATTTCTTGTGTTGGCATAACTAGGCCTGAAGTTTTCATATTGCAGTAACATGAAATGTCGAGACATCTTCTTTCCCCTCTAAGATAAATGTTTCCATTAGGTTGTTTCACATGAATAGAAAGAGTCCCATTGTATTGTGTGTAAGTATTTCCGCTATTGACCTTGAATATGGTACATCGAGAACTGGAGATTAGGAACCAAGACATTGTTGAACTGTTCATTCACATAAGAACTGATGGAACTATTGGGAGCCATGGGAAGATGTTGGAATGTATCAAGTAAAGTTCAGAGTTGCTAGTCATTGCCGGTGTCACACGGAAGGAGGGGTGACTTCACCCACACGTGGAAAGTTTCATTGTTGTTACCAATTCAACTTGTGCTCTTATTTTCATTCGATATTGCCCTTTTTGCATAATGTGGACTCATCAAACTGCTCAGAGTAATTCTAAGTAGGGATGGACTTGAAAGTTGAAAGCAGAGCCCCTTTGAATCTTGAATTGTTAACTAGTCCTCTGGACCTTTCCTGGTTTCCGTGTGCAGCCCATGTTCTGCACTTTTCCCTCCGATGGTGCTTCTAACTGACTTTGCTGATGATTTATTGCTTTGCTGATGAAACTAAATTGAATGTTGAACCCAGGAGAGGTATATTTTAATGCAAATGTTATTTTCCCCTGACCTGTTTTCTTGATTAGAGTTAGCATGCTGACACTTGCATCTTTTGTTTTAGTTAGTCTAACTTAGCCTAAGATAGATGTTTTACAAATTATTTTTGTCTTTCTTTTTTACTTTGGGCTGCATGTGTCAGGCTGCTCCCACACATGCTTTTCCTAATTTGTTTATAAACTGGCAGAACCCATGTCCCAATCTCGGTAATCTGAATTTGTGCATTTGATTTGACTAATGTCTTAAAATACTAAATTGAAACATGCTTCTGTTCACAAGTGATTGCTGTATTAATATGTATAATAATTCTTAAATGCCTAATGGTGTTAATGTTGAGTAGATCAAATTTGTTTTGTAGATTTGATCAGCCTATGGTGTTCATTTATCTCTGTAACTTGATATTATGCGCCACTTTTCTGACTTTGGCTTTGTGGTTTTAAAATAAAGCTTTGAAACTTTTAATTGGTTTTGGATTTCTTCTGTGGCCACATAGGTCATGGTGTTTAAAATTGTTGAGTGGGTTTGAATTGATTATTGATGGTTACCACACTCTTCACTGAGTGAAAAGATCCATCAACCTAAGGGAGAGAGGAAGTGCTTTTCAAACCCTGCTAAGGGTGAGGGGAAAGCACTTTAATGCTCTACAAATGAGCAGGAAGATGTGGGGCATGGGGAGTGCAAATAGGGAGGGTTCTCTCCTTGATGGATGCAAGGTGTTGCTGAGTAAGACCCAGGGTGAAAGAGAGAAACAGGAGCGAGACGGAGGACAGGTCCTGATTAAGGAGCTGAATAGCAGGATCTCATTCATCAGAGCGAAAGCAAGGCAAAAATCATGCTTGTAAAAGCCAGCAAAACCGAGAGGTCAGAAGTCCTTAATAGAATACTTCTGGTGGCTACAGAAAGCCACCGGGAATAAAGCACAATGTACACCATTAGATTTAGCCCATGAGTGCCAGAGAAAATAACATTTATTATCCCCTTCACGTTTAAACCAGCCAAGCAGGTCCCCTGAGACAGGTGGGCACCACAGAAGCCTGTGTTTCATTTTGGGAGCCATTAAGGAGCAGCAATGGTCCACCAGAGTCTCACTGAGCCTCAACTGTATTTTTGAGGAATGTACCCTAAGTTTTCTAGTTCAATTAATCTGTGACCTGAGGAGGCTGTTCTTGGTGTTTCAAGAACCTCCAGAGATGGGTCTTTCAGACTTTTGGCTTCAGGATGCAGGGACCTCTGTTGTTAGGTTTTAAAACTGCTTGCCAACAAGTATAAAGACAGAATATATATTCATGTATTACATGCTACTGAATGTTAAGAACTTGAATAACAATAAAATTGAACCTTATGTTGAACATCATTGAAAGATAGTTCTGTCCTGTAGTGTTTACAATTGTCTGCACTGATTTTTGACATTATGGTATTTATGTTATTGGTTGTGGTGACACCTTGCCAAAGCCAGTAGGGCTGGCATTTAATAACTGTTCTTCATTATATTGTGTGCATTTGTGGAGTATATTGTGGTTTGTGGGTTCAGGGATTACTGCTGCACAAACTGTTAGAGGTGCCTCTAGCTCAAGGGTTACCTAGTGCATTTAGGGGATTACCTTTTCTGTTGGCACATTTTGTGGTGTGCAACCTTTGTTGGTAATCTCAGTACACATTTACACCTGCCATCTTGTGTATATTTTCAAATTTGTCCATAGTGGTGTGTTGTGTGCGTAATAAAGAACATTCCCCTTTTCATAAGAAAGAGCAATGACTGGACAGTGATGTATAATGTGTTATTTGTTGTATTTCTGAGAGCAGCATTACTACCCCCAGAGCACCATCCTGAGTAAGAACTGTACTACTCTGCCTCACTACCCTGACCAAGTCCAGTGCTAAAAACTGTAGCTTGGTTTCCAGTAAAGTAGATTGAGGCTAAACACAAAGCTTAAAATTACAAATAAAATCAAATTGTACCAATTAAATACAACACGTAAAATATTATACAACACTTAACAATCACATCAAATACCCATACTAAATAAAATGTAACATTTCCTATTCAAGAATAATCACTGAAATAAAACTTACTGTTCTGTAGCTGTAGACCTTTGACCGTATCCATGATGGGAAAATATAATCGAACAAAAATTAGAAAAAGACGTCCTGAAAATATACCTAAAAAATGCAAAAAATAAAACAGGCCCATTGTAAATATAATGAAGCAATCCAAAGTCATAAGGAACCATGAAAGAAATGAAAAACTATAAAAAAGAAATGTTCCAGGAAACCTGAAAAATCTAAGAAAATCAAAATTAAAAATATTGGTTTTCTAGAAACCAAAATGATTTCCAGGTGTCAATGCAATGATTTGGAATCTGTAAACCTGCAAAAAACATACAACATCCACTAAACCAAAAACACTATCTTCAAAGGTAAACTAAACATTGCAATAAAACTATACTAAAGACATAACATAACATTATATAAACTAACAAACACATTACTACCAAACTCTAACAAGACATAAAGCAGCACACTAATAAACAAAATAACACATATTGAATAAAACGTTCCAAAAACTAGAAACCAACTCTATAACTACCATTTACCAGTACTCCCTGAACCTGTTGCCTATAAAACCCTATCAAAAAGCTTACAAAAGATTTTACTTTATTCGATGAGCAGCAGCTGCTTCCTTTGACTCATTTCGAGGAACAGGGATGGAAAATGACACAAACAGGTAAAAAAAAAGAAACAAAAAAAAGCCTATCTCCCTATAGAAAACAATGGGGCTAAAAGTAATAAAGTGTTTTAAAAAGTTTTAAAATGTAAATAATAATGAAAAAAGTAAATTAAAGTTGTATGAATTACTTATGAATAGTATAAACTAAATAATACCATAAAATAAACAATATAGTGTTATTTAAAACATACTTAAAAGTAGAATTGAGAATTGTAAAATAATTTTGTTGAAAAAATGTATGTATTTATTTTTAAAAAAGTACCACTGTTGAAAAAATAAAGAAAAACGTAGCAGTTTTCTAAAACTATATATATGGTTTATTTAATGTTATAAACATACCATTATTATTTAAAAAAATACAAATATTAATAATGTATGTGGAAAATGCAATATCCACTTCTGTCGGAACCATCTACTGGAAGGTATTACACACTATAAGGGTTACAGTTACTGCTCCGATACAATCTAAATTAGTTTGGGGAAGGTGTCGGACATTAAAGAGGTTATATTTACTATTCCCTCTCTAATCTACTCCATTTTGCAAAGGTGATGGACACTAAAGTATTACATTTACTATTACCTTCCTAATCTAAATCATTTTGAGGAAGGTGTTGAATGCTAAAGGGGTTACATTTACTCTTCCCATTCTAATCTAAACCACTTAGGGAAAAGTGTTGGACACTAAAGGGGTTAGATGTACTATTCCCATTCCATTTTAACCAATTTTGGGGAAGGTGTTAAATGCTAAAGAGGTTACATTTATTTTTTCTACTTCAATCTAAATAATTTTGAGGAAGTTTATGGGCACTAAAGGTGTTACATTTTCTACTCCCACTCCAATCTAAACATTTTGAGGAAGGTGTTGGACACTAAAGAGGGTACGTCTTCTATTCCCACCCCAATCTAAGGGCCTTCAAACAGGTTTGGTGGTCCGTGCACTGCCATGGCAGTGGAAATGGTCTGACCGCAATCTGCTTGGAAGTTGGACAACTGTTTTACGATGTTGGCAGTCCCATACAACAAGGTCCACCAGGGTCCTGCTGGCACCACTATGCAGTGCAGATCACTGTGGTGACGAAGCAGGACAAACAGGCTGGCAGAGCCTGCGTTTTCGCCAGACATATTATGATGTTGCACACCGCCAATGTGACCACAGCTGTCCATCCACGACATCCCAGCAGGCAGAAATGGAAAGTACAGGCATGTGGAATTCCTATTGCCCGGGACATATTGTTTGGGGTCAAGGGCAACAAGTTTTCATGTTTATTTTGTCCTTGGGAGAAGTAGGCCCAACACCCTGCAGGACAAACCCTTTGGCTGGCAGTTTACAGAGAAGGCAACTGACTGCAGTTGAGGTAATATGTGTGTCCATTCAAAATGCTGTTCAAACTTGTATTCATGGTCCATCTATGAAAATCCTTAATTAAAAGGTTGAGCACTGTAAATAAACATCTTAAGGTCACACTGCACTACATGCAGTGATTCCAGTAAAACAAAAGTGTACACACATGTTTGAAACGTTTAACAATATGAGGCTTAGTATAATTCCCCCAGAATGCTCTCTTATTAGATGCAAATGTTTGCAAAAGCTTGTAAGCAAGAGTTATAAATTCTTTGCTTTCAAAATAAAATGTTCAGAAAAAAATGCAAGTAGGAAATTTTACATGCTATTTTTTTGAAGCGTCACTTAGTTAAATGCGTTGATGCATGCTAATGTTTCCCAAAAATATTCCTTATGGAAAAATCGGTGTAACCATTTTCAACAAGATTATGGGAAGTATGAAAATAAACAAGCACTGGCAAAGCCAACTGATCCAACATTTCTTTTTTAGTCTTTTGATTTCGTCAATGTGTGTCTTGTTTTGACATGGCTTTTGTAACACTTTCTTGTTGCCGGAGGTGCCAGGCCCTCACCATTGTAACAAACACTGGCAAAAAGAAAAAACTGTTTTTGGTCTCAAAAAGCACACATTGCCAGCAGTGGTGTAGCAAAGGCCCTGTAGCCCCCCTCGAAGGGGCCCTCTCAGCACAGCTCCTGCCCTGAGTGAGTCTTGAAGGGGGACGCCCTTCATGTTCTTTGCAAGGGGGACTCCTCCAGTTTTGTTACGCCATTGGTTGCCACAGTAGTTCTGAACAAAACGTCTTTGTGTGCCAATATGCTCCTTGTGGAAGAGCAAATGCGATCACTCGCAGTAAAGCCAGACGATAGACAGAGAAATAGAAGTTTAATAAAAACAAAATGTCTTTGTTAACACCAGACCTAATTAGGGGTCCTATTCTTAAAGAAAGTCACAAAAGTGCACCCATGGTATATATCTTTGAATTAGTGGCTTCCATGGATACACAAGGAATTACAGAAGTAGACCAGGAAATCAGATTTATTTAAAATAATTGTGAGCTTTACTTTAGCACCAGAAAATATCCAAGTGTAGATTTGTCCATGTGAAAATCTATTGAGCGTTTACAAGTTCACTTTCCCTCCAACCACTTTTTTTCCCAGCCCTGAAAGAACTTCTATTTCTACCATTGTCAGGAGTAAATTTCCAACCTTTCTCGTTATGGGAAAAGATTAGAGAAGAGCTGGTGAAAATCCTTAAAACATGCAAGTTAGTAGGTCTGCAGACTTAAAGGCATTCCAGCCCTTGAACTAATCCTTACTGCTTCCTTCAGCCCCAGTATGTAGATCTGCAGAAAGGTGGCAAAATAAGAAAATTGCTTTAGGAGGGATTGAAATTGCAAGTATTCAAGCCCTACTATAGTTGTAGCCCTGGCATGATCAGAGAGGCTATTATCAGAGCTCTTACATAGAGAGATTGCTGTCATAATTTGTTGCCGCACTACATGGCACCAAAGGGACAAGTAGATTTTTTTACAGGACACGTAGATTTGAGAAGCACCCTGTTCTATGGACAAGTAGATATTTTACTAAATTCCACACCCCTGAAAGTATAAAGGAAGCAATTCATCTGCAGGCAGAGTTACATGTTCTGTGTTGCCATGGAGCCCATCACACACGTCCTGCTGCTGCTCAACGAAGGTACCTAAAATCCACACCGCCATGGACCCAACCAATTGTAAGTACACACCTACCTGTGTCATTAATCCCAACAACAGATTTTCGCGCTGTTGTCCTCATGATATGGGTGTCACCCTATGGGCATCAAGTGTACGTGTCATTGTGTCCACAGTTGGAGTCATTCACAACAAATGACACATTCACAGCCATTAAATGCTCCCTTTGGGCAAGTCACTGAGACTGCACTGCAACACTACACAAAAGCACACGTCTGCTCATCTCAGGCACATGTGTAGCAAAGTGTACACAACATTGTGTCACCCAACAGCAATACCACAGCAACATCACATCTACCAATGAAACTGACACCCTCAAATAGCACACATGCCATGGACTGTGATCAGATTGAACACACATATGTATGGATGTGTCATAGAAAACACACACCCCTCCCATGAACCAGCTCTGCAATGGACCCACACATCACCCACATTGCTACCCAATAGAAGAACAATGGAATGCACAATAGTTTGAGAGACAAATACACAAAGCTGACTATGCAAACAATACCGGCACAATGGGGATGGGGGCATCAGGCACACTCATAGAAGACTGCTGCCCTGGGACACATTACATTTTGCACAGACCCCTAAAAAATGTGCCCAGGAACTTGGCTTTGAGGTACCTCAGAGACAAACTATAGTAGAGCCAAGTGACATGCCTATCTGCATAATGTAGATGTGCAAGTCAAGAAAGCAAGTACAACAGAAACAGCATGGACCGCACGTCTAGATAATGTAGCTGCAAATTACACACCTCAACATGGACACATGTACAGTCAAATGCAAAGCTAGCACAATTGAACACCCTCCATGTGTGGACAAACAAAACTCAAGCTTCCACAAATGAGACAAATGTACATTCCATTAGGCCTGGGTGGTGTTTGTGGGGTTCTGCTATGCGGAACTCCGCGAAACGCTGAAAAAAACTCTGCATCGCTATGCGGAGGTCCATGAGCGGCAGAGTCTGGGTAAATCGTGCTGTGCGCACTGATTTTCAGTGAGGGAGTTTCTGCCACGCTGTAAAATCTGTGTGAAGGGCATCAAGGGGAGCGCCAGAGGGTGCTAACTTCTTTATGCCACTTGAGTAGATTGTCTACTCAAGTGGCAGCTTCCTAAACACGAACAGGAGCTTTCTCATCATGAGCGGTCGTGGCCTACCGTGACCACTCACGTTCAGAAAACTCACTCGCCAAATTAGTGATTCCTCTTGCTCGCACTCGCCAAATTAACATTGGCAAGTGAGAGAAAAAACTCTGCTCAGCATCACTTTGCAGAGTTTTTTGGAACTCCGCACGGAGTGCGGGGTGGGGAAAACTCTGCGAACTCCGCCGGCGCAGCAGAATTCTTCACCCACCCCTACAATCCATATCAGGTGGACAAGTCGAACACCACACATGCTGACATTGGACAGCACAAGATGAAACACTTATCATGCCAAACATAACAGTGCAATGACACCCCAATTGCATTATTAAAAAATATCCATACAGGGAACATCTACCCTTGTCTTGGGTGACACCAACACTGTCCACAAAGTCAGATATTGCAGACAACAGCAAATGGATCAGCAGTCAGGCTGACACACGCACAACTGCAGACATACAACACAAGTAACTCAGGAACAAAATAATGTAGAAAAGTAATGGTAGGACAAATGTGTACCCAAGCAAATAAGAACTTGGGATAATGGAAGACAGAATAATGAGACTCAAAGGCTATTGGACAGTCTATTTGAAAGTCTGTGCGCAGTTCTGTGCCCACACTTGAGTCAAATCACTGCCAGGGAACCTCCACAGGAAGGGGCATCAAGTGGGCAGGCAGGCACTCTAAGGATCATCATTGGGTGGGGTGGGGTCGGATTTGGGATGGGTGGGTTTGGGTTAGGTGGGGGATCTTTTTCTTTGGAGGGGTGGGATTCTTCTTGGGGGTGGGGTATGGGTGCTTGAAGGGGGCAGGTGTAACAGGGGAGAACTTCATTGTGGAAGGGATTAGTTGGGATGGGGTGGGGACCTCTTGGGTTTGAGAAGGAGGCTGGAGGGAACAAGGGAAAGGGCAAGCTCAAAAAGAAAACTCTCCTTGGGAACATGTGGACGATCTGCAGCAGGGGTTGGGTTTTTGGAGGTTGGGGAAGTTGTTGTCTGGTGTGTGGGTGTAGATGTTTTGGGTGTGTGTATGTGTGCAGTATGCTTCTGTTCCAGTGGTGTCTGTTGCTTGTGTGGATGTAGGCGTTTGCATGACTTGGGGGAGTGGAAGGTAGAGTGCTGGGTGATGGAGTGGTGAAGGTGTGTCTGTTAGGGTAGTGTCTTTGGGTATGCTGGATGTTGTGGATGTGTCTATGTGTTTTGGGGGGTGTCTTTGGGTATGCTGGATGTGATGGGTATTTGTGTGTCAGTTGGGGTGGTGTCTGCAGGTATGCTGGATGTGGTGGATGTGTCTGTGGGTGTTGTGTTGGTGTCTGTAAGTATGGTAGATGTGGTGGGTGTGTCTGTGTGTGTTGTGCTGGTGTCTGTGGGTATAGTGAATGTGGTGGATATGTCAATTGCTATTGCAGTGGTGTTTGTGGCTATGCCTCATGTGGTGTGTGAGTTGAAGGGGGTATCTTATGAAGTGGTGGCTGATGTTGTGTTTGTGGGTGTATGTTGAGTGCCTGCATGCCGGTGTGTCTTGTGTTATTTGTGTCAATGTGTGCTACTTGAGTGTGTTGAGGTAGGTACATGCAGATGTCTCTGTGTGCTTGGGACAGATAGGGGAATATGGGATTTAGATTAGGAAGAGGGAGGTGACGGGAGTAGGAATATGGGAAGGGTGCATGGCTGTCAAAGTGAGGAGGGCAGAGCCTGAAAAAATCTCTGTAGGTCAGACGTGGCACAATGAATGCCTTCCAGGAAAGCATTGGTCAGCTCAAGTTGGCCGGCTAACCCCTGAATGGCATTCACAATGCCAGCCTGCCCCACAGAGATGCTCCTCAGGAGGTCAATAGCCTCCTCACTTAGGGCAGAAGGAGTAATAGGGGCTGGGGCAAAGGTGCCTGCGGCAGAGGAGACTCACACCATCCTTGGTGAGTGGGCACGGCCCACTGGCTGGGGAGCAACAGGGAGGGTGGCGATAGAAGGGGGTGGTGGACAAAGATGGTACAGGGGTAGGTCCTGATGGGTCTGCCACCACTAGGGAGTGGCCACTGGAGGTAGAATCCGATAATGAAGACATTGATCCTGTCTTCTCCATGGCACTCCCCTCAACCTCCAGGCCACTGGGTCCCTTCATGTCGGTGGTGTCATGACTGGAGGTACCATGGCCAGCTGCTTCCCCACTTGGTTGTACCCTGTCTCCTTCACTTTTCTAGGCTGATAATGAAAAAACAAAGAGAAAAAGGGTCACCACGTGTTCCTGATCAGACTTGAACAACAGCTGTGATTACCAAACATTACCATAATGTCACGTAGGCCCCAGCAGCAAACTACATCAAAGTGCCTCCCACATGTACCATACTGTTGGACCTGGCCCTTTTTACAGGGTCATCCCCAAACTTTTTGCATAATTTCTCCTATTTTTCCTGACCTGTTTTTGTTGGCTTTAGAACTCTGAGCACTTTACCACTGCTAACCAGTACTAAAGTGCATATGCTCTCTATGTAAATTGTACCGTTGATTGGTTTGTCCGTGATTGGCATATTTAAATCAAATGCTACTAGTGGGCCTGCAGCACTGGTTGTGCCACCCACACAAGTAGCCCTGTAATCATGTCACAGACCTGCCACTGCAGTGTCTGTGTGTGCAGTTTTAAACTATAAATTCGACTTGGCAAGTGCCCCCACTTCCAGGCTTAACCCTTCCTTTTTCCTACATATAAGACAGCCCTCAGGTAGGCCCTAGGTAGCCCCATGGGCAGGGTACAGTGTATGGTTAAGGTAGGACATATACTATTGTGTTTTATATGTCCTGACAGTGAAATAGTGCCAAATTCGTTTTTCACTGTTGCAAGGCCTATCTCTCTCATAGGTTAACATGGGGGCTGCCTTTAAACATGATTAAAGCGTATATTCCCTTTGGGAGCAGATAGACATGTGGAGTTTGGGACCTCTGAACTCACAATTTAAAAATACATCTTTTAGTAAAGTTGGTTTTGAGATTGTGTGTTTGAAAATGCCACTTTTAGAAAGTGGGCATTTTCTTGCTTGAACCATTTTTGTGACTCTGCCTGTTTGTGGAATCCCTGTCTGGGTTAGTTTGACAGTTGGTCTGTTTGCACCTCTCTCCAGACTGTGACACAAAGGGGGCTGGGGTGTAGCCTGCATATTCTGATGAGCCATCTGTGTTAGGAGGGAGGGGATGAGTGGTCACTCGCGCCTAAAAGGGCTGTGTCTTCCCTCACACAATGCAGTCTCCAACCCCCTGGTGTGTGTCTGAGACCTTGCCTGGGCAAGGCAGGGTTTCACAAACAAGTGAGACTTTCCTTTGAAGTAAGCCTACTTCAAAGGCCAAACTGGGTATAAGAAGAGGACCCAAAACCACAGACTTTAGACACTTCTAAAGTCTAAAGTCTTTAGACACTCTACCTCACAGACACTTCTGCCAGACCTGCCAAGAGGAACTGCCAGGCTGCCCAAATGGCTCACTGGGACTGCTTTTCTGAGAAGGACTGCTGCCTTGCTGCTCTCTGGCTGTGCTGAGAAGTGGTCTCCAATGGCTTGGATAGAGCTTGCCTCCTGTTCTCTGAAGTTTCAGGACCAAAAAGACTTCACTCCTACAACTGGACTCCTTGTGTGGCAAAAATTTGACGCTCAGCCTGCTAAAAAGAACACACAGCCAGTCCCGCAGTGAGAAATTCACCGCACACCGAACAGGAACGACGCAGCCCGACTTCGCAAGGAGAAGATCGATGCAGCGCCTGCGTAGCGACCAGAACTTCGGCGCACGGCCCACCGGATCGACGCACAGCTGACCGGGGACGACGCAGCCCGACTTCCAGAAAGGAATCGACGCAGCACCAGCTGTGCAGGAGAAATTTCCACGCAATGCCTACTGTATCGACATAATGCTTGTGACTTTGCTCCGCAAGCCCAGGATTCTACGCACCGTCCCCGGGGTGGCAGAAAACCCCTTAACCCAAAGAGGAACCAAGTCTGCATGCCAGAAATTGACGTAAAGTCTTCCCCTGCGTAGAAAATAACACAAACATAAATGTCAAAATAACCTATGCATATAACATGAGGATACAAAAATAACTGTGTATATCACACAAAGGGGGTCATTACAACATTGGCGGGCGCCAATCGCCGCTCGGCAAGTTGTAACCGCTGTGCGGCCACCAATGCGGCCGCACTCCCGCGGTGCCCATAATGACATCCCGCTGGGCCGGTGGACGGGATGTGGGCCGCAACATGGGAGCCAGCTCCAAATGGAGCCGGTGGTGTTGCGGCCGTGCGACGGGTGCAGTTGCACCGGTCGCGCTTTTCACTGTCTGCTATCGAGACAGTGAAAAGCTGCACGGGGCCCTGTCAGGGGGCCCCGCGACTCCCTGTACCGCCAGCCTTTAAGGCCGCGGTCGTAATCCCCTCTGAAGCACCGCCAGCCCGTTGGCGGTGCTTCAGCCACAACAGCCCTGGCGGTCTTGGACTGCCAGGGTTGTAATGAGGGCCAAAGACATATATCACACAACTATGATTAAACAAAATACTCAAAATATCCAAAAGCATATTAATTTCCATTTAACATAAGTAGAGTTATGGAATATGTTTCTATGATGTAGAAAATCAAGGACATTTAACTGAGAACATACCCGTGGAATTTATATGACACTTTCATCCTTCTTGTGGATATTCTGCATGTAGAACATTTGCCATCCCTTGATTCACACTGTCTCCCACACAATCCACCGCTCTTACTTTGTTAGTTCCTACTTTTTCCTTCCATGTCAGATGCAATAGCCAATTTCTCCTTGTGCCACCACTTTCCGTCTTCCAGGTTCACAGCACTTTTCTTCAGTTATATTATTTGTTTGGGTGCTGAAAATTTGGACTTCCCCTTGGGTACAAATCTTGAAATATTTACTCTCACATAATCTCCTACCTTGATCCTTGTCACTCTTCTGTGTTCATCCACATATTTAATTTAGGCTTCTAATCTTTTCCTGGTTACTTCTTCCATCTTGCGTTGACAAATAGAGAATCTCCCCATTCACTGTCTTGCCATTTTGGTAGCTGGAACCCTCACCCTTAATAATACAATAGGTGATACACCCTTGTCAGCACTGGGAGTGGTACAAACCGCCCAAAGTAACTTTCTTAATTAAAATTTACAATTTAGTCTGTTTATCCTGTCCAACTGTAGATTCTCTTTGATAACTATTAAATCTCTCTACAAGATCATTATTTCGGATGAGATATAAGTCCGTTTTAATATGTTTCACAAATTCTGTATATTGAGCAGAGGTGAATTGACAACCATTGTCTGCCAAAATTTCATCAGGAATACCTTCCTTATCAAAAGCAGATTCAAAAACCTCTATAATACTTAAGCTGTTTGGTACCTTCACAAATTTGATTTCTGGACAGCTGCTATAAAAGTCCTCTAACACTATGGAGTATTCAGATACACCACCTGCTGGTACCATGGGACCAACAATGTCTATTGCTAATTTGCTCCAAGCCCTGTTTGGTACTTTTATGGCCTCCACTGCACTTGGAGCAGTGACATGGGATTTATCACTAATGGCACTATTCATGCAATTCCTCACACAATGTTCAACACTTCTATCCAGTCCTGGACACAAAAAATTCTCATGAATCCTTCTTTTCAATGCACACATTCCAATATGGTCCTCATGTGCCAAGGATAACATTTTGTTCATGATTCTCTCTCTGGAACCACTAACCCTTTGGATCTGTGTAAAAGATCATGGACAATAGACAACTGTTCATAAACTTGTTTGTTTGCTTCAGTCGATTTTCCCTTAGGTTCCCACCATGACCACACTTGAAGAATGCCTTCTTTTACTTCTTTGATCTCTTCATCTGAACTACATGCAAGCTTCCATTCTTCTTCTCATAAAGCACCCTCAGAATGACCTTCGACCCTGCATCCTAAATGTGCATCATCCTCATACAATTCTTCCATTCCTACTTTTTGATCTTCAGGAGGAGGACAAGAAAGGCAATCTGTCAGTACAGGCACACATTGTACTCAGTAATTATACTCTTGAAGCCTGTACTGCCATTTGGTAATTGTTGGAGTGGCAATCTCTCCACCTTTAGTGGTAAATATCTTCACCAAAGGTTTGTGATCAACATGCACTGTAAACCTTATGCCTCATAAATAGGGTTTAAAATGAACAATGTCCCACCAGCATGCTAGAGCCTGGCTATCTATCCCAGAATAAGAAGACCTTGCATCCCTGAGACTCCTAGAGGCAAATGCTACCACCTCATCCTTACCTTGCCTTTGCTGTATTAGAACAGGACCTAGTCCTTTTTGACTGGCATCTGTCATGATGATGCTTTCATCCTTGGTATCAAATTATTTGAGTGGAATGGCATACATCACCTCCCTTTTAATTAATTCAAACTCATAATTGCATTCCATACTCCATTCAATGTAACATTCTTTTTTAAGAGGTTTCTCAAATTGTATGCTTTTTCAGCACATTTAGGAACGAATCCTATATATAATTCTACAAGTCCCATTAAGGATCATAAGTGACCTTTATTTTCTGGTAGGAAGAAATCTTCAATAACTTTGACTAGACTTGATTTGGATTCAACTCCGTCAGCTGATGATATGTTACTTAAATAATCAATATTTGGAGTATTAAATTGACCCTTTTCCGAACTAAGTGTAACCCCTCTCTCTTTCAAAATGAACAAAACTTAGTTTAATCTAGCATTGTGTTGTTCTTGACCCGTCCCAAAGACTAATACAATGTCTTGAAATGCTACAATACCTCCCAGACCTTTAAATAAACATTCTATTACTCTTTGGAACACTGCCAAAGCCGATGCTAGCCTCAAAGGCATGTGTTTTAATTGGAACAAACCCTCTGGAGTTATAAAAGAAGTAAAGTGTCTAGAATCAGGATGTTGATTGATTTGGTGGTAGGCCAAAGTAATGTCGAGTAAACTGAAGATGTTAACCCATTTAAGGTGGATAACATTTCTATAATATTAGGAAGGGGGTGGCGATCAACCCATATCTGTTCATTTAAATCACACAAATCCACACACATCAAAATCGTACCATTTTCCTTGCAAGCGATCACTACTGATGCAACCCAGTCAGAGCATTCAATAGGTTCAATCACATCCTGCCTGCACAATTTGTCCAGTTCTTTTTTTAACTCAGAACACAAGGCCAACTGCACTCTGTGAACTTTATGCACAATAGGACATGCATGCTTGACCACTTTTATCTTATTTTTTAAATCCTTGAATATACCTAAATCTTTTCTGTACTGAACAAATTCTCATGTACTCCTTCCTCAATACCACTTGAGCCAGATTATTGGAATCCACTAGAATTTGCATTTTTTTCTTTTGATCACACCAACCTAACGACCAAGTCTCATCTTTAGCTACATGCATGCCACCTCATGTTATGATGTCCTGCAATTTAAATTCAGGTTTAAATTCCCGTAATATTTCTACAGGCTTTCCTCCATAACCAACAGGGTGACATTCTGGTCCCTTCAGTTGAATCCCTTTAAAAGTCTCCTTTCTTACCTTTTATACTCAATCGCGTGAAGGGAGATCCTGACTTTGACCTCCTGTCCATCAATGATTAATTTGCAAAAAGGCCTTTTGAACCATATTCAAGGATACCCCCCACACCACTTCACCCTGGTCCATTGTTCATGGATATGTCTTTTCCAGTGAATACTTCACCATCATCACCAGAACACGTATCATTTTCACATGACTTGTTCTGTTCCACTCTGTGTACCTTGTTTGCTTGCATTTTGCCAGATGATTTGCAAACCTTGACAAAATGTTCTTTCTCATGCATTTGGTGCATGAACGGTCTGTGCTAGGACATACACTGGAATTTCCCAAATGAGATGTGCTACCACATCTGTAAAAGGCCAACTGCCTCACTGTCCTCCTTCATCTTACTTTTCCTATATTTGCTCATTATAGCTAATACATTGTGGTGTTGAGATTTCTCATCTGACATAGTCATTTGTTCCATGTAATAAATAGTGCTTTAAACTGGTCACTATCTCTGCAGCTTTTTCTAAAATTCAGTTAGTTGTGCATAATAAAGCTTCTTGAACTTTTTTGTTGTTAGCTTTTTCAAACTAATTGATCTGTGATCATTTCTTCTTCAAAAGACTCATATTCACAAGATACTGCCAAGATTCTTAAAGCACCTACAAAACTGTATGCTGATTCTTCAGCAATATGTACTGTTTTATGAAATGTGTGCATTTTCATGGTGACATTCTTTCACGCCTTAAGTCTTGCACAAGGGTTTTTATGGCTGTTCCATATTCATCAATGCCCCATCATGCTCTCCTTCATTTAATGCTATTTCAACTTTTGGAATACGTTTTAATATTTTACAGCCTTCTGATCCTAAAAAATGTCTTAGAATAGCAAACTTCTTTTTATGTGCAAACGTCCATCCCTCCAAGGCATAAAGATAGGCTTCAAACCCCTCCTTCCATAGTTTCTAGTCTGATTCAGGAGCAGTAGGATTTGTGGAAAAGGCTTGAGGTGGAAAGATTGCATGTCGCATTGTTTTAATCAGTATCTGAGAATACTAAATACTATATTGGTATAGAGTGTCGTGCTTTCTGTTAAATTATGGTATTCCATACATTTGATTATATCCTGCTTGTAGAGACAATTGGAGTAAGATGCATTACATGCATTTTGTATATCTTGGTGTGCCTGTCACCTTGTGAAGGCCGGGAAAACTCCAAATAAGGATGATGCCAATTTTTATTAACAGGTGAATAATAGGGGTGTGCCCATCACCGAAAGTGAAGGCACATATAACAACTGGAGTGCTTATCACTATTTAATTGCAATAATCCTAAAGGTGGCAGCAGATGTCTCCTTCTTATCATGATTACTAAAGTAAAAAGACGCAGGTCCCACAGTACAGATATGTATGACAAAGACATATATAATAATAATCTTCTATGGTTTGGTGAAGTGATATTTTTTAAGCCAATCAGGCACATTTTTGGATGCATTGTGGACAGTGTTGTAAATGTATTTGCCTCACCTTAAAGGTGCCTCACTTGAATGATTAAATTATGTATTACTTGTCTTTCTCGAGATACATGTATTTATGTATCATGTACCTTTTGGTTTGGCTCATACAAATTCTCAGTCAATATCTCATGCCCTTCTTTTGCCACTGATCCAGCCCTTACTGCGACATGGTCTTGTACATACATTTTTTCTTCATCTATCAATACTCCTTGGAATTTCAGGTACTAAAAGGATGTTTTCTTCTATCCAGTCCAATCCTCCGGTAGTACATGAGTACAGCCAGGTGCCCCTTTTCTAGTTGTAATATTCCAGTGAGACTGTTCTTCCAGAGGCCTGCCCAAATTGTTTCATTGCTGAAATATGCTTTCAGACCATTGAGTGATTGGCCATCCATGTGCCAACATGTCTGACAATCAAGACTTATTCTGTTTTATCCTCCCATAGAGGGACAGTTAAGCACAGATTTAATGGGGCCTAGCGCCATTCCAACCCCACATTAGCATGTTTTCTTTTTTACGCTAATGTGGTTTTGGAAGGCCAAAAACACCACGCCATAAAAGTGGCACAATGCTTGCCTCTCTGTAACCCCTTGCGCCACATTATGCCTGTGCCAGGCATAATGTATGCAAGGGGAGGACGTTCCAGCACTAGGGTGGCTGAAAAAATGGCACAAAGAAATCTAGGAGATTTATTTGTATCATTTTTATCTGCATTTTTAACGCTTGCTAAGAGCAGGTGTTAAAGGGAGGCGACCATTGTTTTCAATGGGCCTCTGGGTGCTTTGCAGAATTAGCATCACAATTTATGACGCTAATCCTGCAAAGCACCGGACTAGCGTAAAAAATAATGACGCTAGTACACCTGCCTACGGTCATTGTGTGCCATATTTTAAATATGGCGCAGACATGGTGGCGGTGGGGGGGTGCTAAGGGGCGCAAGAAAATGGATGCTGCCCCTTAGATTGGCTGCACTCAGAAGCCCATCTGATGAATGCTGCATGGGTACATTAATAGTAGCTTGAAGTAATTGGTCAGCATTTGTTGGTGTGACATTGTGATGAATCCATTGCAGCAACAATGAGACAATGGCAATGGTGTCATTCCTTCCCAAAACAATCCTCCTCACCTTTGCACTCAACGTTTTGCCATATGATGAAGGCTCAAGAGGCAGTTTTTATTCCTAATAATTTTGCCAGTCCCCTCCTTGAGAATGGCATCGATGCTGTGCTTTGTTGTATTTGTATTGTGTTGCCTAGCGTTTCCTGAAAATCATGCACAGTTAATTGTTGTTGATCGAACTGGAGGTAGTTTGTAGACAGCTGATGGTCTACTGCTTTTCCTACTCCCTGTGCCAAATTGTTTATTTCTTCCTTTTCACCTACGAGATGCATTGAGCTGCCAATGACCCCTCCTGTATTGAATACATGCCACAAATCCCATTTCATTCTCCTTCACTCCTTCAGTATTCATGTATGTGATGTAGGAATGCATGCAGTTCTTCTTCCCATAACCCTTGTAAATGTCCACATTTCTTCAGCATATTATACATAGAGAAATTGAATGCTACAGGTGCATATAGATAACAAGTTCCCAAATACATGTATCTGTTCCCCTAATCTGACTGCGTCATTCTCTGCCCATACATCCAGAGCACATGCATATGTAATAGTATCATTATTTTGCATTGCCATTTTTTTTTGTCAGCCACTGGTGGCACTCATTCAAGGCGGCTCACAATACATATATATCTATTTCCAAATACAGACAGCTACATTTTGTCCATAAAATGGGTCATATCTGCCAACCATTGATATAGACCTGGGGACGAACTCATTTGTCATCTGAAAAATCAGTGCTGTTGTGAGTGAGCGGGAGACCAGTAACTGAGGGTGAGGATTAAAGCTATCTGTCACTCCTATTGAATCCCTACAATTTGCTGGATTTACCCATCGCACAACATAGATGTCAGTAGAGGTTTCCCTCTCTTTACACTTATATGAGTCTGAGACAAAGAACAGAGCTTTTCCTCCAAAGGAAGATGATAAACAATTAAAAAGAAGTTTCCCAGTTTTACGTTTTTACTGATTTTTACAGATAAATACAGACAGAACACCATCAATTTTCCTGTCTGTATTTATTTTTAAATATGGATAAATACAGAAAATAGTTTTTTTGGGATGACTTGCACTAATGTCAGTCATGAGTGATAGGTCAAAAGCTGGGCAGATTGTCTGGTAGATGAGCAAAAATAAAAAAAAGATTTCCTAATGAAGATTAAATCACTGCAGCAGTACATCTGTTTAAGCTGTTCTACAATGCAAATAGCTTCAAATGACTCTATTGTACTGTAAATGACTAAAATTCGTTGGACATTCAAACATTTGTGAACATTTGTCGGAAAAAATGTAGAAATATACCACTACGACTTCATTTTTACACTAAATACAAAATAAATACGGATAAATACAGACAAAAGGAGCACAACAAATATGGCTATAGACGAAAATATCAAAAAATAAATACCATAAAACCAGGAACCCTAATTATAAACAGTCATGTTTCCCTCTCCTCAGCTGTGCCCAGTTGGAATAAACTTCAAAAATATCAGTGGAGTATGCCAGATATACAATACACATTATCAATTTGTAACACAGAGGCATATGGCTGGCATTGCAACATAATCCTTTTGCCTGTCCTAGAGCTGTGTATCGTCGTTCTGCTGTGGCCTATGGCTATTGTTGCTGCCTGTGTCTTGTCATTGTGACGTGTTCTCTGGCTGTTGCTGTCTGTGATACATGTGCAGTTGGCTGATGAAGTTGTATGTTGTTGCTTGACCTTTATTTTGGGTGCAGAAACAGTGTTACTGCTGATGACGCAGGAAAAGAAAGGCTAACATATATTCATATATCATGTAGCAAAACCGTATAAGGTAGTGTGATTTTAGCAAAAAAAAATAATGTACGTGGGAATTGTGCCCACGGGGTAGTTCGCCATTATTATAAACGAACTTAATTAATCATGAAGAATTGACAAATGTAGTAATCCGTCATAATTGCAAATGTATCCTATGATTTTCATGTTGAAACTGTTTTATGCTTAGCTTAAATTTAGCAGACGCTTTGGCCTAGCTGCCTGGTCTCGAATTTAACTGTGTGGTTTTCACTTGTATTAACAAAGACATATTATTTTACTTTAAGGTTGTATTTTTCCATTAGAGATGACTAATACACTCATCTCAAGGTTTCGTGCTAGGCTAGTTTCATCCCTTTTGAAGCAAGATCAGTTTCTGCAGGTGAGGACAATAAAAGCACTGATACCGAAATAATTGGCAAACTTTGTTGCAACTTGTGTTCCAAGGCTCCAAGGACACCTTATGCAAAAATGAGTACTAGGAGAAAGACACTATTCATTGGTCAAATTGAAGCCACCCTATGTAACCTCCAATGGAAGACCCTGAAGAATTTGGAATGTTTCCTACTTAAACCCACCAGACAAAGAGAAGTCAGCCATTTTCTTTGATGCCTTTTTGAAGCACGATTCAAGAGGCCATTTTAGAACGAACCCTCTGATGTCTTTTCTCTGTCGCAGAGAAAGAGACTTTAAGAATTCTCACCCTAGAGACTTTAACTTTGATTTTGCCCCATCTTGCCCATGCAGTAACTTTGCCCCGTTCTCATTGCTGTAGCAAGGAAACTTGCCTTAACTCTGCCCCCTTGAAATCTGCCCCATGCTGATCAAACCGATACCTGAAGGACGAAGACTTTTCTTGAATGCTGATTATATTTGGTAAATATGAAAGGATAATTGTATTATGCATTGTGTTTTACTTCCTAGGTACCAACTGCTTATTTTGATAGGGCCCAAGCTAGAAGTTTTCTAAATATGTGTTAACTAAATTCGTTTTGCATGAAGCCCCACATGCCAATGCTAATTAGAGGCTAGTCGAGGTATTCATCTGATGCATCATGCTAAATTGAAATCTTGTTATGCTGACCGATGTATGAAATTAGTCAAATTCAATTGCTTATATTAGTGATTTGCATTGCTATAACCGAGTGCATTATAATCCAGATATTGCGTAGATTGCGTTTCTTCCGCCACTATGCACAGCTAGTAATGTTCGTATACATATATCATTTGATTTTGAGACTTATATACATTCTGTTAGCTTTGTTAATAGAGGGAAATAAACTCATTAACTTTTAATAAACTGGTGTGGTTATTCATGACTGAAAGGTCATGGTGTGACAATTACTGATTGTTATTGATTCTTAATGTATTGATTGATTACTAATCGATTATGGTTGTTGATTATAATTATTTATCGATGATTGATTTGAGTGATCCGACTATTCTTGGATGAGGAGAGCCCAACTAGGTTAAAAGGTCCACCGACCTCCAGCGTGTCCAAGTACAAGTAATTTATAAGGACTGGAGGTGCTATCAGTAGATGGTAGCAGAGATTGATGGTTACGCCCTTTGGGACCCCATCCGACCAATAGACGGAGTCAAGTTAGAATTTTCTTTGATAAAACAAGTTGGAAAGATGATGATGCCCTAAATCCCCAATGACTTTCCCAGAATTTCGGAGCTTGCGAATGGAGGAAATGGAGGTGTGAAAATGTTTTGCCGTTCCTAGTGACAGTATGAGTGAAGTTAGGGTTTTGCGCTTGCAAAGCTTATGCCGCAGATGAATTGTGAAGTTTGTGATGATTTTTAGGGGGTTGCGAACTCCAAAAGAAAATTTTAGAGGAGTGACACTCCAAAATGTGAGAGTAGGGAAGTCGTCGAACTTCACATGTGTGTAGCGCTTTGTGCAGGAAAAAATGTCCACGTGGTTGTTGATGTTGAGACGGGCCCTGCGAGGTCAAGAGACTCCGGAGTATGTTGAAAAGTGTATGAGACACTTGATTGATGTTGTAATTTGTTCGGTTTAGTAGGTTGATCGGGCGTGGTCAACAAGTCAGTACGAATGTTGAGGAATAAAAGAAAATTTCGACTTTGAGATTTGACGAATTCTAAGGCACGCTAAAATAGTTCATTGATCAGTTGAGAGTAAAGTTTGCGGGTCAAATTTTGCTTGCGAAAGCGGGAAAACGAGAAAGATGGAACAACTGCTGAGGCTAGTGAAAAATTCCTAAGGTTTCTGAAGCGATTGTATTACCCTTCCTGTAGTAAACCGACAGATTTGTTTTCTTCTTTTTGGTTAGTGCTCGCAATATATTGCAGAAATTAGTTTTGAGTGAAGCTGAATGAAGAAGGACAAGCCGTGGGACTTTGTCAGCCGCAGCGTGTGGGCGTGACGTCACTAGGAGCCGCGCTGGGATAGGTTGGTTGGTGAGAAGGGTCGCGCACGGATTGGACACAGTCCGTGAAGCGCGATTGGTGGGGAAAGGCAAGCGAAGAGTATTCTGGGAATTAAAGTCACTTATTGATTACATTTTTTATTTTAAATAAAAGACGGAAAGATGACATTTTTCAAAGCATTTAAGAGTGCCATGAGGGGAGATGTATATATTAAAGCAAGTGTAGGAGAAGAAACACCGCCTGAGGGTACATCAGCTTACATCGTGATTGAAGAAAAGGGTGTCGCACCATGTCTTTGGCTAAAGCAATGGTGCAAATTAACAGAAAAGCATGGAAGTGTAGCGTTCCCTATCCATGTGTCATTTAATTTGAGAGTTTTGGAGAATCTAAGATTCGCGCTATATGACATGAAAGTACCTCCAAGACCAGCACAATTTGAAGCGTTAGCAATTTGGGAACTAATGGCTAGAAGGCAACAACAAAAGAAATTTGAGACAAGAGTGAGAAAAGTAGAAAAGACGCTAGCGGATGCTAGATGGAATAGTACTCAAAAGGTTTGGAGATCAGACGTATTGCAGGGAATTACATTGTTTCCAGCAATTAATGACGAAGCAGAGACGAAAGGAAGGAAAGCTACCTATAAAACAAACAGGAGTCAGTCCAGAGATAGAGAAAACAACAGAAATTCGAAAAGGTCAGACGAGTCAGACGATGAGGAGTTCATTATGCAATTGCTAAATGACCGCCCGCCACCATATGTGGAAAGCGAAAATGGCTCAAGCACCAGTACCGACCCTCCAGAACCAGTACAGGGTAATGTAACACCGAATTTGAGAATATCACAGAGGCAAAGCAGTTCCGATATGCCTTTTACACCACAAATACCACAAGTTCAGAGAATATATCCTGACTTGCCTAAATTGAAACCTGTCAATGATTATCAGCCACAGGTTCAAAGGCGCTATTGTGATGAGCATAATCTGGAAATGACTTCTAATCTAATGGGGCAGGGAGGACAAAATTACCAAAGACCGACATTGATTCAAGCCGAATCAACACAAATTTTGATGCCTCAAAAGTAGATGCAAGAATTGCCGAGGTACATTCAAATAGCAGAAAACCAGTTAGACATGCCAGCAATGATGAATCATAATGTGGGAATTAACATGCCACAGAATTCGGGGAACAGACAGAATCCAGACTCAATATCTCTGCCTATCACTGTAGGTCCGCCAGTACCATTGTATATACAGGCAAAGCCGAACGTATGCGACCAAGGGGTAATGACACAGAATGAGACAGGGAGAAGATGCATAGAAAATACTCCGGAAACAACTCCGGTAGGAACACTGCCAAATAGATCTGGGTCTTTGTTGGAATTTAGTCCAATTCCAATTTGTGCTCCGTCAACTGTGGTAAGGTCAAGCCCACCACTAGTAGTACCGCTAACTTCAAAAACAGAAACGTTACAGAAACCATCAGTAGCAGTCGATGTAAGTGCTACATTGATGGGACTGAACGCGCAACAGTTAACACAATGGTTGAACAGCCTGAACTCCCCACAGAGTACACCCAGCGGGAAAGGAGAAGAATATTTGAATAGAATAAGATTGGGCATGGAAGCAGATGAACTAGTCGAGGGAACGATGGGTCTGAACTGGTTAGAATCATACACCGAAGAAGAGCTGAGATACATGTGCCCTACAATTACAAGAGAAGTAAGCAGAATACATAAGAAGTTACAAGAAATTGCAGACAGAAACAAGATCGAGATAGGTAAGACCAAACACTTGAGCAGAAGTTACAGGCTAGACTTTGAGACAAAAGATTTTGAACACATGAGATCTGCAGGGATGAAAACACACCTTAAAGAGATACTGAAAAGCGTGCAGGTTTGGAGATGTCTAGACAAATGGGAGAGCAGGTGGGTTAAGAAAAAGGACAAGAAGAAAGAGAGTAGCCCAGACCGGAATGAGAAAGTACAACAGAATGATGATCTGATAACCATGCTACCAATGAGTGAAACGGCAGGGGGAAAGCTTGTTCATGTACCGTGGCATAGGTGGGATATTCAATCCTTTACGGATGATTTCCCCAAGTTGAGAGAGAAACCGATCGAATGGTATCAACAAACAGATAGGTTTGTGAAACTCGCAAAATGTCTTTGGGAAGACCTGAATACCTTGTTCGAAATCGTGGTTCCGGCAGATTTATGGGAAGATTGTAAAAGGGCCATAGGGTGGCCAACAAGTGAACCAGAAAGAGATAGGGACACAGGTGCACCATCGTCTACGGTAATGATTTTGTACCATAAGTTGATTGAGCATTTGAAAACAAAGGTTGCGTCGAAAAATGTGGATTGGCAGAGAATTGACAGAACAGCACAAGAAGTTAAAGAGTCGATACATGCATACTATGAGAGATTGTTGAAAGCGTTTAAAAATTACAGTGGCACGGAAACGATTGAGGGAAAGGACGTGCTCCACTTTGTGTTCAGATTTGTGGAAGGATTGAGACCCGAAATCAGCCAGATGATTAAAATGCATTTGATTTGTTGGCAGTCAAAATCGATCGATGAGGTGTTGAATTATGCAAAATACTGCAGTGATGAGATTGAGACAAAGCAGAAAAGGTTGAAGGAAAAAATGATGGTGATGCAGCTTAGAGCAGCTCAGACAGGTTTGCAAGGTTTCCAACAACAGTTGCCGCAGTTGCAACAGCATGGAAATGCTATGTTTCAGCCACGGATGAGAGGCAGAGGCCGAGGAGGTTTTGTGAATAATGGTCCTGACTTGAATACTGTTGTGGTTCCAAATGGTATACAGGCAATGAAGAAGGTGATGCCATGTCACACGTGCGGAATCGTCGGGCATTGGAAACGGGAGTGCCCATTGTTGGTGCAGGAAGGTGTAGGTCAGCAAAACAATGATGTCAATTCATTTCAGAATATGAGAGGACCGAAAATGAGGGGTCCAAATCCAAATTTTCAAAATAATGTGAATCAGATGCAGGGTTTACAACCCATACAACCACAGCAGGTGCAAATGCCCTGTGTACAAAGGGCACAGTTGCAGCCTATGCAACAGCAGTTTCCCATGGTACCTAATCAGCAAATGCAAATACCCTTAGCACCAATGAATCAGCAACAAGTAATGCTTCCTCAACAGGTCACGGGTCAAGGAATGAATCAAAATGACACAGTACACCAATTCCCATTACACAGTGAGAATGGAATAAACGATGTGTGGGAGAGTGAAAGTTCAGATGAGGAGGGAAATTGTGTGCTAGCAGCATCTTTGGAAGTTGATCAAAAGGGACCATATGTGGAAGGACGAGTTATGGGTCATAGTGTTTCGTTCTTGGTTGACACCGGAGCTACATGCTCTACAGTCAGAAGCATCGAAGTACCAAATTTGCCACTTTCAGGGAGAACAGTTCAAGTAGTGGGAGTAGCAAATAGGTATCTGACAAACCCAATCACAGATCCATTGCAAGTCAGAATTGGTAACTTTCAAGGGTCACTTAAATTTGTGGTATGTGACTCAAGCCCGATATCACTTTTAGGGAGAGATTTATTGTGCAAATCGGGATGCTCGATTATGTGCTCAAATGATGGAATTAAAATTCAGACAAACAGTGATGGGGAAGAGGAGGACAGTTTAGGAGAGGACGAAGTGGAAACCGTGGATGAAGAGTATCCCCTGATTACTCTCTATCCAATGCTCACTGAAGCAGATATTCCTGCAGAATTACAGGAAACAGTTGGAAAGGAAGTGTGGGACATGACAGGGGAAGAAGTAGGCTTGGTTAAAGGAGCAGAACCAGTGAAAGTGACTATAAAACCCAATGCAAATTTTCCTCAGACTCCACAATACCATATGTCACAAGACACTCTCATAAATGTCGCCCAACTCATTGATGAGTTTGTGAAACAGGGAGTACTGAAAGAGGTACTAAGTAGTCCATGTAATTCACCAATCATGGGATTAATAAAACCGAGTGGAAAGGTCCGAATTGTTCAGGATTTGAGAAAAATAAATGACATAATAGTCAAATGTTGTCCCGTGGTACCAAATCCAGCTGTGATAATGTTTCAAATTCCCTGTGATGCAGAGTGGTTCTCAGTCATCGACTTGTCACAAGCATTCTTTTCTGTGCCTCTTCATGAGGAAAGACAATTTCTCTTTTGCTTCAAATTCCTGGACAGAGTTTACAGTTGGTGTCGAATTCCTCAAGGGTTTTCGGAGTCACCATCAATATTCAATCAGATTCTAAAGAAAGACTTGGAATCATTGGAATTACCTTTTGAATCAACCTTAGTACAGTATATTGACGATTTACTGATCGCATCCAAGACAGAAAATGACTGTACGGTTGACACTATTGCCCTATTGAACCCTTTGGAAAGGAATGGACACAAAGTGTCCCCTTCAAAATTACAATTTTGCCAGAAGAAAGTGAAATATCTGGGCCACCAAATAGAAAAAGGGTCGAGAAGAATTATGAAAGAGAGAGTAACAAGTGTACTTCAAATGAGTCCACCGAAGACGAGAAGAGAGGTGAGAAAGTTTTTGGGAATGGTGAGCTACTGTTGCCAATGGATCCCCAATTTCTCGGCCCTAGCCAAACCTTTACTGAAACTGACTCAGAAAGATGCGCTGGATGAAATAGTGCTGAAGAGGGATGAAATGGATGCTTTTATTGAATTAAAGGAATGCATGTGCAGAGCTCCAGCTTTAGGTATGCCTGATTACACAAAGCCTTTTACATTGTTTTGTCATGAACGTGATGCATGTTCCTTGTCTGTCTTGACTGTAGCCCATGGGGGCATAAACAGGCCAGTAGCATATTTTTCAGCTACTTTTGATCCAGTCGCAGCAGCCTTACCGGGATGCTTGTGTGCTGTAGCAGCAGTTGGTATAAGCCTAAATCAGAGTGAAAGAATAGTGATGGGACATCCTTTCACAGTCATGGTCCCTCACTCAGTCGAATTACTTTTGACACGTTCCCGAACACAGCACATGACTGGTGCTAGGCTTACAAGGTACGAGACAATCATTTTGGGGTCACCCAATGTGCAGCTGAAAAGGTGCACTACGTTGAATCCAGCAACTTTGTTTCCCAGTGAAAATGTCGAAATTGAGAACGCTGAAGACATCGAGCATGACTGTCTTCAGGTGACTGAATTTTGTACAAAGCCAAGACCTGATATCAAAGGCACCCCATTGAAAGAAAATGATCAAATTATTTTTGTTGATGGTTCATGTTTAAGAGATGCACTGGGAATATTGATAGCAGGATATGCCGTCTGTACAATAACATCTGTTCTGGAAGCATCTTAGCTTCAAGGAGTTTATTCTGCACAGGTAGCGGAACTAGTAGCCCTTACTAGAGCTTGCCAACTTTCCGCACTAATGAAAGTCACCATTTACACTGACAGTCAGTACGGATTTGGAATAGTGCATGATTTTGGACAACTGTGGTCACAGAGAGGCTTCATGACCTCTTCGGGGTCACCAGTGAAAAATGGTGAAAGAATAAGAGAATTGTTACACGCTATCCAGTTGCCAGGAGAAGTGGCAGTGGTAAAATGCAGTGCACACTCGAAATCACAAGACTTTGTTTCTTTGGGAAATGGATATGCAGATCAAGTCGCAAGGTTTTGCGCATTGAAATGTATATTGCTCAGAGACGAATGGAACTTGATAAATGAGCCAGAACTTGAACCAAGTGAAGCCTTTGCTTTAAAAGTTGTAGATACGATTGAAGAATTGAAATTCCTACAAAATAATGTCAGTAAGGATGAGAAACTCTCATGGAGAAAATTACAATGCATAAAGAAACCAGATGATTTGTGGGTTTCAAGTGAAGGGAGATTGGTTCTACCAGACAGTCTTTTAACGCAATTGGCCAGGTTGTATCATGGACAAGCCCACCTTGGAAGGGATGCCATGATTAGACTATTCAAAATTGATTGGTTCAATCCTAAATTCCGTCAAGTTGCTGAAGCAGTTTGCCATCGTTGCGTCATTTGCCAACAAATGAACGCAGGGAAGGGAACAGTAGTACATTTTAGCCACATTGGAAGAGCTGGTGGGCCATTCAGCAGGATGCAAATGGATTTCATTGAGATGCCTACACATGCAGGCTTGAAGTATGTGTTGGTGATTGTGTGTATTTTTAGTCATTGGATTGAAGCGTACCCTACACGCAGAAATGACAGTCTCACAGTAGCAAAACTAGTCTTGAGAGAACTAATACCACGTTTCGGATTCCCGATCTCTTTAGAATCAGATAGGGGAAGTCACTTCAATAACAAAGTAATAAAATTACTGTGTGCAGCACTGAACATTGAACAAAAGTTGCATTGTAGCTACCGCCCTGAAGCATCAGGACTAGTGGAGCAAATGAATGGCACATTGAAATCGAGGATGGCGAAAATATGTGCATCCACAAACTTGAAATGGCCTGACGCATTGCCCTTGGTGTTAATGTCAATGAGAAACACCCCTGATAGAAAGACTGGACTATCACTGCATGAGACTTCCAGCAGTCCCTGCAAATGCTCTTGTAAATATTACAGATGATATGGTATTGGACTACTGCAAAGGTCTAGCTGATGTGGTCCGCTCTTTTTCTCACCAAGTGGAGGCAACCACCTTGCCACCGATCCAAGGTCCAGGACACGCCCTGAAAGCAGGTGACTGGGTCGTGATAAAGAAACACGTGAGGAAGTCGTGTCTGGAACCCCATTGGAAAGGACCTTTCCAAGTGATTCTGACAACTACCACCGCTGTGAAGTGTGCGGGAGTTCCCAACTGGATTCACGCCAGTCACACGAAAAGGGTGACGTGTCCCACAGAAGAGGAATTTGAAGCGCTGAAATCACCAGTGATTGACAAGAGAGTACCAGGCACCGAGACAGGACAAAGAGAACCTGGAGGCGAACAAGCAGAAATAGAGGAAGGGGAAATATTTTCTGAGGAAGAAGCAGCTGATCCATTTGAGGAGAACCAAGGAGGAGCCTCAGGAAGTGACGAAGATCCTGAAGGTGACAAAGAACTTGCGATAGGTGAAGAAGCAGGAGAGCCTTTGCAGAGGAGGGCTCTCCCAGAAACAGACGATGCAGGAAAAGAAAAGGAAAACCTGATTGACCTCCTAGGGGGAGAAAACGAGGCGGGACAGAGTGAAATCGTTCAACCTCTTCCAGAACTGGTTGCAGGTCCGTCAGGTGAAAACAGTGCAAAAAGGAGACAAAGCATATCGCCAGTGAGGTCAAAGACTAAAGAAATATTGAAAGAAAGTGAAGGGCCAAAGTTGAAGGAGAAAAGAAAAGAAGTGTCTGTCGCAATAGCATCACCAAGTGAAGAAAAAGGCACAGCCAAAGAACAAGACATCAGCAAGAGAGAATCAAAAGGTGATGCAAAATTGAAGAGGAAAAGAATACTGAGCAGAAGATATTCTGGTCCTGAGTGGGCATACACAGCCACTAACGATTGGTCAGACAAATTTCTATCTCTCAGTCTCGAAAACGAAGAAGCAGAACGACACTTTGGTACTTGAGAAATGAAAAATTCCATGAACATTACCGAATAAGACATTGACAACCTGATTGACTTTGAAACCGATTTTGAGACAAAGCTGCTAACCGATAAGAGACTAAGCTGCTAACGAAAACCGTGTGAACATTGAACTTGTTCAGCTTTTATATATATCTGCAAATTTGATTTGATAAAGAGTCTTCAACTTTCTGATTCTATATAGATCATGCCAGGCAATAATACAAAGGGACATAAAATGAGTGTTGTAAATACATATGTTTAGGCTTAATAACTGCATGTATATTAATAATTATAGCAATAGTTCTTGGAATGCATGGAGAGAATGAAAGAGACGCAAATGATGCTTCTACTTCTAAACCTACTACTGAACTAACTCCTCAGCAGAAACTCGAACAAGACGAGAAATATTTACACGACAAGAAAGAATTGTCCTCAAACATTTTCTATCGCTTGCTGAATGAGTATGTTGAGACAATGGATGCGAAAGATTGTTATGTGTGCACACAAATACCTACCTCAGTAAAAGAAGGAGTGACATATCATAGCATGCCTCTTACGTATGGAATTTCATGTAGTTTATTAATGACCAGATTTTATGGCCAGGAGTATATTCACTACTTTTATTCCAATCATGATGTTGTATTTGCATATGTCCCCATAATTGAGTACCTGAGTAAAATAGCAAGAGATTATTATATAAAGTTAATTAGGGGTTTCTTTGATCCATTGTCACCTTTTCACACAGCTTACGCTCACAGAGAAAATCTTACATGCTTGCTTTCAACGATGGAGAAAAGTTTTTTAGATCACACTGACGATAGGAGGAAAGTGGGGAAGGAGAAATTAGAAAGGGAATTACACAAAAGGACATCTGTAGATAACTATGCTTTTGCCACGATAAAGACACCAGGGAAACTAGCTTTAGATGCAATACACGTAGGGAGGCTTTGTGTATATAGACCTAAATCATATTATGACACAATCTTTGTGGGAACGAGTGAATGTAAACATACGTTTTTGTTTCAAGCTAAATGGACGTTCATGTTAAATGGCCTAGACCCAGTTATTCCAGGGGTATATTATATTTGTGGACTTAACGCCTATTATCGTCTTCCAAAAGGATGGTATGGGAGATGTTATTTGGGAATAGTATTTACAAAGATTTATCAATTGGACGTAAAGAATTTCCCAAAGCTGTCTGAATCACATCATGTTCAGAAAAGGGAGACAGCTTCTGGTGTGGTAAGAGATATATTTGGAGCAATGATTCCTTCTATAGGAGTCATATTGAATTCAATTAAAATACGAAAGTTGTCTACTATTGTGGATAACATGTTGACAAATTCTCAGGAGCTATAATCCTGATGGATGCTGAACTTGCTGCAGAAAGAGCTATGACTCTTCAAAATCGGCTTGCTTTAGACATTCTTTTAGCAAAGGATTGCGGCGTTTGCAAAATGCTTAGTGCACGTCACTGTTGTTCTTATATTCCGCAGCGGGCAAATTAGGAAAATGTGCTTACAAATTTTAATAACGAAAGTACAGATTTGAAGGAATTGAAAGAACCAGGAGTATGGGAGAACGTTGGAAAAGGATTTGCTTCTGTGGGAAATTGGCTCAGCAACATTTGGAACGGACTATTATTGAAAATAGTAAAAGGAATAGTAATAATATTAATCTGCTTATTAGGTATTTGGGGAATATGGAAAGCTATTAAATTATTGAAAACAAGAAACAAAAGGAGAAGAGAAGAGAAAGAACAAAACAAAATGGTAGAAATATACACAGAAAAATCAAAGGGAACAAAAAGAAAGAGGGAATTGACTGAAGTGCCAAATTACTAAAACAGAATTTTAATGGAATAAAATTTGTGGTGGAAGATTTGATGTGATGACATAATTAGTCATCAGAGGAGGGACTGATGACGCAGGAAAAGAAAGGCTAACATATATTCAGATATCATGTAGCAAAAACATATAAGGTAGTGTGATTTTAGCAAAAAAAAATAATGTACGTGGGAATTGTGTCCACGGGGTAGTTCGCCATTATTATGAACGAGCTTAATTAATCATGAAGAATTGACAAATGTAGTAATCTGTCATAATTGCAAATGTATCCCATGATTTTCTTGTTGAAACTGTTTTATGCTTAGCTTAAATTTAGCAGAGGCTTTGGCCTAGCTGCCTGGTCTCGAAGTTAACTGCATGGTTTTCACTTGTATTAACAAAGACATATTATTTTACTTTAAGGTTGTATTTCTCCATTAGAGATTACTAATACACTTATCTCAAGGTTTTGTGCTAGGCTAGTTTCATCCCTTTTGAAGCAAGGTCAGTTTCTGCAGATGCGGACAATAAAAGCACTGATACCGAAATAATTGGCAAACTTTGTTGCAACTTGTGTTCCAAGGCTCCAACGACACCTTATGCAGAAATGAGTACTAGGAGAAAGACACCATTCATTGGTCAAATTGAAGCCACCCTATTAAACCTCCAATGGAAGACACTGAAGAATTTGGAATGTTTCTTACTTAAACCCACCGGACAAAGAGAAATCAGCCATTTTCTTTGATGCCATTTTGAAGCAAGATTCAAGAAGCCATTTTAGAACAAACCCTCTGATGTCTTTTCTCTGTCGCAGAGAAAGAGACTTTAAGATTTCTCACCCTAGAGACTTTAACTTTGATTTTGCCCCATCTTGCCCATGCAGTAACTTTGCCCCATTCTCCTTGCTGCAGCAAGGAAACTTGCCTTAACTCTGCCCTCTTGAAATGTGCCCCATGCTGATCAAACCGATACCTGAAGGACGAAGACTTTTCTTGAATGCTGATTGTATTTGGTAAATATGAAAGGATAATTGTATTATGCATTGTGTTTTCCTTCCTAGGTACCAACTGCTCATTTTGATAGGGCCCAAGCTAGAAGTTTTCTAAATTTGTGTTGACTAAATTTGTTTTGCATGAAGCCCCACATGCTAATGTAATTAGAGGCTAGTCGAGGTATTCATCTGATGCATCATGCTAAATTGAAATCTTGTTATGCTGAACGATGTATGTAATTAGTCAAATTCAATTGCTTATATTAGTGATTTGCATTGCTATAACCGAGTGCATTATAATCCAGATATTGCGTAGATTGCGTTTCTTCCGCCGCTATGGACAGCTAGTAATGTTCGTATACATATATCATTTGATTTTGAGACTTATATACATTGTGTTAGCTTTGTTAATATAGGGAAATAAACTCATTAACTTTTAATAAACTGGTGTGGTTATTCATGACTGAAAGGTCATGGTGTGACAATTACTGATTGTTATTGATTCTTAATGTATTTATTGATTACTAATAGATTATTGGTTGTTGATTATAATTATGTATCGATGATTGATTTGAGTGATCCGACTATTCTTGGATGAGGAGAGCCCAACTAGGTTAAAAGGTCCACCGACCTCCAGCGTGTCCAAGTACAAGTAATTTATAAGGACTGGACGCGCTATCACTGCCCAGATGAATCCTGTGAACAGGAAGAAGACATTTTGAGGTGGTCTACCATTACAATCATTCATTTTTGTAAACATTTTTTATGTGTCATATTGGCCTATTCTGTCTGTCTTGTTGCTTTACCTCGTCTGTGGCCTTCCTATACGTTTGAGGTTCATTTTCACCTTTCCATACTGTGACTGATTTCATTTGTGATATATTAATCCATCAGTACCACAATCCTTGAACCTGTACCTGATTCACCGTGGGTGATTCTTTATCTGTTAGGGTGAGAAAACCCTCAAAGAGAGCTGCTGGCAAAATAAGGTTTTGCTCTTGTATGTGGATCATACACAGGTCACCAACCTGCATGTCTTTCCAGTCACTATGCTCATTGAAATAGTGCTTCATGGGACTGTACCATGTGCACATTTATCTCTTGTATCATTTGCATGAGTTCCTTCAAACTCTTTTTCTGCTGTCTTTTGGGGTGGCATATGCCAATAATCCCACCCTGACAAGGTTTTTCCAAATAATGCCTCATATATGCTTACTTTTGTAGCTGAGTGTTTTTGTCTTTGCAATTGTTGCAAATCATGCAGTAGGGCGCACTCCCTTAACTCTGTGGTCTATAGGGGATGTGAACTTCTTGTTCTATCCCCAACGTTAGGCAAAATATTTCATTGGTTCTGGTCTTGAAATGGGGTTCGTTGTCTGCCGAATTCAAAGAGGAAATCCGAATCGGCGAAATATATTCTTTATAAGTACTTTGCATGCCATGAGTGATGAGCAATCGACAGAGGCATGGCTTTGGCCAGTTAGAGAAACTGTCTATTATAACTAAGATGTACCACTTGTCTGTCTTAATTCTGGGTGAACAGCATTTGTAGTCAATATATATTATTTGCTCTGGTCCCTCCGTTGGTACTTGTTAGCGTACGGTACTTCTCTTGTGCATCTGATCATGTCTTAAGCAGGACTAACAACCATTATTATGAGTCTGCAGATCCTTTTTCCCATAAGGGCAACCATCCAAGGTTGGGTAACATATCTTTAGCATTTTGTCTCTGAGGTTGACTACAGTACCCATGACACGTGTATAACATTTTCCGTAGTTTAATGGGCACTATAAAGTGTACATTGCTTGACCTGCTTCGGTGACCATATTTTGACCCTTTTCCTAAGCAATCTGTGCTGTATTTGGATGCCACAAAACCCAGCTGGAGGAAAAACAGTATCTCCATTGTACTGTGCATGCTGTGTGTCCTTCCCGAGAATGTGTGTGGTTTCAGTATCTTTGCTCTGCAGTTCCCTTAACATTAAGCACTTTTCATCTCTGGGTATTTGCAATATACATTAGGCTTGTCTGATGGTGTGAATCTGTGGTGCATTTAGGTGTCTGTTCTCAGATGGAAATTCATGTTACCAGTGCTTAATTTGTAAATAAAAACGTGCCGGTGCCCAAAGGCCTCCTCTTGAACGCACGGCTGCTGCAATAAAATGTGCCAACACAGAAAATTGAGGCAGCATAATCCTAACGGGATCTCGGGCCTCTTCAATCCATTTAAAGCCACTCCCTGCCCCTCCAGCTCACTCTTGTAGCTTTCTACTTTCTCACTTTGTGACGCCTTTTCATTTTTCTCTTACTCTGTCTTTCCCATATGTGTCTTTTGCTTGCAGTAAATGCTTGAGGCAGAAAAATAAATGCCGCCCTTCAAAAATAAGTGCTGGTGCTTCACACCCGAAACAAGCAAAAATTAAGCACTGCCTGTTATGTGCTTGCTAGAGGAAGAGGAACAATTTTTTCCATGGGCTAAGATTACGCACTACATGTAATGGCTGATAAGATTGGTGTGTTCCAAAATACATCTCCTCTCTGCAGACATTTTTCAAATTAGCTGAGGTTTTCACTATGGAGATTAGAGATAACTTGCTGCAATAATACTGTTGAAGTTCCTTCCGTAGCTTTTCCCATATTGCAGGCTTAGCATTTTATAGTTTCTTCTGAATACTTCCCCATGTGCTCTGGATTGGATAGACCTCCCACAAATACATTAAAGACATAATTGTAATTTTGGCTTGGCAACTCATGCTTTTCTTGAAATCTTTTATACATCACATCAGCTGTGGTGTGGATATCGGATTGTTTTCTTGCTATAATCTTAAGAGTGTCATTGTGTATATGCCACACAGGAAGTGGTGGTTTAGGGTTGTTCATCATTTCGGAAGATCTAATATCAGTAACTTGGAGTGTGGTTAATCCATGTACTATTTGTGCTGGTTTATGACTTTCATTGATAATGATGATGCCCTATTTCTGTTTTATTTTTGTATATTCAATATATTTTGGATGCCATGCACCATGATGAGTCTATTGTATTTCTGTTGCTTTGGCAGAAGTTGGTAAACCTTCTCCTTATCCATAATGCCTTTGTATGAGCTTAATGTTGTGTTTGAGGACTGGGAGTGACTGTAACTGGCAGACAGAGGATGTAGGGATGCAGCTGGCGCCATTATCTTTAAAATGGGTAGAATAGTTGTGTTCTGATGTGAAATTATACACATTTAAAGGGTCTTTTAAGTATATTTCAAGCATTCTTGATGGACTATTTCTGGTGTAAATTGCCAATGCTAATTTATTGAGGCATATGATAATGCCTTTTGTAATTCTAGGACATTACCTTTGCTACTTTATGTAGGGCCTCTGCATGCACAACACTCACATGAGGTATCTCCTTGTGATTCTCTCTTCATAGAGTGTGCTCACAGGCCACAGATTCACACACTGCTTGCCACCGTATATCAATCCTGGTATCTCATGAGATTCATCTGGACTTGCTGAATGGGATTGCTAAAAATCTGAATCCCGCATCTTGATTTCGGAGTGCTTACAGCTGCCACCAAAGGTCTTACTGCGTTATTAAATCAGAGCATTGCTGTCATGAGAAGCACAGTAGACACAGCTTCCTGAATGAAGACAAACAGTCCCAGAGGCTCAGAGTGTCCACACCAGGTTTAATGAGAGCATCACAGCTACAGAGTGCAAGCACCACATCTCTCCCACAATGCACAAACAACAATGCAATATACATGTCCGTGAGAACTCCTTAACCATCCCCTGCCTCCTTATAATTCTGTCTCTATTTCCAGGCTACATTGGAGCCTTGTTAGGAAATCCAACAGATCAGCAAAGGTTGCTTAAGTTTCTTTTCTGTGTCTGTTTTATATGCTGTTTTGTGTTCAAGAAGCTTTGGTGTTTGAAAGAATGATATGTTTCAGCTGTCTCTTCTCAGATTTGTGGTCACAGGTTTAGGAAAGCAAGTATATTTATGAACTGACTGTGTTTTGACCACGCACAACTTGCATGTGGCCTAGTGACTTTTGGTGTGTTCGGGAAGGCCAAGAATAAATGTTGTTATGCTAACACTAGGCAGAGGTGCATCATGTGATTTTGTTGTTACAGAAGTTGACATTCAGGATAGACACACAAACTACACTGAAAACAGAAAATGGTAAATGATTGCGTAAAAGATGCTAGAGTCTATATTCTCTTTCCATCCACACACATTAGATGATCTGGAATTTGATACGGCCAACTGTGTAGGCAACTATGCACCACATGTGATGAATTAAAAGACCAGCTGGTTTCTGGATACCTAGTTGAAGGGAGTACAGTGTAGTCACACCACTATCAAGGCAAGTCTTGTTGTCCAAAGACAATCTCCAAACTTGTAAGCTGAGGCTGGTTTGTAGCACTACAGAGGAGCAGCACAGAAATGTAGTAACTCATCCACATAGATTATTCAAGAAATGGGCAGGCTCCTGGCTCGAGTGCTCTGTATGCTGTCCTTTCTGAAAGACTGGTACTGGTGGCAGGCAGTTCCCTAAGAAAAGTGTGCTTTCCTGTTGAATGATGTGAGGTTTCCCACTGAGTGGTCACCTCTTGGATTGAGTGTTGTAGAAACATATGATGATTTCAAATTCGAATTGGCATAAGACACCAAGGAGGACAACGTTGTCTTTCTGTACGAGTTCTTCATTGGTTATGGACCAATCAGATCACAATCTGAGGCTGAAGTTCTACCCAGTCAAGGAGCAACCCTAAAAGAAGAAGAGGTATTTTTCTTCATGTAAGGCAGCAAAACCTACCGAAGCAGCATTGGTACCTCTTTGATGGGTTGATTGACTCTGCCCCCTCTCCTGAATTCAGGCCAGGGCCATGGGCAGCAAAAGCTGCTGTTTCATTTTTTGTTTGTGCACCAGTGTGCACAAACAAGGAGAAAGAAGAGACAGGACTTACCTGTGTATTCCAGGGGGTCCTCCTCTCCTCGTCGTTCTAAGTGGCCTGGCTCTCTGCCTCCTTCTGGCCTCTGCTCCCTCCTAGTGGGCTCTGGTATGCACTGCAGCCCAGTTATGAGATGCACAGCGCAAGCTCAGACTGTCCGCGTTTGTGCTGTGTAGCCTGTAACTGGACTGCTGTGCGCACCTGGTGAGCTCTGCTCCACTGGAGGGGCTAGCAGAGTTTTTGGACAAACTCCACGCTCCAAGCAGAACACAGAGTTCCAAAACCTCTGTTAGCTTCCCCAGCAGAGCGGAGTTCCCCGCACATTCAGAGTGTTGACATCCAATCAGATCTCAGTACAAGATCAGAAGGGGTCGCAAATCTTTTGTGTCCCTATATATACATTTTTTTCCCTTAATTTCTCAAAAACTACTGAACGGATTTACACTAAAACAACACAAGGTCGCTTTCTGGGCCAGGATCTACTTTTCTGCGGAATGTGGTGTAATTCCGTCCAGAAGTTTTGGAGCTGTCATTGTTCAAAATCCCTATGGAAAAATGAATGGGGAAAAAGTATTTTGGGACCCTCCCTTTTTCTCGGCACCCCCTAGTCCGATCACCCTGAAACTTTCCTGACAGCAGCTGACGGGACTGGCAAATATTTTGGGAAGGTTTTGTGAAGATTCGTCAGGTGGCACTAAAGATATAGACAAGTAAAAAATGCTTTTTATATAGTAGCTAGGTTCTAACTGTAACTACCTAGTGGTGACCGCTAGTGATATAGACATATACAGTAATATATATATATATATATATATATATACATATATATTTATTAAACCATATTTAGAGTAGTTTAAAACCCTTATCAAAATGTTTAAAAGAAATTAACTGCAATTTTTGGGATCTGGAGGAAAACTGCTTTCTTTATATTTCCATAAGGATGTTTAATTAATTTATAATTCCAAATTTGCATTTGAATCCACAAGAGGGTCCTTAGATCTTCCAATGCACAAAGGGCGCTGGTTCCTCCTATTAGAAGAGCAAGAAGTGGAGGACGGTCCTTCAGCTTCAATGTATCTAATCTCTGGGACTCCCTTCTCCTGGGCTTGGGGACAGGGGACAATGAACTGTCATTCTGAAAACTACTCAAACCTGCTGTAAGGAAATGCCTCCTTGGCATGGTTACCCCCTGACTTTTTGCCTTTGCTGATGCTATGTTTTGAATTGAAAGTGTGCTGAGGCCTGCTAACCAGGCCCCAGCCCCAGTGTTCTTTCCCTAACCTGTACTTTTGTATCCACAATTGGCACACCCTGGCATCCAGATGAGTCCCTTGTAAATGGTACCCCTGGTACCAAGGGCCCTGATGCCAAGGAAGGTCTCTAAGGGCTGCAGCATGTCTTATGCCACCCTGGAGACCCCTCACTCAGCACAGACACACTGCTTGCCAGCTTGTGTGTGCTGGTGAGAACAAAACGAGTAAGTCGACATGGCACTCCCCTCAGGGTGCCATGCCAGCTTCTCACTGCCTATGCAGGTATAGATAAGTCACCCCTGTAGCAGGCCTTACAGCCCTAAGGCAGGGTGCACTATACCATAGGTGAGGGCACCAGTGCATAAGCACTGTGCCCCTACAGTGTCTAAACAAAACCTTAGACATTGTAAGTGCAGGGTAGCCATAAGAGTATATGGTCTGGGAGTCTGTTTTACACGAACTCCACAGCACCATAATGACTACACTGAAAACTGGGAACTTTGGTATCAAACTTCTCAGCACAATAAATGCACACTGATGCCAGTGTACATTTTATTGTAAAATACACCCCAGAGGGCACCTTAGAGGTGCCCCCTGAAACCTTAACCGACTATCTGTGTAGGCTGACTGGTTCCAGCAGCCTGCCACAACCGAGACATGTTGCTGGCCCCATGGGGAGAGTGCCTTTGTCACTCAGAGGCCAGTAACAAAGCCTGCACTGGGTGGAGATGCTAACACCTCCCCCAGGCAGGAGCTGAAACACCTGGCGGTGAGCCTCAAAGGCTAACCCCCTTTGTTCCAGCACCACAGGGCACTCCAGCTAGTGGAGTTGCCCGCCCCCTCCGGCCACGGCCCCACTTTTGGCGGCAAGGCCAGGGGAAATAATGAGAATAACAAGGAGGAGTCACTGGCCAGTCAGGACAGCCCCTAAGGTGTCCTGAGCTGAAGTGACTCTAACTTTTAGAAATCCTCCATCTTGCAGATGGAGGATTCCCTAATAGGATTAGGGATGTGACCCCCTCCCCTTGGGAGGAGGCACAAAGAGGGTGTACCCACCCTCAGGGCTTGTAGCCATTGGCTACTAACCCCCCAGACCTAAACACGCCCTTAAATTTAGTATTTAAGGGCTTCCCTGAACCTAAAACTTTAGATTCCTGAAACTACAAGAAGAAGAAGACTGCTGAGCTGAAAAACCCCTGCAGAGGAAGAACAGAAGACACCAACTGCTTTGGCCCCAGAGTTACCGGCCTGTCTCCTGCCTTCCAAAGAAACCTGCTCCAGCGACGCTTTCCAAGGGACCAGCGACCTCTGAATCCTCTGAGGACTGCCCTGCTTCAAGAAAGACAAGAAACTCCCGAAGACAGCAGCACTGCTCCAAAAGAACTGCAACTTTGTTACAGAAGAGCAGATTTAAAGACCCCTGCAACTCCCCGCCAGAAGCGTGAGACTTGCAACACTGCACCCGGCGACCCCGACTCGACTGGTGGAGAACCAACACCTCAGGGAGGACCCTCCGGCGACTCCAAGACCGTGAGTAACCAAAGTTGTCCCCCCTGAGCCCCCACAGCGACGCCTGCAGGGGAATCCCGAGGCTCCCCCTGATCGCGACTGCCTGAACCTAAAGTCCCGACGGCTGGAAAAGACCCTGCACCCGCAGCCCCCAGCACCTGAAGGAACGGAACTTCTGTGCAGGAGTGACCCCCAGGAGGCCCTCTCCCGTGCCCAGGTGGTGGCTACCCCGAGGAGCCCCCCCCTTGCCTGCCTGCACCGCTGAAGAGATCCCTTGGTCGCTCATTGAACATCATTGAAAACCCGACGCGTGTTTGCACACTGCACCCGGCCGTCCCCGTGCTGCTGAGGGTGTACTTTTTGTGCTGACTTGTGTCCCCCCCGGTGCCCTACAAAACCCCCCTGGTCTGCCCTCCGAAGACGCGGGTACTTACCTGCTGGCAGACCGGAACCGGGGCACTCCCTTCTCTCCATTGAAGCCTATGTGTTTTGGGCACCTCTTTGACCTCTGCACCTGGCCGGCCCTGAGCTGCTGGTGTGGTAACTTTGGGGTTGCGCTGAACCCCCAACGGTGGGCTACCTTGGACCCAAACCTGAGACTTGTAAGTGATTTCCTTACCTGCTAAAACTAACAATAACTTACCTCCCCCAGGAACTGTGAAAATTGCAGTGTCCACTTTTAAAACAGCTATTTGTGTTTTACGTGAAAAGTATATATGCTACTGTAAATATTCAAAGTTCCAAAAGTACTTACCTGCAATACCTTTCAAATGAGATATTACATGTAGAATTTGAACCTGTGGTTCTTAAATTAAAATAAACTAAGAAAATATATTTTTCTATAACAAAACCTATTGGCTGGATTTGTCTCTGAGTGGGTGTTCCTCATTTATTGCCTGTGTGTATGTACAACAAATGCTTAACACTACTCCTTTGATAAGCCTACTGCTCGACCACACTACCACAAAATAGAGCATTAGTATTATCTCTTTTTGCCACTATCTTACCTCTAAGGGGAACCCTTGGACTCTGTGCATGCTATTCCTTACTTTGAAATAGCACAGACAGAGCCAACTTCCTACATTGGTGGATCAGCGGTGGGGTACAAGACTTTGCATTTGCTGGACTACTCAGCCAATACCTGATCACACGACAAATTCCAAAAATTGTCATTAGAAATTGATGTTTTGCAATTTGAAATTTTTCTAAATTCTTTAAAGTCCTGCTAGGGCCTTGTGTTAGTCCCTGTTAGCATTTCTTTTAGAGTTTAAAAGTTTGGTAAAAGTTTGAATTAGATTCTAGAACTAGTTTTAGATTCTTAAAAAGTATTCCAACTTTTAGAAGCATAATGTCTAGTACAGATATGAATGTGGTGGAACTCGACACCACACCTTACCCCCATCTTAAGATGAGGGAGCTAAGGTCACTCTGTAAATTAAAGAAAATAGTAATGGGCCCTAGACCTTCCAAACTACAGCTCCAAGAGCTGTTGGCAGAGTTTGAAAAGGCCAATCCCTCTGAGGATGGCAACTCAGAGGATGATGATAGTGACTTGGAGGGTGATTCCCCCCTACCAGTCCTATCTAGGGAAGACAGGGCCTCTCAAGCCCTGACTCCAAGCATAATAGTCAGAGATGCTGGCTCCCTCACAGGAGGGACCAACCTCTCTGAAATCACTGAGGATAACCCCAGTGAAGAGGACATCCAGTTAGCCAGGATGGCCAAAAGATTGGCTTTGGAAAGACAGATCCTAGCCATAGAAAGGGAAAGACAAGAGATGGGCCTAGGACCCATCAATGGTGGCAGCAACATAAATAGGGTCAGAGATTCTCCTGACATGTTGAAAATCCCTAAAGGGATTGTAACTAAATATGAAGATGGTGATGACATCACCAAATGGTTCACAGCTTTTGAGAGGGCTTGTGTAACCAGAAAAGTGAACAAATCTCACTGGGGTGCTCTCCTTTGGGAAATGTTCACAGGAAAGTGTAGGGATAGACTCCTCACACTCTCTGGAAAAGATGCAGAATCTTATGACCTCATGAAGGGTACCCTGATTGAGGGCTTTGGATTCTCCACTGAGGAGTATAGGATTAGATTCAGGGGGGCTCAAAAATCCTCGAGCCAGACCTGGGTTGACTTTGTAGACTACTTAGTAAAAACACTAGATGGTTGGATTCAAGGCAGTGGTGTAAGTAATTATGATGGGCTGTACAATTTATTTGTGAAAGAACACCTATTAAGTAATTGTTTCAATGACAAACTGCATCAGCATCTGGTAGACCTAGGACCAATTTCTCCCCAAGAATTGGGAAAGAAGGCGGACCATTGGGTCAAGACTAGGGTGTCCAAAACTTCCACAGGGGGTGACCAAAAGAAAGGGGTCACAAAACCTCCCCAGGGGAAGGGTGGTGAGACAGCCAAAAACAAAAATAGTAAAGAGTCTTCTACAGGCCCCCAAAAACCTGCACAGGAGGGTGGGCCCAGAGCCTCTTCACAAAACAATTCTGGGTACAAGGGTAAAAACTTTGATCCCAAAAAGGCCTGGTGTCGTAGCTGTAGTCAGTCTGGACACCAAACTGGAGACAAGGCCTGTCCCAAGAAAAATACCACTTCAAACTCCACTCCAGCTAACACTGGAATGGCTAGTCTCCAAGTGGGATCAACAGTGTGCCCAGAGCAAATCAGGTGTCACACTGAAGCTACATTAGTCTCTGAGGGTGGGGTGGATTTAGCCACACTGGCTGCCTGGCCCGCTAACATGCAAAAATACAGGCAGCAGCTCTTAATTAATGGGACAAGTGTAGAGGGCCTGAGGGATACAGGTGCCAGTGTCACTATGGTGACAGAGAAACTGGTTTCCCCTGGCCAATACCTGGCTGGACAAGCTTATCCAGTCACCAACGCTGACAATCAGACTAAAGTACATCCCATGGCTATGGTAACTTTAGAGTGGGGAGGGGTCAATGGCCTGAAACAGGTGGTGGTCTCCTCAAATATCCCAGTAGACTGTTTGCTTGGAAATGACCTGGAGTCCTTAGCATGGGCTGAGGTAGAACTGAAAACCCATGCAGCCATGCTGGGTATCCCTGAACTTGTGTGTGTCAAGACAAGGGCACAGTGCAAGGCACAGGGTGAAAAAGTAGAGCTGGAGTCTGGAAGAAAGGCCAGCCTACCAAGAGAAAAGGAAAGTCAGCTGGGAAACCAGCTGCAACACAACAAGAAAAAGAGAACCTCTGTTCTCAGGAAGAAGTTCTGCCCTCTGAGGGAACTGAGCCTATGGAGCTGGAACCTTATCAGGTTGAGCTCTTAGGCCCAGGGGGACCCTCAAGGGAAGAGTTGTGTAAGGGACAAGAAACCCGTCCCTCTCTTGAAGGCCTTAGGCAGCAAGCTGCTGAAGAGTCCAAAGGTAAGAAAAATGGAACACATAGGGTCTATTGGGAAGATGGACTCCTGTACACTGAGGCAAGAGATCCCAAACCTGGTGCCACTAGGAGAGTGGTAGTGCCTCAGGCGTTCAGAGAGTTTATTCTGACCTTAGCCCATGATATTCCCCTTGCTGGGCATTTGGGACAAACCAAGACGTGGGAGAGGTTAGTCAACCACTTCTACTGGCCCAACATGTCCCAGAAGGTTAAGGAGTTTTGCATCTCCTGTCCCACCTGTCAAGCCAGTGGTAAGACAGGTGGACATCCAAAGGCCCCCCTCATTCCACTTCCAGTGGTGGGGGTCCCCTTTGAAAGAGTGGGTGTGGACATAGTGGGTCCACTTGAACCTCCCACAGCCTCAGGAAATATGTACATCCTAGTAGTAGTGGATCATGCTACTAGGTATCCTGAAGCTATTCCCCTTAGGTCGACTACTGCCCCTGCAGTAGCCAAGGACCTCATTGGTATATTTACCAGAGTGGGCTTCCCTAAGGAGGTGGTGTCTGACAGAGGTACCAACTTCATGTCAGCATACCTGAAACACATGTGGAATGAGTGTGGAGTGACTTATAAATTCACTACACCATATCATCCACAAACTAATGGCCTTGTTGAGAGATTCAACAAGACATTAAAGGACATGATCATGGGGCTCCCAGAAAAACTCAAAAGGAGATGGGATGTCCTCCTGCCATGTCTGCTTTTCGCTTACAGAGAGGTGCCTCAGAAGGGAGTAGGGTTCTCACCCTTTGAACTTCTGTTTGGCCACCCTGTAAGGGGACCACTTGCTCTTGTTAAAGAAGGCTGGGAGAGACCTCTTCATGAGCCTAAACAAGACATAGTGGACTATGTACTTGGCCTTCGCTCAAGGATGGCAGAGTACATGGAAAAGGCAAGTAAAAACCTTGAGGCCAGCCAACAACTCCAGAAGTTTTGGTATGACCAAAAGGCTGCACTGGTTGAATTTCAACCAGGGCAGAAAGTCTGGGTTCTGGAGCCTGTGGCTCCCAGTGCACTTCAGGACAAATGGAGTGGCCCTTACCCAGTACTAGAGAGGAAGAGTCAGGTCACCTACCTGGTAGACCTGGGCACTAGCAGGAGCCCCAAGAGGGTGATCCATGTGAACCACCTTAAGCTCTTCCATGACAGGGCTGATGTGAATCTGTTGATGGTAACAGATGAGGACCAGGAAGCTGAGAGTGAGCCTCTCCCTGATCTCCTCTCATAAGACCCTAAAGATGGCTCAGTGGATGGAGTGATCTATTCAGACACCCTCTCTGGCCAACAGCAAGCTGACTGTAGGAAGGTCCTACAACAGTTTGCTGAGCGCTTTTCCCTAACCCCTGGTCAGACACACCTGTGTACCCATGATGTGGACACAGGAGACAGCATGCCTGTCAAAAACAAAATCTTCAGACAGTCTGATCAAGTTAAGGAAAGCATCAAGGTGGAAGTCCACAAGATGCTGGAATTGGGAGTAATTGAGCACTCTGACAGCCCCTGGGCTAGCCCAGTGGTCTTAGTCCCCAAACCTCACACCAAAGATGGAAAGAGAGAGATGAGGTTTTGTGTGGACTACAGAGGTCTTAATTCTGTCACCAAGACAGATGCCCATCCCATTCCTAGAGCTGACGAACTGATTGACAAATTAGGTGCTGCCAAATTCGTAAGTACCTTTGACTTAACAGCAGGGTACTGGCAAATCAAAATGGCACCTGGAGCAAAAGAGAAAACAGCATTCTCCACACCTGATGGGCATTATCAGTTTACTGTTATGCCCTTTGGTTTAAAGAATGCCCCTGCCACCTTCCAAAGGTTGGTGAATCAAGTCCTTGCTGGGTTGGAGTCCTTTAGTGCAGCTTATCTTGATGATATTGCTGTCTTTAGCTCCAACTGGCAGGATCACCTGGTCCACCTGAAGAAGGTTTTGAAGGCTCTGCAATTAGCAGGCCTCTCTATCAAGGCATCCAAATGCCAGATAGGGCAGGGAACTGTGGTTTACTTGGGACACCTTGTAGGTGGAGGCCAAGTTCAGCCACTCCAGCCTAAGATCCAGACTATTCTGGACTGGGCAGCTCCAAAAACCCAGACTCAAGTCAGGGCATTCCTTGGCTTGACTGGGTACTATAGGAGGTTTGTGAAGGGATATGGATCCATTGTGACAGCCCTCACAGAACTCACCTCCAAGAAAATGCCCAAGAAAGTAAACTGGAATGTAGAATGCCAACAGTCCTTTGACACCCTGAAACAAGCTATGTGCACAGCAGCAGTTCTAAAAGCTCCAGATTACTCCAAGCAATTCATTGTGCAAACAGATGCCTCTGAACATGGGATAGGGGCAGTTTTGTCCCAAACAAATGATGATGGCCTTGACCAGCCTGTTGCTTTCATTAGCAGGAGGTTACTCCCCAGGGAGCAGCGTTGGAGTGCCATTGAGAGGGAGGCCTTTGCTGTGGTTTGGTCCCTGAAGAAGCTGAGACCATACCTCTTTGGTACTCACTTCCTAGTTCAAACTGACCACAGACCTCTCAGATGGCTGATGCAAATGAAAGGTGAAAATCCAAAACTGTTGAGGTGGTCCATCTCCCTACAGGGAATGGACTTTATAGTGGAACACAGACCTGGGACTGCCCATGCCAATGCAGATGTCCTTTCCAGGTTCTTCCACTTAGAAAATGAAGACTCTCTTGGGAAAGGTTAGTCTCATCCTCTTTCGTTTGGGGGGGGGGGGGGGTTGTGTAAGGAAATGCTTCCTTGGCATAGTTACCCCCTGACTTTTTGCCTTTGCCTTTGCTATATTTTGAATTGAAAGTGTGCTGAGGCCTGCTAACCAGGCCCCAGCCCCAGTGTTCTTTCCCTAACCTGTACTTTTGTATCCACAATTGGCACACCCTGGCATCCAGATGAGTCCCTTGTAAATGGTACCCCTGGTACCAAGGGCCCTGATGCCAAGGAAGGTCTCTAAGGGCTGCAGCATGTCTTATGCCACCCTGGAGACCCCTCACTCAGCACAGACACACTGCTTGCCAGCTTGTGTGTGCTGGTGAGAACAAAACAAGTAAGTCGACATGGCACTCCCCTCAGGGTGCCATGCCAGCCTCTCACTGCCTATGCAGGTATAGATAAGTCACCCCTCTAGCAGGCCTTACAGCCCTAAGGCAGGGTGCACTATACCATAGGTGAGGGCACCAGTGCATGAGCACTGTGCCCCTACAGTGTCTAAACAAAACCTTAGACGTTGTAAGTGCAGGGTAGCCATAAGAGTATATGGTCTGGGAGTCTGTTTTACACGAACTCCACAGCACCATAATGACTACACTGAAAACTGGGAAGTTTGGTATCAAACTTTTCAGCACAATAAATGCACACTGATGCCAGTGTACATTTTATTGTAAAATACACCCCAGAGGGCACCTTAGAGGTGCCCCCTGAAACCTTAACCGACTATCTGTGTAGGCTGACTGGTTCCAGCAGCCTGCCACAACCGAGACATGTTGCTGGCCCCATGGGGAGAGTGCCTTTGTCACTCAGAGGCCAGTAACAAAGCCTGCACTGGGTGGAGATGCTAACACCTCCCCCAGGCAGGAGCTGTAACACCTGGCGGTGAGCCTCAAAGGCTCACCCCCTTTGTTCCAGCACCACAGGGCACTCCAGCTAGTGGAGTTGCCCGCCCCCTCTGGCCACGGCCCCACTTTTGGCGGCAAGGCCGGGGGAAATAATGAGAATAACAAGGAGGAGTCACTGGCCAGTCAGGACAGCCCCTAAGGTGTCCTGAGCTGAAGTGACTCTAACTTTTAGAAATCCTCCATCTTGCAGATGGAGGATTCCCCAATAGGATTAGGGATGTGACCCCCTCCCCTTTGGAAAATGGTGTGAAGGCAGGGGAGGAGTAGCCTCCCCCAGCCTCTGGAAATGCTTTCATGGGCACACATGGTGCCCATTTCTGCATAAGCCAGTCTACACCGGTTCAGGGACCCCTTAGCCCTGCTCTGGCGCGAAACTGGACAAAGGAAAGGGGAGTCACCACTCCCCTGACCTGTACCTCCCCTGGGAGGTGCCCAGAGCTCCTCCAGTGTGCTCCAGACCTCTGCCATCTTGGAAACAGAGGTGCTGCTGGCACACTGGACTGCTCTGAGTGGCCAGTGCCATCAGGTGACGTCAGAGACTCCTTCTGATAGGCTCCTTCAGGTGTTGCTAGCCTATCTTCTCTCCTAAGTAGCCAAACCCTCTTTTCTGGCTATTTAGGGTCTCTGCTTTGGGGATTTCCTTAGATAACGAATGCAAGAGCTCATCCGAGTTCCTCTGCATCTCTCTCTTCACCTTCTGCCAAGGAATCGACTGCTGACTGCGCTGGAAGCCTGCAAAACTGCAACAAAGTAGCAAAGACGACTACTGCAACTCTGTAACGCTGATCCTGCCGCCTTCTCGACTGTTTTCCTGGTGGTGCATGCTGTGGGGGTAGTCTGCCTCCTCTCTGCACTAGAAGGCAGGGTGCACTATACCATAGGTGAGGGCAAACTAGGAGTGTAACACCCTCTCTCAGAGGAAGTCCTTTGTTCTGCCATCCTGGGCCAGGCCTGGCTGGACCCCAGGAGGGCAGAAGCCTGTCTGAGGGGCTGGCAGCAGCAGCAGCTGCAGTGAAACCCCGGGAAAGGCAATTTGGCAGTACCAGGGTCTGTGCTACAGACCACTGGGATCATGGGATTGTGCCAACTATGCCAGGATGGCATAGAGGGGGCAATTCCATGATCATAGACATGTTACATGGCCATATTCGGAGTTACCATTGTGAAGCTACATATAGGTAGTGACCTATATGTAGTGCACGCGTGTAATGGTGTCCCCGCACTCACAAAGTCCGGGGAATTGGCCCTGAACAATGTGGGGGAACCTTGGCTAGTACCAGGGTGCCCACACACTAAGTAACTTTGCACCTAACCTTTACCAGGTAAAGGTTAGACATATAGGTGACTTATAAGTTACTTAAGTGCAGTGTAAAATGGCTGTGAAATAACGTGGACGTTATTTCACTCAAGCTGCAGTGGCAGGCCTGTGTAAGAATTGTCAGAGCTCCCTATGGGTGGCAAAAGAAATGCTGCAGCCCATAGGGATCTCCTGGAACCTCAATACCCTGGGTACCTCAGTACCATATACTAGGGAATTATAAGGGTGTTCCAGTAAGCCAATATAAATTGGTAAAATTGGTCACTAGCCTGTTAGTGACAATTTGAAAGAAATGAGAGAGCATAACCACTGAGGTTCTGATTAGCAGAGCCTCAGTGAGACAGTTAGTCATAACACAGGTAACACATTCAGGCACACTTATGAGCACTGGGGCCCTGGCTGGCAGGGTTCCAGTGACACATACAACTAAAACAACATATATACAGTGAAAAATGGGGGCAACATGCCAGGCAAGATGGTACTTTCCTACACAACCCCCCCCCCAAACGAAGGACAATAAGACTAGCCATGACCTGATGAGTCTTCATTGTCTAAGTGGAAATATCTGGAGAGTCCATCTGCATTGGAGTGGCTACTCCCAGGTCTATGTTCCACTGTATAGTCCATTCCCTGTAGGGATATGGACCACCTCAACAATTTAGGATTTTCACCTTTCATTTGTTTTAGCCAAAGTAGAGGTTTGTGGTCTGTCTGAACAATGAAGTGAGTGCCAAACAGGTATGGCCTCAACTTCTTCAGTGCCCAGACCACAGCAAAGGCCTCCCTCTCAATGGCAGACCAACGCTTTTCTCTAGGGGTCAACCTTCTACTAATAAAAGCAACAGGTTGATCCTGGCCCTCAGAATTAAGTTGTGATAGGACTGCCCCTACTCCTAATTCAGATGCATCAGTTTGGACATATAATTTTTTAGAGTAACAAGGGCTTTTCAGGACAGGTGCAGAGCACATGGCCTGCTTCAGCTCCTCAAAAGCTTTCTGACAGTTTGCTGTCCATAATACCTTTTTAGGCATTTTCTTGGATGTGAGGTCATTAAGAGGGGCTGCAATGGAGCCATAGTTCTTAATGAACCTCCTGTAATACCCAGTGAGGCCTAGGAAGGCTCTCACCTGAGTCTGAGTAGTAGGGGGAACCCAATCTATAATAGTTTGGATTTTCCCCTGAAGTGGTGCAATCTGTTCCCCACCAACAAGGTGTCCCAGATAAACCACCTTTCCCTGCCCTATCTGGCACTTTGAAGCCTTGATAGTGAGGCCTGCCTTTTGCAGGGCCTCCAAAACTTTCCATAGGTGGACCAGGTGATCATCCCAGCTGGAGCTAAAGACAGCTATATCGTCCAAATATGCTGCACTAAAAGCTTCCAGCCCTTGCAGGACTGTGTTCACCAACCTCTGAAAAGTGGCAGGTGCATTTTTCAATCCAAAAGGCATTACTGTGAATTGGTAATGGTCTCCAATGGTTGAAAATGCAGTTTTAGGTTTAGCATCTTCTGATAATTTGATCTGCCAATACCCTGCAGTCAAATCAAAAGTGCTTAGATACTTGGCAGATGCCAGTGTATCTATGAGCTCATCTGCCCTGGGTATAGGGTGAGCATCAGTTTTGGTTACCTGGTTGAGACCTCTGTAGTCTACACAAAACCGCATTTCCTTCTTTCCATCCTTGGAATGAGGTTTTGGTAACACAGGAGAAGCCCATGGACTTTCAGAGTGTTCAACCACTCCCAGTTCTAACATTTTCTGCACCTCTTGCTTTATGCAGTCTCTGACATGGTCAGGCTGCCTATAGATCTTACTTTTGACAGGCAAGCTGTCTCCAGTATCTATAGTGTGCTCACACCAAGAAGTGGTACCTGGCACAGTAGAGAAGAGTTCAGAAAACTGACCCAGGAGATTTATGCAATGGTCTTTCTGCTCAGCAGTAAGACAATCAGCCAAAACTACACCTTCCACTAGAGCATCTTGTTCTGTGGAAGAGAAGAGATCAGGTAGAGGATCACTGTCTTCTTCCTGTCCCTCATCAGTTGCCATGAGCAGGGTGAGATCAGCCCTGTCATAGTAGGGTTTCAGGCGATTGAAATGGAGCACCCTAAGGGGACTCCTGGCAGTGCCTAAGTCAACTAAGTAGGTGACTTCACACTTTTTCTCAACAATTGTGTGGGGTCCACTCCATTTATCTTGGAGTGCTCTTGGGGCCACAGGCTCCAAGACCCACACTTTCTGCCCTGGTTGGTACTGAACCAAAACAGCCTTCTGGTCATGCCATTGCTTCTGGAGCTCTTGGCTGGCCTGAAGGTTTTTACTGGCCTTTTTCATGTACTCAGCCATCCTTGGTCTGAGGCCAAGTACATAATCCACAATATCTTGCTTTGGAGCTTTTAAAGGTTGTTCCCAACCGTCCTTGACAAGTGTTAGTGGACCCATAACAGGGTGTCCAAAGAGGAGTTCAAAGGGGCTGAAGCCCACTCTTTTCTGGGGTACCTCCCTGTAGGCAAAAAGGAGGCATGGTAAAAGGATATCCCATCTCCTGCGGAGTTTTTCAGGGAGTCCCATAATCATGCCTTTGAGAGTTTTGTTAAATCTCTCCACCAGTCCATTTGTTTGTGGATGATAGGGTGTAGTGAACTTGTAAGTCACACCACACTCCTTCCACATGGCCTTTAAGTAAGCAGACATGAAATTGCTTCCCCTGTCTGATACCACCTCTTTTGGGAAGCCCACCCTGGAAAATATTCCCAGGAGGGCCTTTGCCACTGCAGGTGCTGTAGTGGTCCTAAGAGGAATTGCTTCAGGATATCTTGTGGCGTGGTCCACTACCACCAAGATAAACCTATTGCCTGAAGCAGTAGGAGGTTCAAGGGGGCCAACTATGTCAACCCCTATCCTTTCAAAGGGAACCCCAACCACAGGCAGTGGGATAAGGGGTGCCTTTGGGGTGCCACCTGTCTTGCCACTGGCTTGACAGGTTTCACAGGACTTACAAAATTACTTTGTGTCCTCTGACATTCTAGGCCAATGAAACAAGGGAACAAGTCTGTCCCAAGTTTTCATTTGTCCCAAATGTCCAGCTAGGGGAATGTCGTGGGCTAGAGTTAGGAGGAACTTTCTGTACTCCTGAGGAATCACTAACCTCCTGGCAGTTCCAGGTTTAGGATCCCTTGCTTCAGTGTACAAGAGGTTGTCCTCCCAGTAAACTCTGTGAGAGTCACTGACATCCCCATTAGCCTGTTTGACAGCTTGCTGTCTTAGACCCTCTAGTGTGGGACAGGTCTGCTGTGCCACACTCAGCTCCTCTATGGCAGGCCCCCCTTCACCCAAAAGCTCAGCAGTGTCTGCTTCCAGCTCCTCTGGTGTAGGTTCTGCACAGGGTGGAAAATCTTCTTCCTCAGAATTAGAATCCACTGTAGAGGGAGGGATAGTAGGAAGTACTTTACTTCTACTAGCCCTAGCTTTAGGGAGCACTTGGTCCATTGTTCCAGGATCCACGTCACCCTGTCCTTTTTGCTTTTTGGCCTGAGCCCTTGTCAAAGCAAAAATATGCCCTGGGATGCCCAGCATTGCTGCATGGGCCTCCCACTCCACATCTGACCAAGCTGATGTCTCCAAATCATTTCCTAGTAGACAGTCTACAGGTAAATCTGTGGCTACCACAACTTTCTTTGGACCAGTAACCCCCCCCCCCAGTTGAGATTTACAACAGCCATGGGGTGGCTAAGTGTGTTGTTGTGAGCATCGGTTACTTGGTACTGGTGACAAGTAGGTGTTGTTCAGGGTGGACCAGTTTCTCTATTACCATAGTAACACTGGCACCAGTGTCCCTGTAGGCCTGAACCTCAACACCATTTATTAGGGTTAGCTGCTTGTACTTATCCATATTAAGGGGACAAGCAACTAAGGTGGCTAAATCAATAGCCCCCTCAGAGACTAACACAGCCTCTGTGGTCTCCCTAACAAGACCAACCCCAACTAAGTTACCAAAAGTGAGCCCAGCTACTCCCTTGGATTGGCTATTAGTAGGTTTGCTCCCACCACCACTGCTATTAGTAGGGACACTAGGTGTAGCAGTAGGGGTTGTAGTGGTAGGAGGCTTGGTGCTTTTCTTTGGACAACTGGGATCTGTTGTCCAATGGCCTTTTATTTTACATAAATAGCACCATGGTTTCTTTTCTTTGTTTTGATTAGAAGAGGGTTTGGGCCCACCACCCCCACCAGAGTGTTTTTGTGGGCCTGATGAAGACTCATTTTTAAATTTGTCCCCACCCTTGTCAGAAGACCTACCATCCTTCTTCTTGTTGCCATCTTTGTCACCCCCTGTATAAACTTTTCAGTTCACCCTTGTTCTGACCCATTTGTCCGCCTTCTTTCCCAATTCTTGGGGAGAGGTCAGATCAGAGTCCACCAAGTACTGGTGCAACAAATCAGACACACAATTATTAAGAATATGCTCTCTCAGGATCAAGTTATACAGGCTGTCATAATCAGTAACTTTACTGCCATGTAACCACCCCTCCAAGGCCTTCACTGAATGGTCAATGAAATCAACACAGTCTTGTGAAGACTCCTTTTTGGTCTATCTGAACTTTATCCTGTATTGTTCAGTGGTTAAGCCATAACCATCCAGGAAGGCATTCTTAAGAACTGTAAAATTATTGGCATCACTTTCTTTCACAGTAAGGAGCCTATCCCTACCTTTTCCACTAAATGATAGCCATAGGATAGCAGCCCACTGCCTTTGAGGGACATCCTGTACAACACAGGCCCTCTTAAGTGCAGCAAACCACTTGTTAATGTCATCCCCCTCCTTATAAGGGGGAACTATCTTATGCAGATTCCTTGAATCATGCTCTTTTGCAGGATGACTATGGGGAATACTGCTGCTGCCACCATGGGTTTCTAAACCCAACTTCTGTCTTTCCTTCTCTAGTTCTAAGGACTGTCTATCCAAATCCAGCTGTTGCTTCTTAAGCTTCAGTCTGGTTTGTTCCACTCTCAACTTATTGAGTTCCCTTTCTAACATTCTGTCATCAGGGTTGGTGGGAGGGACATGTCTTGAAACAGAGGTATGATGAGAATTGACAGAAGGAGACCTATCCCTTACAGAAGCACCCTAACAGCTTGGTTAAAAGAAACATCACTTCTACTGTGGTGAGAAGGAATACTCTTTTTAAGATGTGAGACAACACTATCTGTATGGTGTGACTCAACCTCAGTACCAACTATGCTAGGCTGTCTAGTATTGGGCAGGCTAGGAAGTTTCTTTCCTGAATCTTTTCCTAGGGGAGTCCATGGATCAGATTGGGAACCATTAGCTACTTTTTCAACAGACGGGGCCCTTCTGGCCTTATCTTGTTCTCTAAGCATGTTAAGCAATAATTCCAAAGAAGGATTCTTCCCTACACTCAAACCTCTCTCTATGCAGAGACTCCTTGCTCCTTTCCAGCTAAGGTGATCATATGCAAGTTTGGACAGATCAACATTTTGGCCTGTGCCAGACATTTTTAGAAAGAGTTTAAGTGACAGAAAAAGAGAAAAAAAAATTTTCAGAACTTTTTGAAAGACAGAAAAAATAACTTTTTAGAAAGTTTAGAGGTACTTTTCAGCACTTTAGAAAAGAGGTGAGAAAAGAAATGCAAAACTTTTTGGTTAGGTGTACATACACAACTTGTTTTGTATATTTTTCTCTTATGAAAAGTACAATGACAAAAGTGGTAAGTAGTCTCAAAGCACTTATCCCACCGCTGCACAACCAATGTAGGAGGCTGGACTGGCTTGTAGTGAGTACCTAGGGGTACTTACACCTTGCACCAGGCCCAGTTATCCCTTATTAGTGTATAGGGTGTCTAGCAGCATAGGCTGATAGATAATGGTAGCTTAGCAGAGCAGCTTAGGCTGAACTAGGACACGAGTGAAGCTCCTACAGTACCACTAGTGTCATATGCACAATATCATAAGAAAACACAATACACAGATATACTAAAAATAAAGGTACTTTATTTTTATGACAATATGCCAAAAGTATCTCAGTGAGTACCCTCAGTATGAGGATAGCAAATATACACAAGATATATGTACACAATACCAAAATATGCAGTAATAGTCTTAGAAAACAGTGCAAACAATGTATAGTTACAATAGGATGCAATGGGGACACATAGGGATAGGGGCAACACAAACCATATACTCCAAAAGTGGAATGCGAACCACGAATGGACCCCAAACCTATGTGACCTTGTAGAGGGTCCCTGGGACTATTAGAAAATAGTGAGGGTTAAAAAAATAGCCCACCCCAAGACCCTGAAAAGTGAGTGCAAAGTGCACTAAAGTTCCCCAAAGGACATAGAAGTCGTGATAGGGGAATTCTGCAGGAAAGACACAAACCAGCAATGCAACAACAATGGATTTCCAGTTGAGGGTACCTGTGGAACAAGGGGACCAAGTCCAAAAGTCATAAGCAAGTCGGAGATGGGCAGATGCCCAGGAAATGCCAGCTGTGGGTGCAAAGAAGCTGCTACTGGGATGTAGAAGCTGAGGATTCTGAAGGAACGACAAGGGCTAGAGACTTCCCCTTTGGAGGATGGATCTCCCACGCCGTGGAAAGTTGTGCAGAAGTGTTTTCCTGAAGAAAGACCGCCAACAAGCCTTGCTAGCTGCAAATCGTGCGTTTAGGGTTTTTGGATGCTGCTGTGGCCCAGGAGGGACCAGGATGTCGCCAATTGCGTCTGGGGACAGAGGGGGCGTCAAGCAAGACAAGTAGCCCTCTCAAAAGCAGGCAGCACCCGCAGAATTGCCGGAACAGGCACTACGAAGTGGAGTGAAATGGTGCTCACCCAAAGTCGCACAAAGGAGTCCCACGTCGCCGGAGGACAACTTAGGAGGTCGTGCAATGCTGTTTAGAGTGCCGTGGACCCAGGATGGACTGTGCACAAAGGATTTCCACCGGAAGTGCACGGAGGCCGGAGTAGCTGCAAAAGTCCCGGTTCCCAGCAATGCAGTCTGGCGTGGGGAGGCAAGGACTTACCTCCACCAAACTTGGACTGAAGAGTCACTGGACTGTGGGAGTCACTTGGATAGAGTTGCTGGATTCAAGGGACCTCGCTCGTCGTGCTGAGAGGAGACCCAGGGTACCGGTGATGCAGTTCTTTGGTGCCTGCGGTTGCAGGGGGTCGATTCCGTCGACCCACGGGAGATTTCTTCAGAGCTTCTAGTGCAGAGAGGAGGCAGACTACCCCCACAGCATGCACCACCAGGAAAACAGTCGAGAAGGCGGCAGGATCAGCGTTACAGAGTTGCAGTAGTCGTCTTTGCTACTTTGTTGCAGTTTTGCAGGCTTCCAGCGCCGTCAGCAGTCGATTCCTTGGCAGAAGGTGAAGAGAGAGATGCAGAGGAACTCGGATGAGCTCTTGCATTCGTTATCTAAGGAAATCCCCAAAGCAGAGACCCTAAATAGCCAGAAAAGAGGGTTTGGCTACTTAGGAGAGAAGATAGGCTAGCAACACCTGAAGGAGCCTATCAGAAGGAGTCTCTGACGTCACCTGATGGCACTGGCCACTCAGAGCAGTCCAGTGTGCCAGCAGCACCTCTGTTTCCAAGATGGCAGAGGTCTGGAGCACACTGGAGGAGCTCTTGGCACCTCCCAGGGGAGGTACAGGTCAGGGGAGTGGTGACTCCCCTTTCCTTTGTCCAGTTTCGCGGCAGAGCAGGGCTAAGGGGTCCCTGAACCGGTGTAGACTGGCTTATGCAGAAATGGGCACCATGTGTGCCCATGAAAGCATTTCCAGAGGCTGGGGGAGGCTACTCCTCCCCTGCCTTCACACCATTTTCCAAAGGGAGAGGGTGTAATGGTGTCCCCGCACTCACAAAGTCCGGGGAATTGGCCCTGAACAATGTGGGGGCACCTTGGCTAGTGCCAGGGTGCCCACACACTAAGTAACTTTGCACCTAACCTTTACCAGGTAAAGGTTAGACATATAGGTGACTTATAAGTTACTTAAGTGCAGTGTAAAATGGCTGTGAAATAACGTGGACGTTATTTCACTCAGGCTGCAGTGGCAGGCCTGTGTAAGAATTGTCAGAGCTCCCTATGGGTGGCAAAAGAAATGCTGCAGCCCATAGGGATCTCCTGGAACCCCAATACCCTGGGTACCTCAGTACCATATACTAGGGAATTATAAGGGTGTTCCAGTAAGCCAATATAAATTGGTAAAATTGGTCACTAGCCTGTTAGTGACAATTTGAAAGAAATGAGAGAGCATAACCACTGAGGTTCTGATTAGCAGAGCCTCAGTGAGACAGTTAGTCACTACACAGGTAACACATTCAGGCACACTTATGAGCACTGGGGCCCTGGCTGGCAGGGTCCCAGTGACACATACAACTAAAACAACATATATACAGTGAAAAATGGGGGTAACATGCCAGGCAAGATGGTACTTTCCTACAGGATGTAACTACGCTATGTGGCATAAAAGTGCAATTTCAAAAGTGCTGCATAACAAGAGTAATGCAAATAAATTATGCTTGCTATGCCAACACAACACACATTTTGCCTAGGCTTACCAATAGCCTGTGTATGTCTATATATATATATATATATATATATATATATATATATATATATATATATATATATATATATATATATACATATTTATGTGTGTGGTGAGAATTTCCTTTCAAATGTTTCTAATACTAATGGCTTGAAATTTAATTTCTCAGAAAAATAAGGCAGGTGCCTCTTCCATGGACTTGGATTTAATGATAACATCACGCCCTAGTTTGCATTCCTTCGTTACTGTTTCTCTCTGACAGAATGATTTATTTGAAGAGTATTTTGCCTTAGGGTTGAAACCTTCTGGTTTATTTCAAATTGCATGCTGTCTCAAAAACCATCCTCTATGCTCCTAAACCTCTGGGATGTAAAACGACCTTGACTTAAAAGTTTTGATTGCCACCTATCGTTCTTAACTTTCAAATACACACTCGTTATTTCTCATGCCCTGCTTGTCCCATCTTTCTGAGCACAGCCCATCCGCATTCACGTGCATGTTTGCCATAATCTTTAATAACCTACTTCTGCAAAATGCACACAACTCATTTCAAAGATCTCAACCTGTCCTTCTTTGAATCCTTTTCCGCAGCAATCTCCCAATTCCTAGTCTCTTCTAGCCCATCTATCAACCCCACCAACCTCTGTATGAACTCACTTACAACCCCCATACACATTTGACACCTAACTCATATTAATTTAATCCAATACAAGGAAACTGAAGTGAATGCATAGAATGGTTTCATTCAACACACAAAACTAATCCCAATAACCACTGGATTAACCACTAATTTTGGGTTGCTGGGCAGCGTACTGTCCGGCATAAAGCACCTCCGCAACTCACCAGGGGTGGCAAGCACTATAAAAATTATAATGCACTGTAATTTTCTGGGAACTTCAATATCTCGAGGTCTACCTCTCAGAAAACCAACGCTTTCAGACAAATATGAAAAAGTGTTTTGATTTAAGACCTGCAAATAGGAACATAAAACTGAGCAAGTTACACCGTATTTACCAAAGTAAATAAATGCTAATCAGTGGAAAACAAGTGTGTTCTCATTCATGTGTGAGTAACGTATGCACACTGATGTTTTCTTTTACATTTCACTTGTGTAAATCCTGAGTAGTAGTAGTTAGGGAAATCCCATGCGTATGTTGTGCACACTTATGTACTTATGTACGTTTTGTGTTATTTACAAACATGTTTATCTGCGCTTCTGACACTTATTTGTATACTTAGGTGACAGCCTGAAACCTTGAAACTTTGTGATTGGCCACCCGCATCGCACATTTCACTGGGGGAAGGGGAGAGTAGAGGAAATCAGGATGTTTGAGGGGAAACAATGTAAGTGAGATGGGACGCCACGCTGGTCCGTTGTTGTGGCTGCTGGGGATGCCGGGGGACTCCAGGTCCCACAAGTACACGTGCCAGGAGGGCCCATCTGCGCGGAGGCAGAGGGGGAGGAGCGCTGTCACCTGAGGGTGCTAGAAAGTGTTGCGCTCACAACTGCTACACAGGATGCACATGGGCCGTGCGCGGGCAAAGCCCAGGCCAAGGGTAGGCCCATCAAACCCATCAAAGCCAAGAAGAGGCTGGGCTGCACCACCCCATTGGTTGTTTGGCCTCAGTTCAAGGTAAGACCTTTTTACTTATTACCATCAATTTCCTTGGTGCTTTTGTTTGCTGGCCTATCTGTTCCCCTGCATGCACGAGGATGGGACAGAAAAAGTCTATTCAAGAACCTAATGCTGGGGATAAAGAAAACTCTGCATCCTCTTTAATAACAATATATTTATCCTGTGCCATGGGAGCGATAGCCACAGAATTAGAGCAGTTGGAAACCAGTAGAGACGATTGCGGTTCCAACAAGGAGAAGTGTGGCTCAATGGTTAGAGCGGCAGACCCTGAAGCAGAGATCTGGCCCAAGACCAGTGTTCAAGTCCTGCTTCGGCAGGTCTTGGGCTCAATTCCCCTTGACCAGATAATTCTCGCCTCGGTGCCTAATCTAATTCATGGGTCCCATTCTGCAACTCTGGGCAATAGCTTGCGTGATCTCCACAACAGCCCCAACAGCGCTTGGATGCCTGGCTTCACCCTCGGGGTGCTCAGGAGTGGGCGCCTCACAGGGAAAAGCCAGGAGGGGTTCCATAGCGGTATGAGTACAGCGCCTTGAGACCCTAACGGGTGAGTAGTGCGCTATACAAGTGCTAATTTACATTTTAACAAGCCAGTCAGGTAATTAGTTGGTAGCCCCCGATGATACATCATCAAATCCTACCCCACTTAAGGGTCTCCACTTCTGGCCAGCAAAACCTTGCCATCCCAAACAATCATCTCTTGTGTCGGTCACACTCCTCCTGATGAGATCTCCTGCACTGGGCTGAGTAGCACTCACTCATGTGGGTATAAATTGCCACCTCATAAGAGAAAACAGGGTGATGGAAAAACACAAAAGGGCGCATCCAAGTCCCTGAAGTCAAAGTCAAAATCTATGGCCGCTTTCTTTGGTTCTGCGAGCTTGGCATCACTTGATTTCGGGTCTAAACTGCTTAATATTTGAAAACCTCTTTTTGGCAATCTGGAGCCCCTATTAAAATAATTCCACCAAGATGTAACCCTCAAATTAAAGGTTGAGTTGAGGACAATGTACAAATCTTGCCAGATAACCAGTGCAACATCACCCGCCCCTCTTCAGAACATTGCGTAAAGAAGCCTCTCCAGTGCCTGTGACCTAAATTGTGAATCCAAGTGTGACTCCTGATCATTCTATTCTGTCTACGCATAGCTTTCCAAGATGTACAAGCATCAAGTGGAACAGTGATTGATGCCCGGCGCACAACACCCTGGATCTTTACCAGCTAGTGGAAAATCCTAGATATTAATTTGTTAGCAGCCGGTGTTTGGCGCACCTTTATCTACCCCCTGAGGGTAAATCCTACGTGATACTTCTTGTTGCTCCACTGAATAAGGACTCATTTGAAGACTGGAGGGGTCTAAAAAACAAAGCTGCACACTGGTTTAAAAGTATGACAGGTTGGCCTGATGACCTGGTAGATGAAATGCATATGGTATGGAGGGACGGATAGATAGGTTATGCCCTGAAATCTATAATAGGAGATTGTGTGGTTGGTGAGTTTGAAAAGTCCACATCTGGTGGGTGCTCTTCTTCACCACTTAAATCTTCAAACAACTGGTCAGGACAAGATACGCACATTTTTCTTTGGGCTTCTCTTACCGTCCACTCCCATTGTCGCTCCAAAGCCAAGGTAAGACTCTTTGAGGCCAACCATCCCCTGATCCACATTTTCATGAAAATCATTTTGCCAGGCTCTCTGGTCCAGCAGACAGCGATTGGCTAGTCACCTCAAAGCCAGCAGAGACCTCAAATGGTAAAAACTTGGAGTCAATACCTTTGCAACCATGCACGCAATCTAGGCTTCATCCTCGACTCCTCCCTCCATGCCCAAACAGGTCAACGCAGTCTCCTCATCCTGCTACAACACCCTCCGCATGCTCCGCAGGATCTACAAGTGGATCCCGACCGAAACAAGAAGAACCGCGACACATGCCCTCGTCAGCAGCAAGCTAGACTACGGCAACACACTATACACAGGCATCCCTGCCAAACACCTACGACGCCTCCAGCGCATCCAAAATGCCTCCGCCCGACTGATCCTCAACGTACCCCGCCGCAACCACATCTCCCACCACCTGAGAGACCTTCACTGGCTCCCCGTAGACAAGAGGATCACTTTCAAGCTACTCACCCACGCACACACGGCCCTCCACAACACCGGACCTGCCTACCTAAACAGCAGGCTCAGCTTCTACACCCCCACCCGCCAGCTCCGCTCCTCTAACCTCGCACTGGCTGCCGTCCCGCGCATCTAGCGAAAGATCTCCGGCGGCAGATCCTTCTCCTACCTCGCCGCCAAGACCTGGAACTCCCTCCCCACCAACCTACGTCAGACCCAAGACCTTCTCGCATTCAGAAGACTCCTCAAAACTTGGCTCTTCGATCAGTAGCAGCACCCCTCCCCCAGCGCCTTGAAATCCTCACGGGTACGTAGTGCGCTTTATAAAATCTCTGATTGATTGAAATTCTCTGATTGATTGGTAGCCAAAGATTTGGTCGCCATCAATGTAGTATCCCTTGACCTAACAAATGTGGGTGTCGGTCTTGGTCCATCTACCGACTGTGATGTGCTTTTGGATGACTCTAATCTTAATTTGAAATGTCTGTTTTTACTGGTATATATTCTTAATTGTACCTTGCTGATTGGACCGATGTAATTAAAGACTGTAGTGTGATTTATCTTCGGAGACATGGACTTGTGATAGTTACATTAATGGTTTCATGTCTGTTCACACTCCCACTGTTTATTCTAGTGGGGGGTCATCATAGAAGTGGTCTGCTTACACTTATTTATTCAACCTTAGATTGAAAGATCCACAAGACACACATTGACTCACCACATTTTTAGATTATTATTTTGCAGGACAAGACCAAGGAAATGCTTATTGTGGTTCGTTTTTATCACATTTGTATGGTCAGATGTACAAAAATAGTACTCTGCCTTGATCAATCTCTAAGGAAGTATCGAATGATTTAGACAGGGATTATATTTTGATTTGCATGGGGATTTTAATTGGAGGTTGTGTACACATCCTTGCAATCTCGTCTGTGGGGTACCAAGTCATGATATAGATGAATATTCTCACTTTGAACATAACCAGTGTGGAGATATTCTCAATTCAATCTCGTCAAAGTATTCCCTTGTCCTTGCCATTGACCCTATTCCAGCTCCTACAAATGGTCTTGACACCTATACTGGCAGAGGTCAGGGCAGTCTTATTGCCCTAATAGCTCTCCCTTAACTTTATAAGCATAAGGTCATGGACTTTCAAATACACCAGAATAGTAGGAGTGATCAGAATCCTCTGGCGATTTTCTAAACGTGGGCAATGTAACACATTACTGTAAACTCGTCACCACACCAGTTGTTTGAAATAAAAACAAGCTACTTCTTTGAAAGTGGGCTAAGGTCGACACAGGGCATCTGCTAGAAGATCTTGTGAAAAATGGGACATACCTGCCAGTCTGTTTGGATGACATGCAGGGCCCTGATCGAATTCCTGGGGCATTTAACAGGATTTGCCAATCCATCTTAGCGCTTCTCATGCTAGATAAAAAGGTTAGCCATGATAGGCCCCAAAATGATTTGACAACACCAGCTTCAAAGCCCATAAAGACCTTATTTCTGCCCTGAAACAGGTATCAAGAGAAAGGGATATGATGAGAGCTTGTAGATGGAATTACGAGCAAGCTCTGCTGAAAAGGAAAATGACAATAAGGCAAGAAGCCTGAGAGAACCTTCTGAAGCTAGCATAAATGATGCTTGTTTATTCTGGAAAACGTTAAATGCTCCTTCCTTTGGCGATCATCGCAATGCTCCTCTGGACATTGTCAGACCACCCAATAATGGGTGGGGCATTTTTCCAGGTTATATGATAACCAAAGTAACTCTGATAGTTGTTTAACTACTAGGTCTAAGGTGGACACTATAGCCTTAGAACCCGCCGTAGCGGGCTCTATCGGCTATTAAAAGCCCGCTCCCCACGTTCGGCTCGGGCATTTAACAAGGGAGAGGGACTTTAATAGCCGGTAGAGCCCGCTACAGCGGGTTCTAAGGCTATTAGAACATTCTGCCACACAGGGCAGAATATTCTATTAAAAAAAAAAATGTTCACGGAGCCCGAGGGGATTTAAATCCCCTCGGGCTCCGTGAGGCTTTGTTCACAGCTGTTGCTGTGAACAAAGCGAACATTGGAATGTTGGCGCTGCGGGCTTTTACCGGCCAGTAAAAGCCCGCAGCACTCCATTGTTTTCAATGGAGGCCCCAGCATTCCAATGTTCTAATCAAGGTTCTTGCATGTGTATGCAATCTTTGATGATAGAAAGGTCAGATCAGCAATTAAGCAACAACTAAAGCAGGGAGAAATTCTATCTAGATACGGTTCAAAACGAGGAATGCATTTGTGAACCAGGAACTGAGAAGACATACTCCCCTTTTTCTGATTGTTCCAGGTCCTCTCTAAAAGCCAATCCCAGTAATTCCTTTGGAGCTCCTCTAAGACTCCCTTGTTCATTTTCCCAGGGGCATTCCAGATCTCTTTCATGTTTACCATTTCACATAAATGCTTTACATGTTTCAGCCAGGGTGTGCACAATTGCAGATCAGAGATGATTAATCCAGCTAAAGACTCCCAATAGAGAGCCTGCTCCCCCATCGTCCATACTCTTACCCAGACTAAGAGAGGTTTTAGGGAGACTAGCTGATGGATGTTATTTAATGCCAAATCATACCTCAAGGTTATAAGGGGAGTGCTTAGGGGTAGATCAAAAAAGACTCTAATTAACTTGTTTTCCATCTATGTTAATGTAACATCATTAGCATAGACCCATATCTCAGCCTCATCTCTATATACTTACAGGGCTGGCGACACCAATCTTCCCGCTGACGCCCTGTTCCTCCTGCCTATGGCCGCTGCTCTCCGGTAAAGAGTAATCTTGTTTTTCTCCTCTTGGGGACCCCATGACATATTATCCATCAGCCTTAACCCAAGATAATCAAAATATTTAACTTGTTCAAAGGGAACTCCTTCCATTTCCATTTTGCCTCCAAAGGATTGGTGTGGGTTGCTTCACTTCTAAGTGGAATTAGAGAGGTTCAGTTCTGAGCCTCTTTACTGGCAGAAATCTGTAAATGAGTTCAGTTCGCATGGTAGGCCCATGGGGATCCTGTATATGAGGAGCATGTCATCGGCAAACATAAGTAGGGGGACAGAAGCTCCAGCTGACTTAGGTGCATCATGTCTGCACTGAGACAGCCATTTGACTGACCCATTTATGTAAAGGCTGAACACCGTGTGAGCGAGACCACACACCCCTGTCTCACGCCCTTTTTTGGGGGATCCTAGTCATAAGATCCCCGCCTCTGTTCCATCTCACCTTAGCATATGTATCCTCATGTAGCGTTGTCAAGATCCACAAGAGATCGCTAGGCATACCATAAGCATTGAGAACCCTCCATAGCTTATCTCTGGGAACCAGATCAAAGGCTGCTCTCAGATCTAGAAAGACAACATATAGATGCTACCTCTTCTAGAGAGCATACTTCCAAAATATGCAACATGAAAAAGGAAAGGAAAACCATGAGGATGTTTATTTATTCTCAACACACAACAAAATGTAAATACCTTGAAATGAATTGTTCAAATATTTCAAAATATATAAGCAGTTTAAGATGCACAAATTAAGCAAATTTTTCATAAATCTGAAGTGTGATAGAAACAAAGATTTAATACTATAAACAGGGCCAGCGCTACACATGTGCAGTGTGGGCAGCTGCCCAGGACCCCACACTCAGCCCACTAACTTGGTGCCCTCCAGCAGTGCAATGCTACTAGGCCATGGCATGAAAAGTGTCTCCTTGCAACCATGGGAGTGGACCCCCTTCTCTTGCCTCAGCCTCGCTGCTATGGTTTAGCAAGATCAACAGGGAACTGGGCCCATCCCAATTGCAAAGAGACACATTCTGCAGGTTTGCCCTGCATTAGGCATTCACAACCCTTCCTCCTCCATCACCACCACCACCCACACAGAGGCACCTCGGGATGACTATTATCCTGCTGTTTAGCTCGCTGGTAGTATTAACCTTCTTGTGTTAAGCAACCCTCACACCTTCAACCTATGCAAACAGCCTGAATGTGTATGCAAATTAGAGGCCCCTCGCACATTCCCTTTCTGTCTTGGGCCCCCAAAATCCTAGGACCAGCCCTGACTATAAAACCTAAACAAGAAACTTTGAAATAGTCGCTGAAATCTGATTTCACACATTATCATTTGCATATTATAGAGGGCTACAGTAAAACTTTATCTCTGTGCAAATTTGGTGGCCATTTCAATGGAAAATGTATTTTATGTAATTTAAAGTGCAGTACCACACCATTCTTTAGTAATATATATGCAACATAGTGCTTCCAAAATACACCCACAGCCGTTACATACCACACCCGCACCACTCTCCTGTGGAATGGTGGGTGGCTCATTTCCTACACTTGTCCTTCTTGTAACACTTTGATTTTTCAGAATCCCTATGACTTTAGTGATGTAACTTGATGCAGCACTGCCATCCAGGAAAAAATATCCATCTCCACTGCTAGGAAGTGGGCAGTGCAACGCATGTAGCAAGGGTCTAACTCATTGTGAGGGTAGTGGGTATAGCTCCAGCACAGGAAAGGGAAAATGGAAAAATAAACAACATTTATCAGATAGCGATTTCATTAACACTTGCGATAGTGTGTTTTATTTACATCTTGTTTTTATTTTCTATGCTTCTATGCTCTTCTATGTTTTCGAACAGCACGCGCATGACCCATTCATGCCAAAGGCCGTAGCTTAGATAAGGGTTGGTGGACTAATCTAATTATCTCTGATTTTACTGTCTCTCCTTGTACATGGTCCGACCATTATTTTATTAAGTTGGTCCTGATAGACCCTCCTTGGAAGAAACCCCCTACATAGCCAGGCTCTTCCGCCAGGAACTGGAACCGAAGTAATCTTGATTCTTTGCGCAAAACTTTGGCACATTTCTTACTGATTCCCATTGTAGATTTGGATAATTCCAAAGAGGAAATAAAAAACTGGCTAAAGAAAGCTAGTGACATTCATGTTCCTTTCTGGAAAATAAAAAGACCTCGGCATCATGAGGCCTCTAATGGTGAACGGAAGAGCTTAAATCTGTAAAATTGGAACTTCACCAAGCTGAACGGAGATGGCGCAAAACGTATATGCCTTAAAACAGGGAAATTTTCATGCAAAGCTTAAATAATTATATTTTACAAGCTAAATCTGCCTTCTTTTCTAATAACATTTTAAACTCATAAAACAAAACTAAGGTTATTTTTTAGACTTTTAGGGAACTATATAATCAAGATAGAGTTATCATTCCACGGGTCCCTACGCAAGAACTTTGTAACACCATAAACTTTGCTGACAAGATAAAGATAATAAAAGAGAGTATACCACCAAGCTTACTCATCATGACAAAGTTGCCAGGAGACAGTAATTCCAAGACTGTCTCAGATTTTCCGGCATTAATGAAGATCACCTATTTGAATCGAAGCCTAAAGATAAATCGGGCTCTCCAACTGACATGTGCCCCCGACAGGATTCTTAAAAAAATGTTTTCTGATCTTTGGAGATTGCTACCTCTTTCCTCAATTCCTCCCGTAGTCAGGGAATAGTTCCATGCTCCTTTAAAGGGCAGTGTTACTCCCCCCTCCTCAAAAAACCCAGAGAGGATCCAGCTGCTCTGAAAAACTACAGTCCAATTTTCTTGCTCCGTATCTGGCAAAACGTCTAGAGACTCATGTGGCTCTACATCTCTGCACCTTCTTGTAGGAGTCAGATTTTCTTGATCTCCATCAGGCTGGGTTTCGGATGGCCCACTCCACAGAATCTGTCATTCATGCTGTCATTGATGACTTAAGGAACATAACAGACAGAGGAACAACTCAGGCATTGGTCTACTTGAACTTTCAGCAGCCTTTGACAGGGTCGATCATACTATTTTGATCGACTGTGTCAGGGCCTCAGGTCTTTAGGGCCTTGATATCGTGTGGACTAAAACCTTTTTGAAAGATCGTCTTAAATTTGTCTACTGCCCACCTTTCTCATCACCCAAGGTTCAACTAAACTGTGGTGTGCATAAAGCCTCCTCGCTGTCCCCTCATCTCGTTAATCTTTACCTCTGTCCCCTAATACATTCCCTTCAGCAGTGGAAAGTGAAAATATATAACTATGCGGACAACATTTAGTTGATTTTTACCATGGATGATACATTGGAGTCCAAGATCTTCATCCAAGACACCATGCTACATATCCAGGACTGGATGAATTACCATCAATTGAAACTTAAGTCCGAAAAAATGTAGACAGTTTTGACTAAAAATAAAATAAAGCAATGGCACTCTTCCTTTTAGCCATCTGAGATGGGAACCCCTCCCATACCCATGAAAGTGGTGAAAAGCCTTGGGAAATTAATTGATGAAGATCTTTGTATGAAATCTTGTATAAATGAGGTGAGATCCTCATGTTTTCTTCAACTTATGAGAATCAGGGAAATCAGGAGGTATTTTACCTATGAGGTATCATTCAAATTATTATTGTATTAGTAATGTCCTCAAAGGTTATGCTAATGCACTTGCACATGTTGATCTTCCTGTTAGCCTAAATGATAGACTGCAACTAGCACAAAATCAAGCCACTCGATTGGTAAATTGTTTTTTGGCCAACAGAGGCATTGTCATATTCCACCCCTGTTGAGCAAGCTTCCCTGGTTTCCTGTTGCTAAGAGGCGTAACTTCTAAACAGGTTGCATGAATTTTAAATCATTATCTATTAATAGCTCTGCTTTTATTTCTACAATAATTCAGTGTTACACTACAAAGCTGCATCTCCAATCAGCCCAGTTGAACCTGTTAACGGTACTCAGAAGCAAAAGAAAGAGGTTGAGAGAATCTATTTTCTCGGTGACTGCCCCCTACACTTGGAACTCCCTCCCATTAGATCTGATATCTAATGTCAACTATCTGGGTTTCAGAAAACAGTTAACAACTTGGTTATTTAAACAAGCATATGGCTAGCTCCCAAGCAGTATAGTGGTCCTGTTGTCCTTGTACCTAGCACCAAGAAACCTATTTGGTGTACGCACACTTAATAAGTACTCCTAACGTAACATAACAAATGCTGATGAGCACTGTCAGGTCAGACATTTTGTTTCCTATGGGTGATGAAAAATTGTAGCCCAACTTGTGTCTTTGGAACTTCCCGGTTTTTAAATTGTGGTAATCTCAACTATGTGAAAGTGCAGGTTGATTGGTAGTTGTGCATCGCATCCCTGTCCACCTAGGCAGAGAAGTACTTCAAATGATCAGCATAGTAGCTCTGGATCCGTGGAGTAGGGAGAACTACATCAGAATTCCTGCTTAGAGCTTCCAAGAGTGGCACCAGCAGTCTGTGGTGTGTACACTAGCAGGTACACTTTGTACAGTGGCACTGTTGTCCTCCCCTATGGGTACCCAGATAAATCACAGCATTTACAAATTTGAAGGTATTTAATGCATCCGTTAATAATCAGATGCATTTTAACTCGAGCTTTGTTAAATTTTGGCAGATCAAACCTGCTGATATGTAATTGAGGAAAAGCATACAGTATTTACCATACCTTGCAGATTTTGTTTGTTAACCAACAAAGTCCTCATGGAATTCTCCACAAACTCGTAATGTGTTATTTATTGCAGTCATTAAATAACATACCTCATGGTATCATTATTTATCAGGTGCATTAAATAACACCTAAACTCATTATCAGTACTTTAGTTTGCTCTTTGTTCTCCACACTAACTTGAAGATCAACCAATGGGTGTTGGTATTGTTTTTTGCTACAGAACTGGAATAATATAAGAAGAACCTAAAACTCATCCAAGAAGAGGCAGGAGCAGATAAAATAAATGTAGTGCTTAGTCGACTTGGGTTTGGTTTTTAGCTCTATGTCAACTGTAGGTATTTATTTGATTGAGATAGAATGGATGGTGTAGGATAGTGCCTGAAGAAGTGTACCTCATGAACATATCTGCATCATGTATACAGGCCCTGGCACTCTGTTCTAGTGTAACGGAGAGGGCGGATTTGCAGGATAGATGAGTGGATTTGTGAGCACCATTGTGCCCACAGAAGCCTGGGGATTGAGCAAAGGGGAATATTCTGAGATCAGGAATGTTTCTAACCTTCACCACTTTTGGACACCTGCAAGCCTAAACAGGGGTGGGGGGGGCAGGTTTACATGACAGATGGCAATTATCCTTCCACTACAAATTAAGTAGTACTGTATATCAGGTCAACATGAACTTCATGATATAGGGACTCAATCCGTCTAAACCACCAGGAAATGTTGACACAATTCCTAGCTAGCTCACAATGCCCCAACTGAACCTCTGTACTTACCAGGGTACCAATTAATATAGGCAACCTTAAACATGAATACTCGGATTTCCATGGAAATCGTGGAAACAGATCCACCCTTTCGTTGTCACTTTGCATGCCCAAGGTAAGACACAACAAAGGAACGAAAATGTATTTTCAAACTTATATTGAAACAGTTGCGTTCTTGTATTAAAAGCATGAGCTGCAATTATTAGGCAGATAAAACAAAGCATCATAACCAGCATTATAAGAATTATGAAAAAAATAAACAATTCAACCATGATAATGTTCATGTGTTGGTAAACTCCTATCGATTATCACCTACACTATCTAGACTATAGTGGGAGTACCCTCTGCCAGATCAATTGGGATAGCCTAAAACCCATACCTGGTTAAGAGGTACCATAAAGTCTGGGAGCCGGTCTAGTGTACTGCAAGCTATCGTCCCGTGCAGGACGGAGGTCAGAGTCAGCAGGGCTGCATCTAAGCCACAGTGCACCATATTCTAGCATAATCCCGGCAGAAGTGCTTCGCTGCTGAATACTGCACAGAGGCAGTTTTTATAATGAAAGCATTGCTCACATCGCACTGTGCCAAAAGTGCAGAGCTGATTCGATGATATGTCTGCAATTACAGAGCTGTCTCCAACAGACAATCATGATACACGGGCATCACATTCTGTGTGCCTATCCTTGGACAGAGTGTACAGACTGCATGGCAGCAATACTTACAAGGAAAAGGCTGCATGTGCAGTGTCTACTCAGTACATTATCGCTTGACTGTAAAACCATGTAAAAAGTGACCATAAAAAGTTACCATCAAAAAAAGATGCTAAGCTGATCTAAAATGAAGGCTCCGTGCAGGCCCTGTTGTTCTTCACCACATCGAATGTAGAGACTATCTGCATATAAAAGGTGGGGGAAAAGAACACTGATATCAGGAGCACAAATAGAGAATGTCTGCAGATGCATGGGGCAGAAAAGTGCCATTTAAAGGTCCAAGATTAATGAATAAGTGCCCTAGATGGAAAAGGGGGACATAGGCCATTTGCCTAAGGAACAAGGGAGTGTTGGACAGGGCAAATTGTACGAGGCACAAGTAGAGAAGCTGTCAACATACAAAGTTGGAGAGGGCAGTGTGCAAAGAGAAGATAGATAGAAATTTACCCTGCACTTGGAAGATTATGACATTTCAACTTTATAGGAAGGGACTGTGACAGGACATCTGAACACAGAAGGGGCAGGAAGAGATATTCTGCACATGATAGGGCAGAGATAGGAAAAATACAAATAAGAGTCAGACGGAGGTGGTTTGCAGAGTGGTAGTAAAGAGAGGCCACATGTGCAGATGAGGATGGAAAGGGAGACCATCTGCACTCTGTGCATGGAGAATCCTCCTGTAGAGACAAAGGAGGAGATAATGGCAATTCTCAGATTAACATGAAAAGAGAATCAGAATTTCATTGAAGACATGGAGGCTAACATCATGCATTAAACTTTTAATTGCCACTCCCGCAGCACCTTAAAAGACTTTTTCATAACAAATAAACAATCCAGAACTGGTATTTTAACACTTAATAAATATCCTCTTTTAACTACAAAACTGCAAATATTCTGTACTGTTAACGACAATCTGTAACTTCCATCCTCTTTTTTCCTCATGATAGCATCTCTTGAATGTAAGAACAATTTGTTCCAAATGTGTAATAAAATAAACATTCAACTCTATGCACTAAAATCTGTTACGTCTAAGAAAACTGTTTTACAATATGTGAAATTTTCTCTCAACCATTTCAAGTTATATTTATCTCTCTTGAATTTTTTTTGTGTATGCATGGGAGAAGGAGCGGGATATGTTAGCCTCTGTGTTTTTAATGAAATCCTGATTCTCTTTTCATGGTTATTTGAGAATCACTATTTCATTACAAGACTTGAGGCTCCCATTTTGCATTTTGAAAGCCCTTCATTACCCAATTTGACATGTGTTCAATTGGTCTAAAGTAATGTTTTGCAAACGTACCCACATTGGACCAATCAGTTGCTTTCTTAATTCCTTTCAATTTTTCTCCAGACCAACAGGCTTTACTTGCCAAAGCTCACCTTGAAGAACACACTTTAAACCTTTCCACATTTACTCCTGCTTGCTCCACGACATTTTGCAATTGTAGCAGTCCTAACCACTCTAAATGATCTCACACACAAATGCAATAATGGATGTTCCACATCTCTTCTATCCTCCTGTGCCCTCCACTCATTTTCTTTCAAACATGCCACCACACACAATTTACTGCACTTATCAAATTTTGGGTAAAACACCAACATGGACATAGTCTTTGCCCTTTCCATATTATTTTAAGTACACTCCATCTGAAGTAAATGTTCTGTTACTTACCTCCAGACATTTAATATCAGATACTCTTCTACATGACACTAAACAGTAAAAGAGATGCTAATTTGATGGTAAGGCTCCTCAGATTTAAATATTTGTTTACTGGTCAATACAGAAATAACTTCAGGACATAATTCACATCCCACAACACGTCACATTTAGAAGGTCTCTTATGTCTCATGCTCTTCATGACCCTACAAACCAAAACATTATTTCCTACTGACTTCCCCAAACCGATTCTTGACATGGAGAGATTTCTGTTCTATAACAACTTACTGTTCAATAACTTAGACCCTTTTCATATTGTTCTAATAAAAGATCACAACCTCTACTACAGATTCCTCCATGGGATCCAGACTCATTTCCATGCACCAATAATCCCAAAGGTTCGATATACCCTAGTACCTTCTCCTAGTTCCTGTTGCCTACGACTCTTCGAGTAACTCAGCAGCACCCTGGGAAAGACCTTAGAATGCTGTCGATCTCCTGATACCTTCCAAACAAGAAGGTTCAAGGCCTTGCTAAGGACCAACAGCTATTCCTCTCCTTCTCATTTTGTCAACAAACCTTCCTTTGCCATAATCAACAAGGGAATCTCACATGCCAATTCCACTGCTGCTGGAAACCATGTTTGTTGCACCCAAAAAGGAGTTATCAGTACTAACTGACATCCCTATCTCCTCACTTTCAGAACCACCCTCTGAATCATTGCCAAAGGCGGGAAAGCATGCCCTCTGATCTCTGACCAATTCTGTTGAAAAGTATCTATTACAGCCACACCTGGATCTCGTAACCAACTGAAAGATTGGTGAACCTGAAATGTCAACTTGGTCACAACCTCAAAAAGACCCCAAATCTCATCTATTCTGTCAAAATATGCTTGACCCAGCCTCCAATCGCTGAAATCTTTCAGATGTCTTGAAATCCAGTCCACCCCCAAATTCTTTTCCCCTGGAAGATATTCTCCTCCGAAATGTATATTCTATTCCAGACAACAACAAAAAAAACACAACTCCTTTGAAATGTTTGAAAGAGTGTGAGGTCTGCTTCCCCTAAGCAATTTATGCAAGACACTGCCAATATATTGTCCCTTTTCATCAAAACTATCTGTCCCTGTAACACTTTCTGAAACTCGTTAAGGCACACAGCCCGCTGTCAATTCCAAACAGTTTATATGTTGGTGCTTCTCAAAGCCTAACCAAGTACACCTGTCTCCTACTCTCCCAGCCAAGTTCCCCAACCAGTTAGACTGGCATCGGTCTCCAGTACATCATTTGGCACACATCTAAAAATTGCTCTGCTATTCCATTCTTCCTGTTCGTGCATCCACCAACTCAAGTCCTCTTTTGCTTCCTGATTCACTATAACCTTATCACCATACCTTTTCCTTTCCTCAAAGCTTCTGCTTTAACCCTCTGTAAAGCCCAGTAATGCAAGGGCCCTGGGATTATTGCTTGGATTGACAATGAATACAATTCGATTATACTTGCCAGATATCTCAATATCAAACTCTCCCTTATAAACACACATGTAATATCTTACTTTATCATTCCTTTTTACTTCTTAGGCAACAACAACATTGCTCCAGTTGTGCCTATTTGGAAACCCAAGAATTCCAAACTCTGAAATGGTGTCATAATGGACTTTTGCTCGTTTATCAGAAATCCTAAACTCTCCAAGAGCCTCTTCACCTCTTCACCTCTTCCAATTGAGTTACCAACTCCTCCATATCCTGTGACGCTATCATAATGTTGTCTAAATAAACAATCATGCAAACACTTTTTCTCACAAATGAGCTATCATCTTTGAAAAGCACCATTGTGCTGACAACACTCCAAACAGAAGGTATAAAAACCGATACAGCTTATTCTTCCATATGAACTGCAAGTACTTTTAACATTTCTCCTCCATTGGCACTGCAAAATATGCTTCCCTCAGATCCAACTTTGCTAACCAATGTTTTTCTAGAAGAATGTCCCTTATCCCTTAACAGATGAATCCCTTCCATTTTGAAATGTCTGTAAACCAGAAACTGATTCAAGTATCTTAAATGTATTACCGGCCTCCACCTTTTGTCCTTTTTTTTCACTAACAAAAATGTGCTTACAAAGCTTTTTAAATGTTCTTCCACTGGACGTATTGCACCTTTATGCAACATTGCCTCTATTTTCCCATCTGCCACTGTCTTTTGTTCTTGAGTTAAACATAATTCTTTGGCACTTTGTCGTGAATAAGTATCTCCAAAAACTCTAGCTCAAACCTTTGGATAGTTTTAAAATACATGGATCTCTTGTTATTGTTATACATTTCCATTTATCTACAAACATTACCAGACAACCACCTACACTTCTTTGGAAAGAACCAATATAAATCCTCATACTCACCGCAGGAACCAGTAGATGTTTGACCTCTTCCCCGGTTACTCCTGGTCCTCCCAAATTAGCCTTTTTGTGGTAAGAAACCTGCTGAACCTTGGAAGCTTCTTCCAGCACCTCTGGAGCTGAAATTATACTAGGACCTTTGAAGTTCACGGCCAGCATATGTTCCTTGTCTGCTGGCCCTTCCAAAAACCCCACCACTTCCTTATGTTATACTGTGCCTTGTCTAATGCTGTAATGTTGCTACATACTTCCCTAACCTTTTCACTGTACCCTCTCCAAAGAGCAATCTTTTCGCATCCTCATTGGCCTGCTTAAAAGCCATCTGCCCGAATTTAGGGTTAATTTTCATTAGTATGGTCTTTCTAAGCTCAGCCAACAGTACTGCATTGGCATTACCTAAGAACACCATAGCCCTCTTGCTCCATCCTCAACATCAACTGGTTTGTCATTCAAATACGCCTCCTCAGCCATGTCCATAATCTTTGCTGGGGGGGGCAAAACATCTAATAGCCAATCTTGGCATTGTTTTAACAATCTTTGAAGACCTTTGGGCAGATCATTCCCCATGTTAAACAAAAAAATAATCATATCCAGCTCTAGATTTGGAGTAGTACATGCTCAGTCTGCGGCCTGGAACACTCCGCTTCCACCTTTAGTACTTTGCTTACCTCCTTTTCTAAAGGCTTCCTTATCCACTCCTTTATCAATTTGCCGACATGGTCTGAAAGCCACCAATCAGCACTGGATTACATATACTATAGAGCCAAAACATCTCCTCCACCAGAAGGATTTTTAATCACTACTTTAGAAGATAAGCTTGTTTCTCCTTTTATGCCACCATTTAAATCATCATCTTGATTAATGTCTAAAATGTATTCGTTATACATGTTTGTCAACAGACAGATTTTGTGTACCATTAAGGACACCCTAATTTTGCATGCTGCAGTGGGTACCCACCTTTGAAATGGAGTTTAATCCATCTTTGTTTGCTTTTTATCAGACGCTTAGTCTTACTGAACATTTTTCCCTGTTTTTAAGTTTCTTAACTCTCTCTCCTTCTGATAAGGACAAAAAGACTTCACCAGAACCTCCATCCTTCCTTTTCTTATCCAACACTATCTCCACAACTTCTTTCACTGAAGCTCTATCCCCACTCTGTTTTAATTTACATATACTCTCCTCACTAATCCTACCCTCTTCTACATTCTGAACACTGCCATCTCCAGATGCCATTTTAATCTCTTAGAGCTGGTAATCCCCACAATCAAACCCCATAACCAAACCTGGCACCACAACAGCAAACAGCTGATGACCGATGCTAATCAACGGCTTATGCTGTAAATACACTGTCTCAATTTCTTTATTCACCTAGGGCCAGATGTAGCAAAGTGTTTGCGCCTCGCAAACGGCGAAAATCGCCGTTTGCGAGGCGCAAAAGCCACTTTGCTATTCAGAAATGCATTTTGCGAGTCGACTCCGACTCTCAAAATGCATTTCCGACTCGCAAATAGGAAGGGGTGTTCCCTTCCTATTTGCGACTCGCAGTGGGATGCAATTCCATTTGCGACCGCATACGCGGTCGCAAATGGAGTCGCAGTTACCATCCACTTCAAGTGGATGGTAACCCACTCGCAAATTGGAAGGGGTCCCCATGGGACCCCTTCCACTTTGTGAATGGACCCAAAAACATTTTTTCAGGGCAGGGAGTGGTCCAAGGGACCACTCCCTGCCCTGAAAAAATACCGAAACTAAAGGTTTCGTTTTTTTTTTAAGTGCAGCTCGTTTTCCTTTAAGGAAAACGGGCTACACTTAAAAAAAGAAAACTGCTTTATTTAAAAAGCAGTCACGAACATGGAGGTCTGCTGACGTCAGCAGGCCTCCATGTTAGCGAGTGCCTATACTCGCAATGGGGCCGCAATTTGCGACCCACCTCATGAATATTGATGAGGTGGGTCATTGCGACCCCATTGCGAGTCGCAGTCGGTGTCTGAGACACCGTACTGCATAGCAATTTGCGACTTGCAAATTGCGAGTCGCAGGGACTCGCAATTTGCAAGTCGCAAATTGCCAAGTTGCTACATCTGGCCCCTATTTCCTACTACCCAGTTCATAAATGGTTGCCACATCTCACGAGATTTGCGTGCCTATAACGTGTACCCATTCGTCATGCTGTCTTGCATCACCGATGCTCATGCCTCATCCTGAGACCTTCAGAGAGTTTCTTTATTTATTCCCCAAATCACATACATTTCCAAAATGCAAACGTCACCTTGAGTGTTGTACTCTGGCACATGCGCAGTTACGCTCTGTGACCTTTATTTTAAATCTAAAAACATGCCTCCTGTACACGCCTCAATGACCGTGCGCTGCCTCCATGTAATCCTATAGCTCTGGACGCGAAGGGCTGTTGAAATTACTTGGGCTTAATGTATGGTCGCTAGCGCTGAGGTAAACACCTAGATCATCCTATTTGTTTGCCAAAAACATATACTCTTGTTATAATCCTTCATTTCACTACTAAAGACACCTAATTTAGCTTCCCTTTAACCCTAGTGAAAGAACAATTGTATTTAGTAATTAATTGTGCATAGTATTATAAGAATACATATGCACCTCAGACAAATCACCTGCACTGCGTCTGAAAATGAGAGGCTTGGATTTTGCTTATAAGAGACAACATATATTATCACACTCTCTTTCACAGTATAAATAAAGTCATTAAAGTACTTATCTGAACAGGAGCAGCATTTAAAAGACAGGAGAGTTCTATTTCAGTGTTAATTATGGCTTGCTAAGATTCCAGTTCTGGATTGTTTCTTTGTAATGGATAAGTCTTTAAAGGTGCTGCAGGAGAGGAAATTAAAAGGTGGATGCAGAATGGTAGCCTACAGTCTTGTAATTAAATCTACCAGCAGAGGCAAGGTTCAGAGAGAAGTAACCAACATGGAGAAACAGTCCACAGGCATATTCAGAAGAGCCCAAGGGAGTACACTGCACTCAAATGTCATGTAGTCATTCTGAGAATATGGAAGGATATAGTTTGCATATGGAGGGGTCTCCTTGGAAGCACTTCCTTAAAACCCTTAGGGTTCAGCACTGGGCAGTACAAACAGCAACTTGTTGATATAAGGAATAAAAAACAAAAATGACACCCTATTAACCATGCTTATTTCAACTTCAATGCTTTGCTGGAACAGTTTCTACTTTTAAGTTTGAAAACAAATAATCTTGAATAATATAAAGCGCAGCGAAAATTATGCAGTACATGTAATTGTGTGCATTTGATGCCACATAATTTGCTGAACCATGCCGTGATATCTTGGAGAGTGAACTATGGATGGGTATCTGCCTTTATGTCCCCTTTTCTGCTTACTCACTCTGATTTTCTAACAAAAGATACCAACACAGACAAGGGTGTAATGTCTGTTTTAGCTTCATCAGGGTAGATTAAATGATTTTTATGATCCTTCTTACGTTTGGCCTGTGACTGGAAGGTCACAAAACAGTAGAAGAAGCTAATACATTCTGATAGAAAGAAAAATGCAATGTTACATTTGTTTTGTGGGGCACATGGGGGGAGGGAAAAGCAAAGAAGCCAAACAGGGTGATAGAGTGAAAGGACTAAAATGGTGAAAGGAAAATGAATAAGTGGCAACTAGAGTTAGAGAGTCCAAGGAATAAAGCAAAGAAGCAAGCTAAGAAGAAAGGTATAAAGAAGGGAAGCAGAAGTGAAAGATGGAACACCAGAAAAATGGAAAAGAGGATAAAAGATTGAAGGGGGAACAGAAGTAAACAAAATTAAACAGCGAAGGATGGGAGGATAGAATGAAGGGCGTCAGGTTAAATAGAGTAAAGAACAAAAATATAAACAAATAGAACTGAAAAAGAAGGAAAAACTGGAAGTAGCATGAAATTATGGAAAGAAGGAAAGAAGCAGAAAAAAAGGAAAGTGATTGGAGGACTGAGGATGAAAGGAGAGAAGAAGAATAAACAATTAAAGAAAGCAAGGAAAACTAATACCGTGCTTCTTCTCAGTAAGAGTGACTATCGCTCATTTCACTAAATCTCTTATTACCATATGTCAAAGTGCAGGGCTTTCATGTTTCAGGCTACTCCCTGGACTACAGACATAGGCGGTCATTCTGACCCTGGCGGTAAAAACCGCCAGGGCCGTGGTCCGCGGGAGCACCGCCAACAGGCTGGCGGTGCTCCTTTGGGCATTCTGACCGCGGCGGTACAGCCGCGGCCAGAAACGGAAAGTCGGCGGTCTCCCGCCGGCTCTCCGCTTCCCAAGGGAATCCTCCATGGCGGCGCAGCTTGCTGTGCCGCCATGGGGATTCCGACCCCCATACTGCCATCCTGTTCCTGGCGGTTTCGGCCGCCAGGAACAGGATGGCGGTATGGGGTGTCGTGGGGCCCCATGGCATGGGCACTGCAGGGGCCCCCGTAAGAGGGCCCCACTTAGAATTTCAGTGTCTGCTTAGCAGACACTGAAATTCGCGACGGGTGCTACTGCACCCGTCGCACCCCTTCCACTCCGCCGGCTCCATTCGGAGCCGGCTTCCTCGTGGAAGGGTGTTTCCCGCTGGGCTGGCGGGCGGCCTTTTGGCGGTCGCCCGCCAGCCCAGTGGGAAACCCAGAATGACCGCCGCGGTCTTTTGACCGCAGTACGGTCTTCTGGCGGTTCCCGCTTGGCGGGCGGCGAGTTTGGAGCTCAGAGGGTTATTTGCTATGGCTTTGTTTCTGGGTAAACAATGTAATTCAGGGCTTTTCGGAATTTCTTTCTCGGCTTTGGCGCAGGTGCATTCATTCTTTTTTTAAGGGTCGAGCCTGTGTAGCATGCGTTTGCGCATGCGTATCACTTGCGAGACGCTGTAGTAGTTAGAAAAGGGCTCGGAGCCCCGTCCATGTCATGTTAGTGTCTTTCATTGGTTCATGAGCTTGCCTTTTAAAATCTGCTTGCTTTCATTAGTGGAAGGTATGCCTACGTCATGCCTTTTCCGGTGGTTAGCCCTCCTCGAACGCAGGGACCAAGTACTGAAAGCATACGAGGCTCGCTGTTTTCCATCTGGCTTGTGGACTACTTTTTCACTTTTTTCGCAGCACGATCTTGCTTGTTTAGCAGTGCGATCGTGCTCGTTTTTTTCCTATTTAATGAGGCAAGAAAAGTCCGGGATCCAGGAGTGCACAGCGGTACCTGAGGGTCATAGACAAGCATCTGTGCACCTGGGAGCAGGACTACAGAGGGAAGTGTGCTGCTGGCGAGAGCCCCCTGATTTTCCTGGATAATGCTCAGTTAACTGGCGATGGGCGCTGGGGCTGCAGAACATTGACATCCCCTGCTCCTGTGGCTGTAACCGGCTGGCTGCACACTGCCTACTGGACCTTCCCCCAGCGGATAGAGACAACTCAGAGAAATGCAAGACCCGTTGCATTGCAAATGCTTGTTTGGCTTGCTATTTGAAATTACTCTGGCTTGTAAATTCTGCTCTGCCAGGGGGCAGAGTCTGCAGCGGTGTGACCCACCGTCTAATTCCAGGACAATGGACTGGTCCGTTTCAAAGGTCTAAGTGCGTCTGTACCACAAAACGCATTGTTGGGTGGATCATTCCGGTTAAGGGGGTGGACGTGTCAGCAGAGGCTGCCCCTCTCCACTTTAAAGAGAATGCGAAGCTGAACGGGCGAGTTCATCTCACAAGGGCTCGTGTAGTTTAATACTCCTACAGGATAATGTTTTGTTGAAGATCCTACAGCTGCACATCAGACAGCATGTCCCCTACTCTAAACATTGCTAAATGAACAGCTCTCCAAGGATCAAAGTTCAAGGAGAAATCTTACTTTTCTCCTATTCTCCCACAGACAGCAGGATATGTAACATATTTAGAGCTACCAGTGTGTTTCACAGTGTTTACTTTTTTATTTTTAATGTTTAATCCAAGGAGCAAATCTACACTTCTCCTAAGTAGATCAGCTGCTGATTGAAATTGTAATGTTTTAAAGTTGAAAAGTACCCTCATTGCTTAGATGTAGTTCCTTTCTTTGACTTAGTACCTCTAATTAGAGGAAGATGATGTAATGTAGTATCGGCCGAAAAAGGCTGGTGTCCTGTTGCCTTCCTCTAGCTTTCCTGGCATGAGTTGGGGACTGCCAAGGATGGTATACGAGCAGCCTCCGCCTTTAGAAGGAACAGGACCAAACATTCTTAGCGGCTTCACTTCTATGTCAGAATTCAGTATAAAACATTGTTGTCATAGGTAACTGAAAAACTCAGCACAACAGGAAAAAATCTAATGTGAGCTCTTGAAATGTACTCCTACATGTTTGAGGTCACTTTCCATTATCAGCATTTGGCCTGGGAGAGGCGGTGGGTATGAAACACAAAGGGGATAGCTCAGCCACAGAGCCAAGATGGCGACCAGTGCAGTCATATAAACTGGAGCTCCGTGTGGGCCCCCGGATCATTATCCTGCAATCGGCAGTGAACAGGAGCTGAACATGTCCCAACCCGTCCTTTAATAATTGGATCTCTGGTAGTTTAGATGTACTCCTACCACTTTCTGCCACAGGGAAAGGTCGATGTAGGCGGAACTCACCTTGGTTCACCTCACTTCTGCTTCAATACAAAAGGGACTGCAGGAAATGGGAAAGGAGATGGAGAAAGTCACAAGATGAAACTATAAAACAAGAATATAAGAAAGCGATTAGGTTCTATCATACTGAAATTAAAGCTGCTCAGACTAGATATTACACCATAAAAATTGAACTGGCGGCCAACTCACCTAAAGAGATCTTTCGTGTCCTCAATGAGATCACTCAGCCCCAAGAGGATTTGGTATCCCTGGACGCATCTCAGGATCATATCAACAATTGTGCTTCTTTTTTTCAACAAAAAGTCTTAGATATTTACTCGACCTTTCCTTGTGCCTTGAATGTTGCACAGAAGGTTCCCAAACAAAAATCGATGGATGTTATGATCCTGTCAGATTTTTCTCCAATACAGGAAGAGGTCGTGAAGAGACATCTTGTAAATATTAAATCAGGCTCCCCTCTCGACCCAGCCACGCCCCAGGTACTATCTATAGGTGCGCCAGTGACAGTTCCCGCAATCACGAACCTTATTAACTCCTCACTGGCCTCCGGGGTAGTGCCAGAACTATGGAAACACGCTATCGTCAAACCACTCCTGAAAAAACCTTGATCCTGGACTTCTTAGTAATTATAGGCCCATCTCATTGTTGCCGGTCCTAGATTTTGCAACCCACCCAGATGGGCTTTAGACCGTTACATGGTACTGAGACCGCACTGATTGCTGTCACTGAAGAAGCTAAAAAGCTATTAGACAGCGGGATAGAAACTGCTGTTATCCTCTTGGATCTCAGTGCTGCTTTTGATACGGTGGATCTGGATATATTAAAGGACAGGTTACAAGATATTGGAACTTCTGGGTTAGCTTTAGACTGGATTATTTCATTTATCAATGATAGGTCATTTCAGGTATTAGACAGATCATACTTCTCAAACCGTATCATTAGCAGTTGTGGAGTCCCTCAGGGGTCTTCTCTCAGCCCTACTTTATTTAATATCTATATGCTGCCACTGGAAGGAATTGTCCAGCCTTTTGGCCTGAAGGTGGTGTTGTATGCAGATGACACACAACTAATCGTATCTCTGTCACAAGACTCTCGCTCTATAGAATAAACATTTGGGCCTTGTCTCCAAGCTGTTGCTGCTTAGATGACAGGAAGTAAACTAAAACTTAATGATGATAAAACGGAGGTGATGTTTTTTGGGGGTCAAAAAAAAACCTCCAGGATTCCTGCAACAACAGATGGTATGGGCTCTTTACCCCCTCCTAAAGAACTCATTAAAAGTTTGGGGGATTGGCTTGACCCACAACTGTCTATGGCCCATCATGCTAATAGAATAGCGGGCACTTCTTTTAGCCTTCTTAGGATGTTAAGGAAGATTTTTACTATTTTACCCTTTATAGCCAAAAGACTAATTGTTCAGGCATTAATTGGGTCCCGAATTGATTATGGAAATGCCTTGTTCATTGGCTCTCCGAGTTATGTCATTAAAAGATTGCAGAGAGTACAGAATGCCTCGGCACGTCAACTGCTGGACGTCCCTAAGCGAGAGTCCATAAAGGCAGGAATTTCCTCGCTACATTGGCTTCCTGTGGCCAAGAGGATACAATTTAAGGCACTGTGCCAAATGCACAGAGCATTGCATAACCAAGGTCCAGAACTGCTGAGATCTTTAGCTTCTTTTTACTCACCTAACAGATCACTTAGATCCTCCTCAGCACTTCTGGCAGTGATTCCGAAAGTGAAGAAAGCTAGATGGGGTGGAAGATCTCTGGCATACCAGGGGGCAAAGCTTTGGAACTCCCTCCCTTCTAACATACGAGCAATAAATCAAGAACTTTCCTTTCAGAAGGCCTTGAAGACATGGCTATTCAAAGCTTGATTCCCAATGTACTACTATGTGATGTTATTGTTTCAGTTTTGAGTGCTGCGAGGCCTTCGGCCAGTCAGGCACTATATAACTTTATGTAACATGCCATAACATGACATGGAGAGGGGCACACAGGGCTCAAGGCGATGAGGCAGTGATCGCACAGGGAGCGACGATGCCTTCAAACAGCTGTGCGGCCTGGGAGCGAAGCGGGCACCAATGGCCACATGGCCTTGAGACCACGCTGGGGGGGATCCTGAGGCACTGCAGAGCAGCGAATTGGTGGCGAGCGTCTCTCTACCGGAACCGAGCAGGCCGCAACTGCAGCACAACAGAGGTGAGGTGTGTAGAGACGGTGAGGAAGGGAGTGGCCCACCCCATGCGCCTGAAGAGGATGGAGAGCCCCTGAACGACCGCAGCGCAGTCCAATCCAGGGACCCAGGAGTGCACGCGGTACCTGAGGGTCATTGACAAGAATCTGTGCACCTGGGAGCAGGACTACAGAGGGCAGTGTGCTGCTGGCGAGAGCCCCCTGATTTTCCTGGATAAGGCTCAGTTAACTGGCAATGGGGGCTTGGGCTGCAGAACATTGACATCCCCTGCTCCTGCGGCTGTAACCAGCTGGCTGCATGGTGCCTACTGGACCTTCCCCTGGCAGATAGAGACAACTGCGGGGAGGAGGACCCCACCTCCACATATTCGAAGACCCCTTAAGGTGACTTCCCTCCCTATTGGACTTGTGTCTTGGCTCCGTATAGAGGCCTGAGCGCAGAGCCCCACGGAATCAGGGGGAGGGCCCCCTCTGAGACTGGTCACAGCAGAATACACGCTTATCTTGTCCTGGGCAGCATCCTTCATGGGAAAGTGACCGGACCTGGAGGCTGGGGAGTAACAAGGTGGCACTTTTCAGGGAACCAAGCAGAGGGGCATTTCCTCCAGAGGGCTCAGGGGACATTGGATTGCTCCCCGTCTCACATCAAGGATTGGAAAGGTCGGCTGACATAAGTAGTTGGGTTTTGGTCCTCAAGGGGACGGCTCTCCTGCCCACCAAGATTGGGGCCGTAGCTGGAGGGCCACGACCACCCAACGTAGCGTGAGACCTGTTTTCTTTGTGCCACCATGATGGGAAAGCCCAGGGGCAGCAAAACCCCATTGCAGGGTCCTGGATCGCTGAGACCCCAGGATTCCGCGGCGACGACCTTCACCCAGTTGGAGACTACTCTTAAGGCACACTCTGCTCAGTTTGACAAGGTACTCCAAACCATCCTGGACAAAAAAACCTCCCTGGAATCTAGGACTGATGCCATATCCATAGATGTAAATCTGCTCAGGGTGGACCATCACAACTTAACAGAGTGGGCTGAGGAGACGGAGACCTCACTCACCTCCCTTCACCCTACAGTTAAGGAACTACAGACCCAGATGACACAGCTCCAGACAGAGGTCACTGCCCTACACAGGCAAGGGGAAGACACTGAAGGGATATCTTGGCGCAATTACATAAGATTGCTGGGCTTTCCTGAGCGTGTGGAGGGCCCCAGTGTGGAGTTATTTGTGGAAAAATGGCTGATATACAATGTGCTGGGAGGCACTCCCTCGAAGTTTTTTTTAGTAGAGAGGGCCCACAGGATACCTGCGAGATCTCCTAAACCAGGTCCCCCACCACACCCCATCATAGCTCGTCTATTTAATTTCAGGGATCGAGACTTGATTCTCCAACTGTCATGAACAAAAGGCCCATGGCGTCATGAGAACGCGTAGATTACGGCTTACTCTGATTTCACCACTGAGATACAGAGGCAACGTAGTTCATATGGTAAGGTGAAGCAATGTCTCGGAGAACTACACTTCAAATACGCGCTCTTGTTCCGAGCAAAACTGAGGGTGGTAGATGGCGAGGCTACCAGTATGTTTGCCACCCCTAAGGATTTGTGGAAGTGGCTGCACGCCAAAGGCTTAGTGCACGCCCCACAGGAAGTTCAGGATGAGACAACCTAGCTGACTCCATGTGAAGGGCAATGAGCATAAAGACCGCCTAGAATTGGGCCGACTCGGGCCTAGGCAGCTAAAGAACTAGTAGAAGCGGTAATGGAGGCCTCGCAGCTGTCATTCATTCCTTTCCAAGTCCTGGATGACTGACCGCCCATGGATCCAGGCTCTGATATGGACACTCCGGTTTCCTCACGGACCTCCAGGGAGGAGGATCCGGTGATCACCCCTCGCACAGCTGATAACTTGTAAGAACATAAACACCAGTCCCTGCTGGGCCTCGTGTCCTTCCCAGTTGGAGAGTTGGAGGGTGCTTGCATTGTAGCTGGCTCGCTTTACAGCTGCTTGTGTCCTCCTCATAGGCTTCGATTCTCTATGGGATCTTCTCCTGAGGGGCCCCTCCATGCTTATCTTCTTTTGCAGAAAGCCTTCTACCACCCTCCCCCAGGATGTGAAAGAGTGTGAGGCTTGTTGCCTCCCCAGCATGGACTAAAAGTGTCTGCCAAACGTCTTCGAGCATTGGATGAACAGTTTAGGAAGTTTTAGCATGCTACTTGTTGAAGTTCACGCATGGGTTCGGGGAGTTGTTTAAAACGTTTTGGTTGTGCTGATGTGTCTAGCTGGCAAGAGAAACATTTGGCACTTGGAAGACATGTTTAGATGTGGGAGATGGGGATAGCATTGAACACTATATACCGACCTTATGGTTTCTGATTACGCTGCACTAACATGGAATGTCCGAGGAATAGGCACCACAGCTAAAAGACACAGGGTGTATGCTTATTTCAGACGTAGCCAAGTACACTTTGTGTGCCTACAGGAGACACACTTGACACATGTAGAGTTGCTTTAACCTAATCAAAGACGGAGGTGGAGTCCATATATGGTACGGAATATTCTGCCTATGCTGGGGGAGCTCTTCTTTGGATAGCCCCCGAGGTGCCTTTCATTAAACAGAAGATTCATGTTGAGTCATGTTGATACAGAAGTCCGTTTTAGTCTTTCATGATTGCGTTGATATATGCCCCTAACACAGCACAAGGTACCTTCTTAAACACGCTCTCTCCAGCCCTCCTGCAGGACCCTCCAGCGCCAGGACTATGGGAAGAGGATTTTAATTGCATACAAGATACAGCACTAGATTGATCAGTACCTCCCCACCTTGAACACCCTTGGTCTACAGGCCACTAAACATTTTCGGCAATGGTCCCCTTCTCTAACTTTACACAACATATGGTGCCTTCATCACCCTGGAAACAGGGAATATTCTTACTATGCACCAGGACACCAAATACATACTTTGCTACCAAATCAGATTCTATGGGTGATCCAAGGGTGGAGAGGGATGCAAAGAAGGTGGTTCTGAGAGGCCATTGTATAGCTGTATCGTGGGGAGTGAGGTCTTCTTTCACAATCACTGTGACAGAATTAGAAGACAGCATCTGTGGACTTGAAAGGGAAGCAATCCACACCCCTTCCGCGCACCCATTCCTGACGGCCAAATGGTGCCACTATTGTGAGGAGCTTCAGTGTCTGTGCAACATGGATTATAAGACATATTTAGTCTGACAACACATGGAGGGCGATAACTGGGATGCACATTGGCGTGGCTACAACAATTCGAAACTCCTAGAACTGCTCTAGGAGCGATTTGGGTTTGTTTGTTAAGGCCAGGTGATGAACATGCAGGAAGCGATCAATGATGCCTTTGCCCCTTATTGCGAGCAACTCTACACTTCATTAGATTGTTCCTCCCCCTCTCATATTCAATCGTTCTTGCAAGATCTCACCTTGCCTCATCTAACACGGCCCAAAGTGGGTGAGTTGGAAAAGTCATTGGATATAGATGAGATACTTTTAGCAATCCAACAAACTGCTAGAGGGAAGATACCAGGTACAGATGGGTTCCCAATAGAATATTATGCCACTTTCAGGGATATCCTAGCACCACGGCTACTGGACATGTAGAGAGCCGCCCATCAGCGAGGGAAACTACCTGGTTCATTTTGCGAGGCACTTATAGCAGTGCTACCTAAACCGGGCAGGGATCCCCATGAAGTGAGCTTATACCGCCCATTATCAATGTTAAATATTGACTATAACATTTTCAGTAAAATCCTTGCAAATAGGCTGATTCCAGTGATCCACCACCTAATACACCCGGACCAATGTGGGTTTGTGCCACGCAGAGCCATGCATCATAACATCAGGGGGCTGTGCCACATTATGGATGCAGTGTCGAAGGGGGTGGGCCACCCAGTGTCTGTCTCCCTGGACTATGAAAAGGCGTTCGACACTCTGGGCTGGACATATCTAACGCAGGCCTTTCAGTGCTTCGGACTCTGTCCCAGTTTTATGCACTGGCTGAAGCTGCTATACACTACCCCTCAGGCGCGTGTGACTACCGGAACCCAGATTTACCGCTTGTTTCTTATACAAAGGAGAACACGTAAAGGCTGCTCCCTGTCACCTGTGCTTTTGGCACTGGCTATGGAACCCCTAGTGATTTGGCTACCGAGCAGAAGACTTGATTGAGGAATCCAGGTGGGAAGACAATGGCACATAACGTTGTTAAATGCAAATGATGTCCTGGTTTACATGAGGGATGCAGCGGGACTTTCCTGGCCCTTTTTGACCTATTTGGTAGGTTTGGTGAGGCATGAAGCCTAAGAGTGAATTGGGTGATATCCTGTGTTTCCCACTGCGTGCTAAGGATGACCCGCAGCCGGTGCACCCAGGTGGTGGGCGCCTTCCTTGGGCTCAGGGGACCTTCCGATACCTGGGATTTGTATATCATACAGAGGCTAACTTGATAGAGGGGAATCATGGCAGGGCTCTTGCTTCTATCCGGCATTCCTTACCCTTCTGGGCACGCCTTCACCTTTCCCCGATGGGTAGGGCGTCCATAGCTAAGATGTTGGTGTTGGCCCGACTCCTGGATTTTTTCGCGGTGCTACCGGTGACCCCTGGGAAACCTTTCTTTCAAACTCTACGAAGCCTGCTAACAACGCTCATATGGTGACAGGGACGCAAAAGGGTGTCCTTCAGCACGCTCCAACACCCATTGTTGGAGGGAGGCATAGCGGTCCTTGATATGGAATGCTACTTTGCAGCAGCTCAGCTACAGTGGCCAATGCGTTGGATAGCTGGGGATCAGACAATGGAAGGCGACATAGTGCAAGCCACGCTGGTCAGAGAAGGGGTGCTTGATTGGCTGTTAGCCTCGGATTCACTATGTGCCACACCTGAACTTCTTATGCGGACTGCACAGTTAGTTTGGAATCGGTATATCCAACCACGGAGAGCGCTGATGCCATATTCCCCACAGCTCTCAATATGGAGCGTGCCCCAATTACGGTGACTCCATCGGCTTTATAGTTTTGCCCCATGGAAAGAAAGTGGGCTACTGCATTTAGGAGAACTTTATGATGGTGGCTTGTTGCTCCCTTTCCGGGACCTTGTGGAAACACATGAGCTGGGCCCGGGACAGTTTCTTGCCTGCACGGCTGTGAGCACAGTGATTGGCAAAGTATGGCAAGTGGGCTCATTTGAGCCCTTAACCCACAGGGGATTACACTGTATACTGACACATGGACACAAAGGCAGGGCAATCTCGGCCTTATAAATAGCATTGCGAGAACCCCATAACGTCCACCAACCGTGCAGTAGAGCTAGATGGGATATCTGCTTAGGTATGAATTTATCGGACGGGTACTGGGAGATAGCACTGTAGCGAGTAAAGTACGTTTCATGCAATATTAGGCTGAAGTACTCGCAATTCAACTATATTCACCAAACATACCTAACACCACATCACCTTCACAGAATATTCCAGGGAACCTCCTCCCAATGCCCGAGATTTGGGCACGATGACACCACTTTTTTACACATGACATGGGAGTGTCCTACACTGCGCTCCCTGTGGTCCCAGGTCCTACTGCATGTGTCAGGCCATAGGTACACCGCTCGCACCAGACCCACTCCTTTGCCTTCTAGGGATCACAAAGAGAACTAAAAAGACCAAACATTATCTACAATTTGTGGACTTGGCGTTAATATTGTTTAAACGACTTATTGCCATGTCTTGGAAGGCAGCTCAGCCCCACAATATCGATAATTGGTTACATGCAACACTACAATGGGCCACAGTGGAGGCTAGTGCATTAGTGCAAGACCATAGATCCCGAGGTAGGAGTGGAGTGGCTACATTGTGGGACATTTACCTGCTGACTCCACAAATGACTGATAAAGCGGGAACCTATAACCCACTTCCTGCGACCGCAGTGCTGCCCCCACCCTGAACACTGCCACTACCCCACCAAAGGACTCGAAGAGGCTCCTCCCCATAAGCCTGAAAGTAGGTAGAATTCTTACTGTTAGAAATGAGGTTTCTGGTTGGCTAGGGTATGCGCCTAAGCCAGGCAGAACCCACCCACTCTAGTCAGGGCAAGGGAGTTACACGTCCAATATAACCCCTGCCCACCCCCTTGGTAGCTTGGCACGAGCAGTCAGGCCTAACCCGGGGGCAATGTGTAAAGCGTTTGCACAACATACACAACACACCTGACGCAAAATGTACACCACAAAGTAAACACAACACTGAGCTATGTAAAAATAAACTGTATTGCACAAAACATAATAAGACCAACATTACACGTCAGTAATACCCTGCTACCTTAGCAGCTATCAGAACGTTACACAAGTTACTAATACTCTGCAGGAATAAGCAGTTGTCACATTAGGACACGTACGTTCTCAGGATTCTGCAACATAAGCAGTAGTCAGGAATCACAGTAAATAATGTATGCACTTGTCATAAAAACATCATATATGACCATAAGAGGAACATTACTAAATTATATGGCAAGTCAGGAGCAAATAAACGTACATCAGCCTAACATGCCCATAATAGGAACATATAGTCAATATATATTATTATAAAAACAACACTGGAGCATACCACCCTCCCAGTGTCCCCAAAAGTACCTTATTTGGTGGGACAGGGCACTCCAAGTGCCTGGAAGAGGAACGTGGGGCCCCCGGTGCTCCTATGCGCAAAACAGGGGCCATGTGGTGATCCTGGGGGAAAGGGGCGGTTGGCACCCTCTCTGATGTTTATAACAGGTCCCTCCTGGGGCCCATGATCTCGGGGGGCTCCCCTGGGCCTTTACTTGAAGAAGGGGCACAGGGCTGGCGAACCCAGCTACAGGCCAACGCAAAAAGTGGATGCAAGCAGTTGCAGTTCCTCCCAGTGACCAGGCAGGTCACAGGTCAGCACAGCAGCAGCAGTCCAAGGTGGTCCTGGTGAGTCCTGTCAACAGCGTTCTGTGTCCAGTTCCAGGTAAGTTTTCTGGAGTCCCAAGAATGTCTTAATTGTGGGGAAAATTCCCCTGTACTTATACTAAGTTTGCAGTGTCTCTTACAATGAGGAGGAGAGGGGGTTCTAGCCAGTTACAACTGGTTCTGGGAGTGCCCCTTCTCTCCTCCAGCACAGGCTCCAAACATCAGTAGGGGGTAAATGACCCTATTGTGTGAGGCCAGGGCACAGCCTTTACAAATGCAGGTGTGCCCCACCTCTCCCTTCTCTCAGGCCAGGAAGACTATGCAATATGTAGATGCACCTCTGTGACACCTCCACCCTCCCTGTGTACAGGCTGTCTGAAAAGTATGCACAAAGCCCCAACTGTCAGCCTACCCAGATGTGGATTGGATTCAAGCTGAAAAAACCTCAGAATCATAAGCAGATAAATGCACACTTTCTAGAAGTGGCATTTCTGTAAAAGTAATAAAAAATACACCTACACCAGTAAGCAGCATTTCTTATCACTATCACAACAATACCAAACATGCCTACGCTACCCGTCATAAATCAGACAATACCCTTTACACATAAGGCAGGGCATTTCTAATGCAATCTTATGAGAAGGCAGCACTCACAGCAGTGAGACACCAAGTTAGGCTGTTTGTCACTACCAGGACAGGCCACGCAACCTGGCACATGTCCTGCCTTCTACATACATGGCACCCTGCCCATAGGGCTAGCTAGGGCGTACCTTAGGGGTGACTTACATGTAGTAAAAGGGGAGTTCTGGGCCTGGCAAGTAAATTTAGATTCCAGGTCCCTGTGGCAGAAAACTGCGCACACAGGCCCTGCGCTAGCAGGCCTGAGATAGGGTTGAAAGGCTATTTCAGTGGGTGGTGCAAGCAGCGCTGCAGGTCCACTAGTAGCATTTAATTTACAGGCCCTGGGTATAGGGATACCACTTTACAAGGGGCGTATAGGTAAATTAAATATGCCAATTAGGTATAAGCCAATCATACCAATTTTATAAGGGAAAGCACATGCACTTTAGCACTGGTTAGCAGTGAAAAAGTGCTCAGAGTCATAACTTCAGCCAACAAAGGTCAGAAAAGTAAGGAGGCGATAGGCAAAAAGTCTGGGGAATGACCCTGTAAAGGGCCAGCTCCAACACTTACCATAACCCCTTTACACCCGGCAATGCATATAAAGCGCACCTCCGAATGTACTACTGCCTCCCTTATCCCCTAATGAATACCTTCCAGATAAAGATTAACTCACAGAGCACATGATATCCCATCCACTTACCACTAGGCCAGACTAGACACTAGTAAAGTTACTTACCCCGCCTAGTTAAGTTCCCTCATCCCCCCGCATGTTTGACGAGGGGGTTTATCAACACGTTTACATTGTGAAGATGATGTACTCATGCACGCCAGAAATGGAAGGAGATTGACTACTGTGTATTCCTAGAACTTATGTGTAGGAATCGAGTATGTGTGCTGATTGTATTAAATATTTCAACATGTCAGACTTCACGCTTACTGTCTAACACAATGCTGTAGTTTACATTGTGTGATTGATTGCTGTTGACAAGATCATGTTGATATTTGTTTGATCCCTCATATTGAAAAAAACAATAAAAGAAATTTAAAAAAACAAGGGGTCTACCTCATGAAGGCCACAGTCATGAGGCAAGGCACAAAAGAGGCCGGGTTAGGGAGCCTGGAGTAACATAGACGGTTACAAAGTGGGCGATTGATTAAAGCAGTGATTACAAGGTCAGTGCCCACTACGTAATTTGGAAATAAAAAACGTGCCGGTGCCCACAGCTCTCCTCTGAAACATGTAGCTGCTGCATTTAAATGTGTGAACACAGAATACAGAGGCAGCATATTCCTGAAGGCATCTCGGGCCTCTTTAATCCATTTACAGACACTCCATGCCCATTCAGCTGACTCTTGCAGCTTTCTCTCTTTGTGACGCTTTTTTGCTTTTCTTTTCTTCCGTCTTTCCCATATGTGTCTTTTGTCTCAGTAAATACTTGAGGCAGAAAAATAAGTTGCGGCCCTCAAAAATAAGTGCACCCCACCGGAAACCACCGGCTCAAATTAAGCACTGGGAGTGTCATGGCAGTAGAGCCAGGAAGCTTGAGCCATGTAAGGCTGAAATTAGGGTCAAGTGGTGCCAGTTGCCAGGTCGGCAGCAAACTTAAATGCGGTGACCTTTTCACCTTCGACTCAAGGTTGGTACAGCTGTCATAATACCTGGGCACATATCAGTTCCTTTATTCCACAGGATTCTGCTTGAGAATCTTCTTGACTAGTTCTGTACTATGAAAAGCACTGAAAATTCTTAACAGAATATATTTTTGAGGTCAAAACCTTTTGACAGGACGATAACTACAACATACGAAGGCTCATAAACATGTAGCCATCCCTCTCTATTTATTTTCCTTCCCTTAATGGGTGCCCTTTATCTCCAAGCCACATGTAGCCAATGTGGATAACTCCACATAAAGAAAGGGGTCTAGCAAAAACTATATATAACCCACGCATTTGTTTAATCGTTACTTAAAATGTGGTATTTATTATAGTATTCTTGTGACTATTGCCATTCGATTGATGTACACATATGTAGAATTTATGTTTATTAATATCATAACAAATATTTTAAAATACAGTTTAAAAAAAATGGAAAACCGCTGCAGCTCACCGACTGTTCTGACCAGTTGACAAATCATCGACAGATAATAGTAAAATAGTGAGATACGAAGAATCTTGAACACAGTACAAATAGTTATCAAAGATACCAGCGCTTTAAATGGAAATATGAAAGTGCAGGTACTCTCTATTTAGAGTACATGTTTGCTCCTGAGACGTGCAGGCACTCATTCATTGTAATACATTGCAGCAGTGCTGAGAAGTGCCGCTGCACTCCCCTTAAAATTAAAGAAGTGCAGATACTCAGTATCGGACAGTACCTGCCTATTTAAAGCACTAAAAGACACAACTCCGCTCTATTTTTCTGAACTTTAGGCTATCCTCCTGCTGAAGCGAGCTTTCCCCGTGAAGAGAAGCGCGCGCTGCACAGTGAAATGGAGTCACCTCCAACACTCCGCGGATGTCAGGAGAGAGTGCCAGAGGGAGTGACGCACTCACTGGAAGGAGGCCTCCCAGCTGTCACCTATAATTTATGAGTTAGCAAATCTGGTTTTTCTTTGTCTCAAAGAAATGCTGCGCTCTTGGGGGGGGGGACGAGTGAAAAAAGGCTCCGGTTTTTTAGGGTGACCACCCGTCCGTAAATTTCACGGACTGTCCTGCCCTCCGTTGTCGTGATGAAAGCTTTAACGTACGGCATTTGTCCGTAATTTTAGCCTTTCACCTAAAGGGCAACGGAGGCAGGGCGAAATTACGGCAGATCAGTTTCCCCAGCTGGGCTGGAAGGCAGGGAGTCTCCTGTGCTCTGAGGGAGGGAGGGGCAGATAGATAAGAATCAGACCTTCTTGCCAGGGGGTCTCCTTCCATAAAGACATGTAAATGTGCCCAACTGGTAAATCTGCAAATACAAAGGGGCTTGAAAACCTGCATTGACTTTACTAAAAGGAGTCACTTAAAGTTTTCTGGTGGCAAAGATATTTCTTTTAGAGAGGTATTGTAATGGTGTTCCAAGGTGATCTGTGGAGTGTGTGGTTTTAATGGAGTGTTATAATTTTTTTTAGTACTAGGTATAAATTGTATATTATTCAAATCTGTATTTGAGAAGCACTTTTGTTTTATTGAACCAAAATGTATTTGCGCTTTTTGTAGCAGCCTTCATTATAATGTAATTGTATTTTTCACAGTTCTTTCAGGTACTTTGGTACCTTATAGTACTAACAAACATTGGCAGAGCAATAGGTCTCATCTACCAAAGAGTTAGCGGCTTTGCTAATGTGTTTTAGCCATTAGCCATGTTATACACCAGAGTAGCTGCTGTTCAGCATGGCTTAACGTTAGTGGCATATTGGTGTGGAGTAGAGTAGGATAGGAGCAGTGGTGTAAAGCCCAGTGGTGCAAAGTACAGTGCAGTGGGGTACAGTGCAGTTGTTTAGAGTGCGTTAGCGTAGAGTGCAGTGGTTTAGAGTGCAGTGGCATGGAGTGGCATGGAACAGAGTAGAGTGGCATAGAGTGAGGTGGAGTAGAGTGGCATACAATAGAGTGGCAGAGAGAACTGTAGTGTAGAGTGGTGCAGTAGCATAGATTGCAGAGTAGACTCACGCTGCAGGGAGTGCAGTGGCGTAGTGTAGAGTGGTGCAGAGTAGAGCAAAGTGCTGTAGAGTGCAGTGATGCAGAGTGGCATAGAGTGCAGTGGCATAGAATGCAGTAGTACATAGGTGTATAGTACAGTGGTGGAGAGTGCAACACTGCAGAGTAGAGTGTCAGTGCAGTGATGTCGAGTGGAGTAGATTGGCACAGAGAGCAGTGGCATGGAGTACAGTGGTACAGAGTAGAGGGCAGTGGCGTACAGTGCAGTTGTTTAGAGTGCATTGGCGCAGAGTGCAGTGGCATAGAGTGGCATGGGGTATAGTTACATAGAGTGCAGTGGAGTAGAGTGGCATACAATAGAGTAGCAGAGAGTGCAGTAATGCAGAGTAGTGCAGTGTCGTAGAGTGCAGAGTAGACTCATGTGGCAAAGAGTACAGTGGTGTAGAGTGGTGCAGAGTAGAGTATTGTAGAGTGGTGTAGAGTATAGTGCCTAGAGTGCAGTTGCATAGATTAGAGTGGGGTAGAGTGCAGAGTTGCAGAGTAGAGTGTCAGTGCAGGGGTGTAGAGTGGCACAGAGAACAGTGGCATAGAGTACAGTGGTGCAGAGTAAAGGGCAGTGGCATACAGTGCAGTTGTTTAGAGTGCACTGCTGTAGAGTGCAGTTGCATAGAGTGGCACTGGGCAGAGTAGAGTGGCATAGAATGCAGTGGAATAGAGTATATTGGTGCAGAATGCAGTAGTACAGACCAGAGTGGTGTAGAGTATATTGGCGGCCAGTGCAGTGTTGCAGAGTGTCAGCTTGCAGTGGTGTAGAGTGCATTGAACTAGAGTGCAGTGGTCAGAGTGGTATAGAGTACAGTGGCGTAGAATAGATTGTTTCAGAGTAGAGTGCAGTTGCATAGAGTGGAGAGGTGCAGGGTAGAGTGCAGTGGCATTGAATGCAGTGGCACAGAGTGCAGTGGCATAAAGTAGATGATTTCACAGTAGAGTGAGGTGGGTTAGAGTGGAGAGGTGCAGGTTAGAGTGGAGTTGCATAAAGTGGCATTGCGTGTAATGGCATTAAGTAAAGTAGTGTAGAGTGCCGTAGCATAGAGTGCAGAAGTGCAGAGTAGATTAGAGTGATGTACAGTGTATTGATGTAGAGTGCAGGGGCATAGAGTTGAGTGTTAAAGAGTAAAGTGCATTAGCATAGAGTGTATTAGCTTAGAGTGCAGTGGCGTACAGTGCAGAGTTGCAGAGTGGCAGAGAGTGGAGTTGTGCGGATTAGATTGGTGTTCCCTAGACTGGAGTGGTATGGCGTGCAGACGAGCAGAGCGCAGTGGTGTAGAGAGGCGTAAAGTGCAGTGGCATAGAGTAGAGTGGTACAGAGTAGAGTAGAGAGGCATAGTGTGAAGTAGCATAGAGTGCAGTGGCATAATGTGGAGTAAAGTAGAGTGATACAGAGTAGGGTGCAGTGGCGTGTAGTGGTGCAGAGCAGAGTGGAGTGCAGTATGGATGGTATGCTAACACACTGCCATTACAGACAACACATTTTTGATTGAATTGACCATTACATTTGCACAGATATACAGTTTTTCAAATCAAACTATACTGTGCACAGACGATGATGTGTGGAAATTGCATCACCTAATGCAATGATTTGTTTTAATCATGTAAAGGTATTTGTTTCCAGCACAGTTTAGAATTAACAAAAATGTGCTTGATTTGTACTTCTAATTCTGATATATTCTGAAGTTTATTTAAATGTTGTCATGTGATAGAAAAAACTCTTTCCTAACCCCAGTATCCAGCAAGATTGTCGCATAAATCCTCTCACTTTGGAGTCAGAGAAAGGAAAGTAAACACTAAGGCGGTCATTCCAACCGTGGCGGGCGGCGCTAGCCGCCCGCCTGGCGGGAACCGCCGAATGACCACACCGCTGTCAAAAGACCGCGGCGGCCATTCTGGCTTTCCCGCTGGGCCGGCAGGCGATCGCCAAAAGGCCGCCCGCCGGCCCAGTGGGAAAGACCCAGCAACGATGAAGCCGGCTCCGAATGGAGCCGGCGGAGTTGCTGGGGTGCGACGGGTGCAGTGGCACCCGTCGCGATTTTCAGTGTCTGCAAAGCAGACACTGAAAATCGTTATGGGGCACTGTTAGGGGGCCCCTGAACTGCCCATGCCAGTGTCATGGGCAGTGCAGGGGCCCCCAGGGGCCCCACAACACCCGTTCCCGCCATCCTGTTCCTGGCGGTAAAAACCACCAGGAACGGGATGGCGGGAAGGGGGTCGGAATCCCCATGGCGGCGCTGCTACTGGAGGATTCCCTGGGCCAGGGGAAAACCGGCGGGAAACCGCTGGTTCCCCTTTTCTGACCGCGGCTTTACCGCCGCGGTCAGAATGGCCCAGGAAGCACCGCCAGCCTGTTGGCGGTGCTTCCGCGGTCGTTGGCCCTGGCGGTCGGTGACCGCCAGGGTCAGAATGACCCCCTAAGTTTCCACCGAAGACAGAGCCTGACATTTGACTTTGTTCTTTGAACGCACAGCAAATATGATAAGATAAGAACAAGATTTACAGGCCTGTTTACAGAAAGGGAGCACTCTGCAGGATACTGTAAAGAAGGTTTTGTCAAGGGAAGGGACGAATTCAAGCTGCATAGCCTAAAACAAAAAAAGCCAGCAGATTGAAAGCAGCAAATTGTGAGTTACAAACCACAAGACCAATGGCAAGTAACGGGCAGAATGCATTCACAAGGAAGCAATATGAATTTACTTAAAGTGACAGCTGTGGGATACTTTGTTGGGAAAGTCCAGTATTTTAGTCCATATCTTGCAGAGGTTTGGCCACATCAATCACCCAGGTAGTATGACGAGAAGACCTGGAGTGGTTTCCATGTTGCAGGATAGGTCTGTACACCCATTCTATCAGTTTGCCACCATTTCCTATGGTACAGAGCTTCTGTCACACCTCTTGTAGGGTTAGTGCTAGGTGGCAGACATGAAATAGGGCATTTAATGATTATTTAAGGTGGTTGTAAGTAAGGAGTTGACCGGGGCGAAGATGGTAGTCTGCCACAAGGGTTTGGAAATTTAGTAGCTCACTGTTCAGAAACAAAGTCCCCAATTTTAGGACACCTGCAACATGGCACTGATGGAGTTGCTCTGAGCACAGCCATCCTGTGCGAGTGGGAAGGCTTAGCAAAGGTAGTGCAGGAGCATAGGGTTTCTTTGTGTCAGTGAGTTTACAGGGTCTGGCAAGGCAAGAGAAAGCCATGCATGATAACCCCGGATGGTGATCCATAGAATGGTCAGTAGGAAACGATGAGCAGTGCATTAAGCCTTCCTTAAAAGTCTTTACTGGTAAACCCCATCTCATGCAGGGAGGTGGGCAGAAAGCCAGTGAGCCACCCATTGGACCTGTGCAGCTGAATAATAGCATTCTAAGTTCAGAAGACCTAATCCACCCGCAGTCACAGGTAGCTTTAGAGTGGAAAGAGCTCCCAACGGCGCCCCAGTGACCAAATCAGATGTGTGGCCTGTCTGAAGAAGGGATGAAGGACGAGCAGGGGAAGGTTTGCAAAATAATACTATCATTGGGGTAGCACACCATCTTCACTAGTGCCACCTGGCCTCTACAGAAAGCAGAAGAGAAGACCAAAAAGCAAACTGGGCTTGGAGGGACATTCGCTCTCCTGAGATTTTCATCCTGGAAATCAGTGTAAGAATGGTAGATATTAATCACTAGGTATCAAAAGGTAACTGGTTCCCAGTTCAATCTGAGATCTAATTGTATATAAAGGTGAAAACAGTGACATATGTTAAAGAAACACTAATTACATTTTAAAATTTGTAAATTTTGTTTGTGCAATTTACATCCCAAATATTTTGAAGATTCTATGTGTACTTGACACTTGGGGATAACCCAGATCTCTAGTTTGGCTTTTGCTCAATTTCAAAACCATATAAAGACATGGACAAAGCGGGCAATTGCCTTGCACAACCTTGCAAGGGGTCTGGCCCCTGCTCACCCTTCAAAACCACTAACAGCGGACCATTGCACCAGAAGAGTTTGCCAAGGTGGGTGGGTGTTGCTTGGTCAACCACTTGACAGTGCCCCTTCTGTTTCGCTCCTGTGTGCAAAGACAACTCCCCAGGTACCCAATACCTTCGTATAGTCTTGGTGGACCCATCTTGTCTGATTTTAGGAATTGTCCCACCTTGTTCTTCTCTTCTTTATTTATCCAGTTTTTAGCAACAACCCTTTGAATTACTTGCCGTGGATCTCCCATTTGATCTCAATTTCATCCTCCTCTTTTATTATCTTTGATTGGTAGTCCGGGCTCCCATTTCTGAGATACATGTAGAGTTTCAGACATACACTGTAGTGCAGTGAGACAACAGACAAGTCATGGGTACATCACATCCTGACATTAGGTGTGAGACTGTCGCCCACACCATCTGCCCTGCCTCTTTAAAAAAAATTAGGTTGAAAGTCCATGGGTGGTTGGGGTGAGCCAGATGTTTTTGTTCAATTTGTTTAAACTAGCATAAGGTTATTTACCTTAATGTTTCCCAAACTGTTTGCCAGGGGGTTTTAAAATGTTCTGAAACATAATCAAAATGTTGCTGTTACTTTCTCTTCAGGAAAGATCGGGTAGATTTGGGTAGGGGTGATGGCCTTGTCGCAGTACTGAAGGGCATTAATTTACTACTGAACAAGGGCATAATGTGACACCTGAATGTAGCATACCAGGAGGCAATCACAAAAGGACCACAGTGAATAAATAGTGCTATGATAAAAAAAGAGTAAATAAATGCACTGACAACATAGTGAGGCATGGCCTCTCTTGCTTGTGTCTGTAAAACTGACCTATGTTCTTGAATTTTTGTCCTGAATTTTGACCCTTTGTCCTGAATTTGTGTCCTGAATTTTGACCCTTTGTCCTGAATTTTTTACAGTCCTGTCCAGAATTTGCCTCAATGCCAGGTGGTCACCCTAATACGGATTCCTCAGGTAGGCGTGATGACGGCTATAGCTTTTGAGTAGAAATTGATGATCTCTGATTTTTAACACAAGCCCCCGCATCCCTTGTGATGCAGGGTGTAGCCCAATCTCCAATGAATATTTATGATATAGAGGAAACTCAGGTGGGCCCGATGATTTCGGATTACTGCTGTTGTTGTTTCATTTTCATTAAGTTGTAGCAATTACATAAAGTGACAACTGTTCTGTGTCTGGGGTAGTACTGTCATCCCAATGCTGCTGTGAAACTAGGGTAGTCCACCCAGGTGTGGCTCACTGACCTTTAAAGGGGTGGGTGGGTGCAGCGCTGGGGGAGGGGTTGAGGGTAACATGTAAAAAAAACATATCTCCTTTGTTGCCACTGCGCTGCTCCTCTTTCCTTAGTCGTGGCTACAGGCACAAGCTCCCAGCCTGCCCTGCGGCCAATCCCGATGCTGCTCAGAGAACTGTTATGATTGGCTGGGAGCGCCAAGCCAGGGCACTCCTAGGCAGACTGGGAGCCTGTGCAGGCTCTCTCCAGCCCGGCAACAGAGTGCCGTAATGTAGATGCCGCTGCTGAGACCACCTCTAACCAGTGAGAGGTGGGCAAACCAGGATGGAAATGCCAGGACCTTTGGTAAAACTGAATTTTCAAAGATTGATGCAAGGATGAAATGGCTTCTCTCCTAAGCAGTGAAGGCTGAATCAGGCTTTAGATGAGACACTCCATCCATGACAGGCACAGGTGTAGTGAGTAAAAGGTCGCTTTAATAGAACACGTGTGTGCTAACAAAATCAATTTAAGGCCATGCCTTTCCTTGAAACCATCCCCCGTAAACAATACAGTCTATTCATAACAACAGTGCTTAATTTTTTTTTTTTTTTAAAGCTAAGTGCCAGGTCCCAAGATATTTCTCTGAAGGCCACTATAGATTGCACCATCAACTATGCATGTCAGTGCTGACAAATGCCAGTACCGACTTCACCTTTCCACCTATCAGACAAGCACACTCTTACAGTGAGACAATACGAACTATTCCTCTGTACCCAAGACTGTATGAATGGCCTGAATAAGCTGATAGTATTATCCTTCTAATATATTGTGACCAAGACCGTGAAGGTCGAAACGCGTAGGTGTTAGGTGGTGGGATGTTTCGTTATTGAAAATAAAAGTGGATTCATCACAATCCTGTGAGTGCGGCATTTTTAACCTTAGTGTTAAACTGGTATAATGATATTCATATATATATATATATATATAGATAGATAGATAGATATAAATATGCAAAAAGAACAAGTGATGGACGGAATGCTGAACAATATCAAACATTCACCCCCAGTACAGAGATCTGGGCCTAAATCCATCGTTTTTTGCCACCCATGCCATTCCAGTTTGGACCCAGCTATATGCAAATCAGTCTTGACCCTTTTCCCCATGGGAACAGTCCAGCCCGAACTGCCAAGCCAGGTCCTCCCTGGACTGGAAACAAGCATCCTAGGACCGGTTTCAGGGTATCACCCTTCATCAGCCAGGCTAGCTTGATTCCAGTGGCATGGGGAGCGCGGGGCCCATGTCTGGGCATAACCTTCCCACTTGGGGCAACAAATGCAAAAAGAATAAGTGATCGACGGAATGCTGAACAATGTCAAACATTCACTGTGTATATATACATATATATATATCTTAGAAGGGGGATATTTATCAGGGGTCTCCAACGAGTAGCTTGTGAGCTACTAGTGGTTCTTGAGCTACCCAAAAGTAGCTCTCCTGTATGTAGCCCAGCCTACAAAAACTGAAAAGTTGATATTTAGAACAAACATGTAAACTTGTCTGATTTGGTCAGCATTCAAATTCTAATAATATTCGTAGCTTTGTATGATTTTAATCAACATAAGTAGCTTTTACTACAAAAAAGGTTTGGAAAAAAAAAAAAGAACTCTGGGTAGTTCCCAAGTTTAGGTGGAGAGCAGCTCCAATAAGGAGTGCCCTGCAACACCAGCACCACTCTATATTTGCTCACCTCAAATGTCTGCTTTTCTAGCAAAGTAGGATTAGTACAATGCCATCCATGGCAAGCTAGAAAGGATATTTACAAGCCCCATGCACCACATTAGCATAATCTTTTTACGTTAATGTGGCATTAGGTAGGCATTTTCGACTTGCCATATTTACAAAGTGGCGCAATGCTTGCATTGCGCCACTTTGTAGCCCCTTGCGCCATATTATGCATGTGCCAGGCATAATGTATGCATGGGAAGCGTTCCGGCGCTGGGAGGCACAAAAAAGTGGTGCAGTGAAATTTACAACATTTCACTGAGTCATTTTTTGCACCATTTTTAAAGCATGCTCGGAACAAGCGTTAAAATGATGCACCCATAATATTCAATGGGCCTCCCTGTGTTGTGCTGCACTAGTGTCAAACATTTTGACACTAATGTACCTAGGCACCACAATAGTGTCAATAATTTTGACGCTTTTTTACTAACGACCGCCATGGTGCATCATATTGAAAATAGGCTGCAAACATGGTGTTGTTAGGTGCCAGTAGGCGGGTGTAAGAAAAGTGGCACATCATCTATGATGCACCACTTTTTTGTAAATATGACCTAAAGTATTGCGACATTTGTACAGCAAAGTCTTCACGCATAGGATTGGCTCAGTGCCTTCCTTGTCGAGCACAAAAATGACAAAAGCCTTTTACTACTTCAGGCACAGTATTACAGCTTTGGATTAGTAAGGTTGACTTGGATGGTATTTTGCTGATTCAAAGCTGTGGTACTGTGCCTGGAGTGGTGAAATACTTTTGTCATCCGGGGTTGGTGCACTTGTTTTTTCTTGGTTTTCCAACCAGGTTTCACTCCCAAGGGCCCAGAATCTGTAATACTTACTACCTGGTGAGTTAGGGTCCACAGCAAGTGAACCCAGAGGCTAGTAGGTGAAGCCTTTGCTGTCCCTGAGACTTCTTAACAGGAGGCAATCTCAGTTCAAGCCCTTGGAAAAACTTCACAAGCAGGATACACAGCAAAGTCCAGTCTTTGTCTTCTCTAAGGCAGAAGCAGCAACTGCAGGCCAACCCAGCACAGCACACACAGCAAAGCGGCAGTGCTCCTCCTCCAGCTCTTCAGCTCTTTTCCTTGGCAGATGTTCCTCTTGATCCAGAAGTGTTCTAAAAGTCTGGAGTTTTTGAGTCCACTACTTATATCCATTTCTGCCAAGTCTCTGTTGTTGACAAGATCCTGCCTTGCCCAGGCCTGGCCCCAGACACACACCAGGGGGTTGGAGACTGCATTGTGTGAGGACAAGCACAGCCCTTTCAGGTGCAGGTGTCAGCTCCTCGCTTTCCACTGTAGACCTGGAGACTCATCAGGATACCCAGGGCACTCCTTAGCTCCCTTTGTGTCACTGTCTAGAGAGAATTCACAAACAGCCCAACCTTCAGTCTGACCCAGACGTGGATTCCACAAGCAGGCAGAGGCACAGACTGGTTAAGCAAGAAAATGGCCACTTTCTAAAAGTGGCATTTTCAAACTGACAACCAACTTTACCAAAAGATGTATTTTTAAATTGTGAGTTCAGGACCCCAAACTCCACATCTATATCTACTCCCAATAGGAAACTGCACTTAAAAGATATTTTAAGGCAGTCCCCATGTTAACCTATTGGTGAGATGGGCCTTGCAATATTGAAAAACGAATTTGGCAGCATTTCATTATCAGGACGTGAAACACACCAGTACATGTCCTGCCGCTTAAATAAACTGCTCCATGCCCATGGGGCTACCTAGGGCCTATCTTAGGGGTGTCTTACATGTAGTAAAAGGGAAGTATTGGACCCGTCAAGTGGGTATACTTGCCAGGTCAAATTGACAGTGCAGGACCGCACACACAGATACTGCAGTGGGGGCTACTCATGTGGGTGGCACAACCAGTGCTTCAGGCCCACTAGTAGCATTTGAATTACAGGCCAAAGGCTCCTCTAGTGCACTTTACTAGGGACTTTGAAGCTGAAGGATGCAGGCAAATGATGCTCAAACTATGTTCCGGTTGTGGTGTGGTAAATGTGGGTGTCTTTGTGGGTGCCTTTTTGGTCCACAGGTGAAGTGGGGCGAACCTGGCCACAGAGATCAGAGTCCATCGAAGTCCTCTATGTTGTAGTAGCAGGTCAGCCAATGCTGGGTGTAGGAAGCTGAGCTCTGGTTGCAGTACCCCCCACATTTTGCCTGGTTTTTAAACGTGCAACTTGGACAAAAAAGTGCACTGGGCTCCTGCTAACCAGGTCCTCAGTGCAGGTGTTTCTTCCCTAAAACAAGACACCTGGTCACTTGATTCCCAAGTGACCAGGCCCTTCAGTCCCATTATAAGTCCCCAGTAAATGGTACCCCTCGTACCGAGGGCACGGGTACTGAAGAGGGCCCAAGAGAGCTGTAGCACAACTTGTGCCACTCTGTGGGATCCAGCACCAACCTTATTGCAGCTGCCATTGCAGACTGCATGAAAAGGAGTTCCCAAAATTGAAAAAACAACATGGCACACACTAAATCACTGCTTGTAATATCTGTAAGTCAAGCCTACAGCAGGCCTTCAGCCCTAAGGCAGGGTGCATTATTTTACAAGTGACGGCATATTTGCATGATCAAATATGCCCCTACTATGTCTTTGTCGATTCTTAGACATTTTCAGTGTGCAGGGAAGCTATTTTAAATACATGTGCTGGACACTGTTCAATACGAGTTCCCCAGCTACAAGATGGCTTCTCTGAACCTAGGGATGTTTGGTATCAAACATCTCATATTAATAAAGCCTCACTGGTTCCAGTGATGGATTTATTAACACATGCACCCATAGGGCATGTTAGAGGTGTCCCCTGAAAATTCCACCAAATGCTTGGAGCGCACTGACTGGTTCCGGCCAGCCTGCCACCAACAGAAAATAATCTGAACTCCCAGGGTGAGAACCTCTGTTCATGAGTGGTTAGAACCAAAGGCCTGGTCTGGGGTGTTCTGGGCTGGGGTGTTACATACCCTTTCCACAGGATGACCTGCATTCCAAGGCAGGAGCTTCAAAAAAGCCCACCGCATTTGGTATGCTGATCTGGCCTTCCTCAGGGAAAGATGCCAACCTCTGGTCCCAGAGCCCAATTGGCACCTGGACAGGTGGGAAACTTAGCTATGCAAGAGGTGTGTCACACTTTCAGACTGAAAACAACCCTAGGGTGACCAGCCTGAAGTAGACACAACTTAGCAAACTCTATCATCTTGCATGTGATGGAATTTAGGACCTCTGCACAGGGTGATGCTACGCCCTACAGGAGGTGGTCATCTAGGGGTGTAGTGACCCCAAGGGTAGGTAGCCACTTCACTACTACCCTTCACTCCCATTAACACCCCCTACATTAAGTATTTAAGGGACCCCTGATACCAGATCCTCAGATCTTTGAAAGACACAAAAGAAGTAGTGGACAAGAAGCCTGCTAAAGCCAAGAACTGAAGAGCACAACTGGCTTGCCCTGCTGCTGCAGCCCCTAAGATACGGGAAGAGCTGCCAGTGCTTTGATAATCACCAGGAGGAATTCAGTTGGGGTAGAGGAGCTGCTCCCCTGCATCTGCAGGCACCCAAGAAAGACCTGACAGGACCGGGACCACCAGAAACCCAATGCCGGACATCACCTCTGCACCCGAACCACCCATGCTGTGTTGAAGTGAACCTACAGTGTCAGCGTGGTCCCCAGGCCCCCTAGAAAAGATGCCCACCCTATGCTCACCCACTGTGGACTTCGCGATGGCGTCTGCAGACTCCTGCTTCTTCAGACCCCCCTGCAACTGCGAGTGGCCAGGGGACAAAGACTCGATGTCTCAGAACACTTCTGCACCTGTCTGCCCCAGACTCAGGAGAAAAAACCCAAGGGTGTTGACACATCTCCCCACTTCGTGAGACCTGAGCCCACCTGTTGGCTCAGTCCCTCTTTAACCTTAGTCCACACCTGCAGAGTGTTTCTGTGGGCCCCACTACAATAGTGAGGAACTCCAGTACTAGACCCAATGCCAGAAGGAGTGGACTGATAGTATCCCCATGTGCCCGAGCTTCTTGTGGGTTTCCTTGGACTGTGCTTCAGTCCATCCCTGCAGCAACTTTGTAACTGGACTAATCCCCATAGGCTTGAATGGGACACCCAACACCTTGGACCTTGCCCCAGACTCACCTTATGTCCAAGAGATTGGTCCCGTAAGTCTTTTACTCTAACGGGTTTGCCGTCTTTGTTTTCCTCCGTAGGATTGCATTGCAGCTTCCTGAAAAATTCACTGTGTCTACTTTTAAAAACTCTAAAAATTCATAACTCAAAAAGTACTTACCTGACTCCGGTGATCTTGGTATCAAAGTTTATATCAAAGTACATATTATTTTTATAAATTGGTTTTGGATTTCCTTAATTGAGTGTGTGTCTCACTTACTGCATGGGTGTCTTATATGCTTAGCACTACCCCCTGATATGCTTAACTGCTCGACCACACTACCCAGAAAGAGAGCATTTGGAATGTCATTTGTGTCTCTGTGATACCGCTGAGGATTGCTTGGACTCCTTGCACAGTGTATCTCATTTTAGTCCACTATAGAAAGAGCCAGCTTCCTACACTGGGCTACTGATCACTCTGCACTACTGCTGGGGCAAAATCCTTAGATTGGGGTTAGTGTCCCTTGGATATGATGAATCTGGACTTGGATAGCACTCAAGCAGACTAAGGTGCAACTCTTAGCTATCTCGGATTTGTCTTCTTTTGTGCCTGGTGTCTGGTATCAGAAAACTTATACACTGGCTACCAACCTGGTGATTTGGGCAATTTCATCACTTGTGTCCCTGGAGCTGGTTCCAGGAGATCAACCAAGTGCTCCTTGGTGTCACTGATGTTATTTGATGCCAGGAAACAACTTTTCCCCGATCCAGGAGCCCTATGTGCAGTCCAAACCTTGCTAGCCCAAACTGCAGCAGGTGCTGTCCTTCCGAGCATGCACCCTCTCTTTGTGCAGGTCCAAATTCAGCTGGACAGTCCTTCTTCAGTCCTCTCTCCAATTCCAGAACGATCTGAGGGTCAGAGTGCCAGGGGTGCCATATTTATCACAGGAAAATGCCCAGAGGGGACCATGTGGCCGCTAGCCAATTGGCTACTGGGTCCCCTCATATCTGTTGATGAAGTTCCAGTGATGTGTGGCATCTGGCTATCCCAGCGTGCCACATTCTTGCCCCTTTCAAGATGTCATGGGCCTTCCTCGTTATTAAGAGCTTGGTAGTCCACTTGAGGTGTGACTACCAGAGGGCTACATGTGCACAGTAGAAACGGTGTGGGGGGAAAGCTGTGTCTCATTGCCCCTGTGTCCACTTTGTCTGCAGGGACAAAAGACATCCTGCTTATGGGTGTTAGTGCTAAGTCACCTTTGAAGCTTGCCTTTTGGGCTAACTCCCTGAGTGGCCATCCTGAGGGAGGAGGTGACATCTGTCTCCATGGCAACTGCCTTTGTTTCTGTGCTGGAAGTCATTCACATGTCTTCCCAGGTGGCCAGAAACTTGTCTGTGTGCCTGGACCTTTGCTGGGCTATCTGTAGCTCAATGTAGCAACTTTCTAAAATGTGCTTACCTTCAATAGTGGTATTAAATTCGACATAGGCATCAGTTTGGGCTTAAAGCCACAATTAATTTGATACCTTACATGACCCAGTTTGGTAGTCCCATTCAGGAGTTAACTGTGTTGGAAGCCCTATTTTCTCTTATTATTATTTTAATTTTTTTAACATTTTGTATTCATTTTTCTATTATTTCTTTTGTGACTCATTGGCCACTTCCCCCTTTTCCCCCCTTTTTTTCCCTTTCCCCCCTCCCACAAGTCCTCTGGTCTTTCCCGCCCCACCTCCTCCCATTTGTTTTCCCTATCTTCTTTAGATATTTGGTGCCTGAGTTAAATCTTGGCTCAGGCACCTCAAGGGGCACCCATAACCTGGGGCCCTCACAGTCCTCTCTGTGGACACCAACGACCACCATTTTGGGAGGTCGTCGGTCTAGTTTAAGACGAGCCTACGAGTTGGGGCGCGTGAGCAACTTTCTCTCATAAATACCAGATCCCAACTGGTATTGCGGTGTTATTCAGGCCCTGGGGAGGTGAGAATTAGGCTGCAAGCGGGAGTGTTCCTTTGCAGAAGTAAGTGCGCACAATTTTGCTGCATATATTTTTCAGTGTGTGACTACAAGTACACACCCCTCCCGGAGGACCTAAGATGCAAATAGCATAGATATTGAAAGTAGGTCACGCATGCGCCACCTGTGTTTTGTTAGCGGTGCCTCACGTTTTGAAGTGTGTTGTAGTGTTTCTTATGTGTTGTATGTCTTGTATTTGTTTTTCTATGTGGATTACAAGTGCCATTTAGCTGGGTGATGGTGGCAATAGCACCACACCCCTTAGAGATGCATTTACTCTTTTATTCCTTTTTTCTTCCACAGGTTTGCCCAGCAGAACAACGATACTGAAGGGTATTATCTAATTTAATTTAGTTGTATATATTACCATACCACATAGCAAGTAGCAATAGTGCTTTTAGTGGTAGGCGCACAAGAGTGACACTAGGGAGTTCACCTTGGTCCTGATGAGGAGTCTGGGGGTAGACTCCGAAACCTAATTATGTAAGGTACATAATATACCCACCCTCCCAAAACCCCTTTTTAATCATACCACCTCTGTGAGACGTAATTAATTAGTATTATCATCCAGAGGGCAGTATTTTTAACTCACCAAGACCCCACCACTCCTATCCCTTTTAGCATTCACATTATTGAAACCAACAGTGCTCTCACGTATTCCGCCGGTCGCAGCATGCCTCGAGCTGCAGCGGAACGGGAGGAAACCCAATGATGAAGCATGCCACCAAGGAGTGACCCTGGTGGGTGAGGGTTCTTCATACAAAAAAACGTTTTTCTCCCTGTGGAAGTTTCTTTTCGGGCTGGGCCTTCATGTACGTTTACTGTGTTGGAATGCCAACAGGTATCCTGTGATAGCCAATGGGGCTACTAACTTTATCCACAGCAAAACGACAATTTGGAAGCGTTGCTGTTACAAAATATCAAAAATATATGTCTTACGTAACACAATACAGCTTCCTGCCATTGCGCTCTGTAGGCCTGCATTGGGAGAGACTTACATATAGTGATAAGGGGTAGTGTGGCTTTGCCTTTGGAGGGAAAGGCAAAGTTGAGCTGACAGTGAAAACATTGTTCTTCCAGTCTGTGGTGGCAGGCTGGAGGCTATTTTGTACATTGCCACACACAGGGTGGCACAAACAATAATGCAGCCCTGAGTGGACACTCTGCCTTACATGCTGTGGGTACCATATACTAGGGCCTTATATGTAAGTCAATCCTTGCAAATTTGGTGTATCCAATTCAACATGCAATTTGTATAGGGTCATAAAACTGTCAATGAGGTCTGGTTAGCAAGTCTCTGTGCACTCTCAAAGTCAAAGAACCATCAGCACTAGTCCAGAAATGTGAGGGTGAACATTCAAAAAGAGGTATTTCTTACAGATCAATTCCCTAGATTTTGTCTCATCATCTTAAGTACCACATCGTGACTCCATTGGGATGCTGAAAAGATCCTACATCGAATCTCAGGTCTGCTCTAACTGTGGTGATTTTTCTTTGATGCAGCAATATTGTCCCTGCAGCAGCAAAAATGTAACCATCTTCAAAGTTCTGCTCACCTTTACAACCCAGGGCACACAATTCATGTGCCCTAAAATAAATTGAACTTTCCTCAATTCTAATTCTTTGCCACAACTGCCAAGCTTTATACAAAGTTGCCATGCTTTGAAGAAAGCATTGACATTCAGGACTAAAACTGGAGTCAACTTTTGACAAAATAAAATATAACAAATTCTATCTAGCTTGGACCGAATATGAGGCTAACATTTGCAATCTATGGTGCAGTCGCCAACAGGCAGCTCTGCAGATGTTGAATGTTAGTCTATAATTAAATTGTGAAATAGATTTGGGTGTCACTGGCATACGGATGGATCTGCACCAAATTTGATCGCCAGATCCCCCAAGGCTCCATATCTAAAGTCAATAATGTTGGTAACAGGATGGAACCCTCTGGAATGCTGCAAAATATTAAAGAGGGTCTGGAAGTACACATCGGAAGGCTTTCAGAACTTCAACAGAGAAAGGTGTAAACAAATCCAGGACCCTCCCACCCCTACTAATATGAGATAGCAGGTGATAACTTGTGCTAAACGTGCTCAGGTTGAATCAAGTTAAAGATTATAGATCAACAGCCCTTCTTCTGTCAGATGGTCATGACATGATGCTCTGTGAAATTCAGCCGGGAGGTTAAACTTTTGACTTTTTGATCCTAGTGACAGTCAGTGGGTCTCATCGGAAGAAGCACATGCCAGCTATAACCAATAGATAGATAGATATCAGTGTTAGTCTTGTTGTTTTTCTAGATATCCTCTTTGTAAAGGTCGTATGTTGACATTACTCACACATACAAATTTATCCTGTGTCATATGATAGTATTATTCTCGGTCAGTCATAGGGTGTAAGCTTATAAAACAATGGAATTGTGATTACTGTCCAGCCCCTTAAAGGTATTAACACTTTTAATTAAGAATAATCGAACTTGAGCTCACCTAGAATTCGTCAATATTTGAGAAGACGTCTAAAATGTACGTAAAAAATTAACAGCAAGAAATAAAAGAGAGGCAACCAGCAAAAAAGTTTAAAGCATTAATTAGAAATGTTGGTGGATCTCTTCTCAATAGAACATGTATATCTCATTGAAAAATGCGATCTGATCATATCAGTGCTGAAAATTGAGTGGAGTGAACGAAAGTTCCAAAAATATCTTTCTTGACAAGTACTAGCCTGAAAATTATGGCAGCACAATACGTGAAAACTCACCATTTTGTCAATGGCAAGGTTTGAACCACGAAGCAGCAGCACCGTTCTCTTTAGTGCACCTCAAGAAATATTCCTTCACTCCGATCTTCAAGAACACACTGTGATATTTCACATTTAAAATTAAGGATAGGAGGATAGGATGGTACAGGAAACAATACCAACTGGGATACAGATTTAGTTTCTCTACAAAACATCATCTTTCGTGTTGAATCATAATGAGGAGACCATCCTGAGTTAAGGTCTGTATTTGTCACCACTGAGAACCCAGATTTATTTAATTTGGTCAGTTCCTCAGATTGCGGCGAAACTGCAGGAAGTAACCATGAATCAGATGTACTCTGTAACATATTGATTTCCAGAGGCTATCCTAGTTATGAACTTAGGGCCTGATGTGATGAGGTAGAAAAAGCAAACGAAAAGGAATACAAAAGACAAAAGGAAGAAAGAGAAGGGATCGCAAAGAAATAAAAGAAAAAAGGGAAAGAAAGAACGGGAAAATGAAATCACTACTAAGAGAAGAAATAGAGCAAACGTGTGAGACAAAAGAAAAAATGGAAGGAAGCGAGCGAATAAAATATAAAAAGGAAAAAAATAATGAAACAATTGTGAAAAGAAAGAGAAAAATGAACATTAGAGAAGAAAGAGAGATGGTGAGAGAAACAAGCAGTGAAAGCACCAGGGCATGTATGTACTGATACATTTCCCACAGACACAGAATGGGAAAACCACTTTGACATTTCGGGTCCCGACAAGTAACTTGGAGCTTCCACATACAGACAGTGAAAAGAGGGATTTATAGTAAAACGTGAATTGACAGATAAAGATAAGAAAAACACCAGCGAAAGGAAGGAAGAGAGATGTAAAAATAAAGTGAAAGGACACATACCAAGTCAAAGGAAAGAGCAAATAAAATAAGAAAGAATGAAGGAAAGAGAAAAAATATTGAAAGAATGAATGCCTGATGAATGCCTGATGACGAAAAAAGAGAGATACAAATTAAAGAAAGAAATAACCAAGTTTTCGCGAGTTTGAAAGAGGAGGTAGCAAGAGGAAGAGGGTAATAAAGAAAAGGAAGAGAAGTAGAAATAAACAGTTGAAAGAAAGAGCAAAACTGTTAACATGTGGATTTTAAGAGATGGAAAGAGGAAAGTGGGGTAGAAAGAAAACATTGAGAGTAAACAGGGTAAAGGAACGAACATAGTGAGATAGGTGAAACAGACCATCCCAAATAAAGATGCAGCTAAGAATAGATTTAGTTAGCTCCCCACATCCTCAAACAGAAGTCAGAGTGTGGAACAGCAGGGTGCACTGCAGAACAGCAGGAGGTGCATTAGCAGAGATGTATGTGAACCCTCAATACAGCAATATTGGGGCGCTTCAGATGAGGACTGGGATATGACTGCTGTGGCCGAACCACTTGCATATGCATCACCTTGTCCATTAACAGGATCCACTAGTCTCCCTCCATTCTACCCCCCCACATCTAAGAGCTGCTTTCCCCTCCCCACCACATCATTTACACCCAAGCTGCACAAATTTAGACCATAAAATCCTGAGGTGTATGCGTAAGGGGCAGTGGCGGCCAGCTCATATTTACAATGGGGGCAGGAGGGGAGCATACAATAAAATTACCAGTAAAAAAAGGCACCTAGAAGATCTTCTCTCCTTGTGTTGCGTCTCTCACAGCTGCGACGGGCGACATCACGGGAACCAGGAAACTGCACAAGCCAATCCTGATTCCGGTTTCATGCTGGCAATCAGCATGAAACCATCCTCAGGAGTGGTGGGAATGGGCTCTCTCAGCGCCCATTAGAGCACTGGAGGCCTGTGTCTTCTGTAACCCAGCTGTCTACAGCTGGGTTAGAGATGCTTAAAGTGAGTATGTGTGGCTGGCCGCCACAAGACGGCCGGCCAAAGGGACATGCGCACTTTAAACATGTGCACAGCTCCCTGCTGCCATTCTGCAGCAATTGTCATGTCCTGTCCTGACACTCAGTTCAGGATGGGGCGTTGAAAAATAAAATTATAATAAACAAAGTTCATTACGTTTTTATTTTTCTGTTATTGGGGGCATTTTTCTGGCGGGCAACGCTCCTCCGCCCCTGTGGAGGGGCCGCCCCTGCTAAGGTGCCACTGCTGGTGAGACAAATAGCCTGGCAAGCTTCTGTGTGCTTGTCCTGATGAGTTGACAATTTTATATAACAACTGAATCTTTGACAACATTACATGGGCGAACGCTAACACACAGAGTTAGAGGTTCTGAGTTACTGCATATACTGCAGAAAGTATGAATACATTCAGAAACAGATGTGCATTTCTATGTTGACAACAAAATTGTGCCCCCTATAACAGGGACATATTAAGATTTTGGGGGTCCTGGACCAAACAAATTTTTGAGGGCCCTGTTCGGAACAGCTTTGAATTTATGATCCAGTTTCAGTCCATTCATGCCCTGTTTGGCTAGGTCACTGACAGTGCACAGGAACACTCTTCCAAATTCTAAATGTGTTTATATCTAATATTTAGGGATAGTGACCTGTTTTCAATATTGTACCACAGCAGCAGCACATTAATATTAATGCAAATAATATCTATGACAGCCTTACATTTCTCATATGTGAGGTCCTGTTTTGATCTAACTTTTTAATGGAGGTTGCATGAGATAGACCCACAACATTTCTCTGCAAAATATCTGTAATAGACTCCCACCCATATTAAAAATAAATGTAAGGAAAACGGCATTTTAAAGAATCTGCTTAAGAAGTATGCAAGGTCATCTGGGTAAGACTCTGCAAAACAGAGCTGGCTTTATCAGTGGGCCCATGAAAGGCTGGAGCCCTGGGGCAGAGCCCACTTTGCCCATGTCTTACAACGTCTCTGCCCCTAAAAGTGTGCACATCAGTGACCAGCTGAAGACAGCGCAGAACTGAAAAACAGCTCATTGTTTCCAAAGTGGGCTGTACGCATCTAATTCATGAACTGGCACAGTTTCTGAGATCTATCAAAAGACGCACAGCTCGCATCATCTGCCAATGCATCTTGTGCCAGACCGGGCCCCTGGGTGTGGAGTGAATAAATACTCTGAGGATGAGGACGAAGAGTTTCTACACCGAGAGTAGTACATGCATTTAGTATGCACCTGGGTGTCTCTAGCAGTGCACAACCTAACTTATTCACAACATCAGTGCTTTAAACAGGCAGGTACTGTCAGGTACTGAGTACTCCCCCTTGATTAATTTGAGAGGGAGTGTACCTGCACTTTGCAGCACGGGTGTAATAATTTTAGTGGGTGAGTATAGGCACTTCTCAGCAGCAAACAGGCACTGTGTGATAGTGAGTGCTAGTACCTCTATAGCTCCTTTTCAAGCACTGCACGACACTGAAGCCCTGAGTGTGCTGCACACAGTGGTCGAAGTGGGTGAGATCGGAGAGGCACAACATGACCAAACTTTTATGATTTATGAAACACCATTCCCCTACTTTTTGTAAAAAGAAAACTGTCTCTGGACAGTTACTTGCTACAGTTTAAATGCTTCAGCTTAAGTGTCATTCAGGGAGTCTCCTGTGCAGTGAAACTGCTAAACAAGTCTTCCTGTTAGGGTGGCTGCTTGCCTGAAAGAAATGCAGATGTGTGCTACCAGTTAATCTGCAAATGCAAAGGATGCTTTGGAGCGGTGCTGGCTTTAATTGTCCTTATCACTCCAAGCTTTGTTATGACAAAGATTTATTATTTTTGAGTGGTAGTTTAAAGAGTTAACAACTGGTTCCTGAAGTGTGTGCTTCTAATTGTATTCACATCATACTTACTACACCTGGATGTTTTGAAGGGACAGTAAAGTAAAAAAAAAGGGCATTACATACAATCTGCGTGTTACTAAAATCTATATTTTGGAAGCAACATTTTATCTTAACCATTGTGTACATTTTGAGTCAGTCGGTCTCTTTTACTGTGTGTAATGCAAGTTTAAAATAATTAATTACATATTCACAGTGCTGTCTGTCACAGGCTCTGACCTCGTGGCACTAAAAATCTCACGTCACTTTCTCCACTGCACCAAGACTTAGGCCCTCATTATGGCTTTGGCGGTCTTTTTACAAGACCGCCGAAGCCACTGCAGCCAGCATACCGCCAGTGCTGGTGGTATGCTGGCCGCCATATTAGGAGTTTTCCGCTGGGCCAGTGGACGAAAACAGCGTTTCCGCCCACTGGCCAAGCAGAAAACTCGACAAAACTGTGGCTCTTTGGTTACACACAGACCTCTGCAGTGCATTAACTAATAGAGGTTTATACCTCTATCAGAGGTAATAGAGGTTTGTACTGAAGTGCATTTCCCAATAAGAAACAACTTTAAAAAAAATGGTTTTTCGTTTAAGCTGCGTGTTATTTTATAGGTAGCTGCCTGTCAGGGAAAGACCAAAAAAACATACAAAATATATTTGTGTTTTTTAGCCACACCTTTGACCCTCTGTGCCATGCCCACTGACCCCGCCCCCACTGCATGCATCAAATGAATAAATATGGGCCTAGGTACTTAGCGAAGTTTTTGCAGACGTCAGCAATTTGATTCGTAAAGTATGCGTTATTCAGCGAATTTGCCTCCGAAGATGAACAATTACTCACCTTATACTCGAGCAGTCAATTGTGTAGGGGACTGTTGATTAAACATTAAAAAGGACAAGAAACCACCCAGAGGCAACAGCTGCCAGCCCAGAAGAAAACAAACCATGACCTTTCAAACCCATAAATTAAAAGGGTAACGCGATATTCATCCTAATATAAGCGCCTGAACTGAAAGGAAACTTTAGAAGCCAGTTAAGGTGAACCATTGTGTGGTCAACAGGGGAACATACGTTTAGGAGCAACGCTCCGCATGCTGTTCAAAAACCAGGCTCGTCAAAGCATCACCAACTACAGAACCCCCCTCCCCACAATAACAGCATCGCTTTACTCTTCCATTGGAAAGCACCACCTGACCGTCCCTCCCGGCCCTTTTTCGACTCCTCTTCTCGACCATGTTTGACCACATTTTGGTGTTATGACATTGCGCCATCTTTGGATCAGCCATGATGGAGGGGAGGCTGAATATCAAAATAAGGGTGCAGAGGTGACGCAGATGTACAAAATAAACAAACGCACGTGCCGTGTGAAAAACAGGTGAACAAAAAGCGCAATCCTTTACGAGCGAAAAGCCGCAAAACGATGCTAACCACTAGCGCCTCGACATAAAAACATATGCCTCAGTCGTACACACAGCCGTGAAAACATGTTTATATGACAGCGCTATAGTGCAGTTTTTGTTTTTTTCTAAGTGCCATAATAGTTTCATTCTGCATTGTTGACAAAGCTTGCACCATCCACGGTCTTTCCAGGGTGGCCACACCCTTGGGTCACCTGCTGACTAGAACGTGAGTGAGAACTCACTACTGTGATTGGGTGAGAGCTCTTGGGCATGACCCCAAGCTGCCGGTAGCACAGTGCAGATGACAAAACATTGATCCACAGGATGCCAATATTTTTTTCTTCCCTAGAGTCAATTTGGGCATGCGCTGATTCACAGATAACATCATCCCCTGTACAAAATGTGCTGCAGGTGCAAAAATTTGCTTTTGCGTCCTTCAAGTGATTTTGGTGCAAATTTATCACTTGGGTTAGGGTCAAAAGTGTGCGAGTGCATTTGTTAATGGTTTTGTTACTCAAAAAAGGGATGCAGTGAGAAATTTGCAGCACAACCCATGTGTGGACCCCTCTCAAAGGACATGTATGTCAGTGTTGGTTCCTAGTCCTGATAGGGGTGAACGGAGGTAACCTATGGAATCCCCACACCCATTGACTCCACCCACGTGTTTAATGGGTGCTAATGCATTGTAGAGTCAATTCACATAAAAGCCTCTAATATGCATCAAGGTGCGAGCGCTTACTTGCACTGAGAACCTGGCCATCACCCATCCGGCAGATCTGTGATATGAGATGGGACTTGCAGGCTCTGAAAATACAGTCACATATTTATGAGGAGTATTGTATTCATCCCTTGAGTGAGGCTGCAATTTCATAGTGACCTCAAGGAGTCCATGGTAGTCCCTTATAATTTGGATCCATTACAGACATTAGGACCTGGACTTGGACCCCTTTGGGAACTGATGATCCCCAAGAGAAGAGTCATCACAAGTCTCTACAATGAGTAGCTATACGATTAATTCAATAGATTGGATCTAAATTAGTTTTTTTGCACATTAATTATTGTATTGAAAATTCAACTTCATGTGGATGTGGAGGGCCAATGAACTTATCCATAATACTTTTCAGGAAAGCATAGGTACTCTTTAAGACATCTGAATGACATGCTGCAATAGTTTCCCCTTGAGTTAAATCCTTTGCACACCTTAGGAGATTCATGTGCCTACATTAAAGGCAGATCAGCTCACCATGTGCACTATAGGAAAAATACAGAGCCATTCCTGATTATCCCTGATATACAGATGTGTACCCTTTCTTGCTCGTCTATAAAGCTACAAGAATGTAGTCTTGTTTAGCTCTGTACTTCACACCACTTTATTTTTTTCTGCATCTTGGAGACCACATTCTGTATTGTAAAATGTAATGTTATTGCCTTCATTTATATGCACTGCATTGCTAAGAAAAACTCTTGCCCCCATCCTTTGCTTCTAGCTCTGAATATCCTTATTTAAACCCGTCAGAATTGATCTGATTTTTTTTTTTAAATGAACGCTCATGTTTTTTCCCCAAATACCATGCAAATTCCGTAGAGAAATGTGATTACTCCTTAACTCCTGTATCCTAACACCTGTTAAAAGCACTGGTGCTGCAAAAAGAGGGTACAATGGAGTTGGCAAGGGCCCACCAAGTCTTGCAAGATCAGGTAAAAGTTTGAAAGAAAAGAGGTAGAAAACCCCAATACTTTAAAAAACACAGCTTGCAAAAATCAATAGATGAGGATAAGTGAGGATGCATTTTATTGCAGAGATGTCATAATGCAAATACTTTGAGTTTTCAGTGTTTTATATATTAGATTGCCATCACTCTGTTTCAGCCAAGTTAGTCCTGCACTGTTGGTTCATGGTTGTATGAAGGAACTGGTAAGTTGGTGTAATTTATAAAACATTTGAGCACTTCCAATAGTCACACTTTTAATTTAGCTGGTTCAGAGATTTTAGTAACATCCCTTACTGCTGCTTCATTTAATACTATTACCTTAAGGCTCAATTATTGTCTACTTCAAACCCCTTCCTCCTCCTTCCCAGAATTTATGGAAACAAAATTCTCATTTTCTAAAGACGAGGAATTTTCTGTGGTTGAAGAGGTTAATCTCCACCTCAAGAAGTGACTGAATTAGGTCTGTTAGAAGTGATTAAGCACTAAAAAGATTGTGGCTGCTTCCAATTAGTGCACAGGACCTGCATGGGCTTCGCTTAATTGTCTTCAATGTTTCAAGATCATACCTCTTGTGTGGACTCTTATATCACATCCTGGACCCCTGCTCTTTGCCCAAAATTCAGAAATGCAATATGACTCAGATTTGTTTCAATATTTTCTTGTATTCCCTCTTCAAGTCTTCAATCTAATTACCCTACACCCAGGAGACCCTCTGAGTTAAAAAATGTTAGCTTCCGAGGATTTTCAAGTAAAGAACTGAAAAAGCTTGTAAACAGTAGTTTTACAAGTTATGTGTTAGTTTCCTTCAAGGTGACAAGAATAAGCTAGGGCGAGCAGGTGTCCTAAATCATCCGGAGCCTCCTAGTTTTTCATCTAATGTCCCAAAACAGTTCAGTAAATTTAACAAATGCCCCGGTTTTCATGGAAGGCCCGAGAGCATACATGTGAAGCCAAGTTTTCAGGTGTTTCAGTGCAGGGTTAATTATCAGTCTTTATCAGCCAGTGGTGTAATTATCAGGAAAGATTCTGTTTGTAAAAGTCTCATTGTAATATCCTTTGTGCTTCATTGTCTGGGTACTCTCTGTTGTGTGCTCAGCCAATCACGTTATTGTGTATCTCTAGATGGATGCAAAAAAATGTCTTCCTTCTTTGTTTGTAGGATGTCTAGTCAACACAGCTGAATTGCTTTGTCGTCGGGTAAAATAGTCAAAGCCGGCATCTTGAATCATGGGGGTATTTTTGCACAAATACCCATCTCGGAGATAAGGTCTCTGAATCAGTGCCTAATTTGTGAATAAAAATATGCCAGTGCCCAACGCTCTCCTCTGAAACATGCAGCTGCTGCATTTGAATGTGAGAGCACAGAATACTGAGGGAGCATGATGGTGAAGCCATCTCGGGCCTCTCATACCATTTACAGCCACTCCCTGCCCATTCTGCTCACTCTTCCAGCTTTCTGCTTTCTCCCTTTGTGACGCTTTCTCTTACTCCGTCTTTCCCATATGTGTCTTTTGCTCGCAGTAAATGCTTGAGGCAGAAAAAGAACTGCCGGTCCTCATAAATAAGTGCCGGTGCCCCACACCGGAACCCACTGGCTTAAAGTAAGCACTGCTCTGAATATATGCAGTTTTCCGATGCTCCTGGGTATTTTGACATGAAATGTATACATGTAAAAAATTACATAAACGAGGATCTGCTGAAGGACTCTTCCTCCAAAACTTTGAGTTTGGAAAACTTAGTAAGTGCTGTAGAATATGAAAAAACCTGGGGTTGTGCTGGACCAGACTCTCTCCAGCATCCTTTGGCTAAAATACTTTTTCAATTGTTTTATTCTTCCAAAGATTAAGCAAATCCTGTCTTCTGTTAGCAGAAAACGTTGAGCGATCTGATAGGGGCGAGCATAGTTGTCTAACATGATTACTGTAATGCAGTGTATGGAGGACTGCCAAAAATATATGTGTGTGTCTCTTTGTAGGGTTGTAAAAATGTTATCTTTTTATGGCTGCCGGGAAGTTGACAAAATGCTTTTTTGTGCCAAAACCTGGTTTTAGATGCTTCACTGGGAGATTTTCTGGAAAGCCACACACAAACATGTACATGCAATTTACACACGTGTAAATAATTTGTATTGAATGTGTTTATTCTGAAAATCTGGGATAGACAGTATCACAGGGGGTGGCTCCTTCGCAATGTTGAAGGAGCGTCGCATGCCTGGCTTAGAGCCAGGAGCTGCAAAATAAAACGATATTTAATTATCAGCCAGCAGCAAGAGCGGGAGGGGCAGGGCTGGGACACGGGATGGGAGAGTCGGATTAGAGTCCGTGCTCTTTAATTGCGCATGTGTGTTTGGCCAGACGTCCCAGGCCGTCTCTGCAGTATCATGCAGGACCTGTGTTTGACACCACTATCTTACATCAAAATCTTCTGCAGAAATTAAACGCGCCTTCCTTTTTACAAAGTTTTTTTACTCAGTGATAAGGCAAGAGTAGCGTCTTCCTACTGCTTTGCGCAGTCTAGAAAAAGGAAAAATAAAATATTAATAATGTAATGTTATTATCATTTTATTTTTCCTCAGGAGCCAGGTTAGGGCAGGGTAGGGGTGGGCTGAGCTACCTCACTGTTTTTACTAACGGTTACTAAGTTTAGTCAGGGGCAAAGTGACACTATTGTTAATCAGTTCAGCCCTGTTAACTGAGTCTTATACCACAAAACTGATATTGGTACTAGCCACTGAAGCTAATTAATCAATACATCCACTAAACCATAACGGTAATCACAGCCCTATACACTTGATCATGTCACTGCACTATTACTTATTGTACTTTACCAGCACATAAAGAGCATTGAATTGTCAGTGTCTTCAACGTTTTGCCTCCCGTAACACTAACACTAATTGAAAGTCCCATCCCTAAGCCCAATACTAACCTTAATTAAATGTCCATGCCCTACACCCAGTCATTAAGCACAGCTCAGACCACTAACCCAAAGTCAATACCCTTAATACCAAGACTGTCTTGAAATCCAAATCAAAACCCCTAAGACAAACAAGAATCTTCACCCAAGCCATTCACCATGTTCAGTAGCGTTATCACTAAACCTGCTCCTACGCTTAACGCTAGCCCCTATTCCTAACTATAACGCAACACTACAGTAACATCTATCCATAATCGTAAATCTTAAAAGGTGATGTGAATAAGAACGCATATGTTTCAGATGTAAAGGTAAGTGACATGGTAAATGCACTATATCAAATCATGACAACGTACATGCGGTCATTCAAAGGCGTGACATTGTCCATTTAGCTGGCAAATATGCTATATGTCCGTGTTCACTCACCCATTCATTATTTTTGTTTCTAAGCGTATTTCTTGTATCAAAAGTAGTGTACGACATTTTCTGCATCTCACAACTTACGGTTGAGTGAACTTTTCCAAAAAAGGTCTGTGTTTGAGAGACTCAATCATGAAAATTCTTCTTTTGCAGTTGCAATCCAAGGGGTAGATCTTGACTGATAAACAGGACAAAGAAGAAAATATTAGAAATCCAACCACCCCAACAAGTATAGTGTGTCAGGCAGTGCCCACATTAAGGTGGTCATTACAACCCTGGCTGACGGTGTTAAAGCGGCGGTAAGACCGCCAACAGGGCGGCGGTAAAAAAATTGGAATTACGACCGTGGCGGAAACCGCCAACAAAGACAGCCACTTTAACACTCCGACCGCCACGGCGGTACAAACAAACAGCGCGGCGGTCACCGCCAACAGACAGGCGGGAGACAATGTACCGCCCACACTATTATGACAGGCCAATCCGCCACCTTTTCCGGGGCGAATTCACCGCGGATAAAAACACGTCGGAAACAGGCATTTCGAAGGGAAAACGCTCACCTCTACACATTCCACGAGGAACGAAGACACCATGGAGCCGGAACTCCATATTCTTCCTGCGCTAATCTTCCTGCTCCTGTACCAGGAGCACCAACGCCGGCGGCGAAGACCACGGTGAGTACTGCACCTACGACATAGAGGAGGGGGGAGGCAAAAACAGGGACACACACGCAACACCCCAACCCCCACCCCCACCCTCACCCACTACAACACACACACCAATGCATATCCAAACATTACAGTAACACCCCCCCATCCCCCCTAGAAGAATGCAAAGACAAAAGGAAATGAGTGTAACCATTGTAATATATCAAAATTCAGTAAGCAAATATATACATATATACACTATTAACAAAATATACACCACGAATAGTAGTCCAGGTATTGCACCTTTCATAGTCTGTGGACCACTGGGCCCAAAATGCATGGGCGAGGCCCACACAAGATACCCGAACATGACGGAGAGAACACTGCAGGGGCATCAGATATAAATACAACAGGCCCCTCAGGAGGAAGGGAAGGGGGGGCACCTCAGCCGGAAGAGTGCACGACGCCAGATCCAAGGGGGCTCCATGCCCATTGATGTATCCTGGGGAGTGCAAAGCCACAGTCTCTCAAGTCTCTCCAGTGGGTGGTTTGCCCACTGTACCATCCTGGGGAGTGCAAAGCCACAGTCTCTAAAGTCTCTCCAGTGGGTGGTTTGCCCACTGTACCATCCTGGGGAGTGCAAAGCCACAGTCTCTCAAGTGGATAACAGTCTTCACTGGTTCTAGAGGGGGACTGGTGCCCAGAGTGCTTCATCCTGTGCAGGACAGACGGAGTGGATGCAAGTCTCCACTGGTTCTGGAGGGGGACTGGTGCCCAGAGTGCTTCATCCTGTGCAGGACAGATGGAGTTGATGCATGTCTCCACTGGTTCTGGAGGGGGACTGGTGCCCAGAGTGCTTCATCCTGTGCATGACAAACGAAGTGGATTGGATGCAAGTCTCCACTGGATCTGGAGGGGGACTGGTGCCCAGAGTGCTTCATCCTGTGCAGGACAGACGGAGTAGATGCAAGTCTCCACTGGTTCTGGAGGGGGACTGGTGCCCAGAGTGCATCACTCACCCCGTGACGGTCCCTGTTGCGTCACTGCCCCTGCCGCTCATGGGCTAGGGGTGCTTGAGTTGGCGGTGCTTGCCCTGTTCAGCGGTGCTTGAGTTGGCGGTCCTTGCCCTGTTCAGCGGTGCTTGCCCTGTTCAGCGGTGCTTGACTTGGCGGTCCTTGCCCTGTTCAGCGGTGCTTGACTTGGCGGTCCTTGCCCTGTTCAGCAATGCTTGCCCTGTTCAGTGGTGCTTGACTTGGCGGTCCTTGCCCTGTTCAGCGGTGCTTGCCCTGTTCAGCGGTGCTTGACATGGCGGTCCTTGCCCTGTTCAGCGGTGCTTGAGTTGGCGGTCCTTGCCCTGTTCAGCGGTGCTTGCCCTGTTCAGCGGTGCTTGACTTGGCGGTCCTTGCCCTGTTCAGCGGTGCTTGCCCTGTTCAGCGGTGCTTGACTTGGCGGTCCTTCATTGCCCAGCTGGGCTGGCGGCCCTTCATTGGTCAGCTGGGCTGTGGCTGGCGGGGTCCTTCATTGGTCAGCTGGGCTGTGGCTGGCGGGGTCCTCCTGGTCAGCTGGGCTGTGGCTGGCAGGGTCCTCCTGGTCAGCTGGGCTGTGGCTGGCCGGGTCCTCCTGGTCAGCTGGGCTGTGGCTGGCGGGGCCCTCCTGGGCAGTTGGGCTGCGGCTGGTGGGGCCCTCCTGGGCAGCTGGGCTGTGGCTGGCGGGGTCCTCCTGGACAGCGACGATGGGGCTGGCGGTGGCGACCTGGGCAGCGACGATGGGGCTGGCGGTGGCGTCCTGGGCAGCGACGATGGGGCCAGCAGGTATGATGGCGGTCTTCTCCGCCGTGCTGCTCCTCCCAGACTTTGCGGGTTTCTTCTGCCCCTTCCCCACCTTGGGAGGAGTCACAGCTGAGTCCACACTCCCCCCGGGACCCCTGTGAGCGGCTTGGGTGGCTGGAGTCTTCCCCCTCTCCCGCCGGACACTGGCCAACTTCTGGTGCTTCACGGGGGGGACTGGCTGTGCTCTGGCTCCGTGATACACTGGCTGGCCTGGTGGCCGGTGCACTCCACATACCTGTGACAACAGGCACCACTGGTCCCGGTGATTTTGTGGCTGAGGTGCTAGTACAGGACCTATGACTTGGATGGGGGGGTGGTGGGAAATAGGTAAAGGGTGGACAGGAAAAGTTGTTTGGAGACACTGGGATGGGATGGGACACTGGAGGGGGTTTGGGAGTGGAGGAAGAGGTGCTGGTTGTAGGAGGTGTAACTTTTGTGGCTTTGGGTGCAGGTGCATGCACTGGAGGCTGTCGTGAGGTGGATGTATGTTGGGTGGGTGTGTGCCTGCGTTTGTGTATCTTGGGAGGGGGCGTCACAGACACAATGGGAGAGGACACAGGGGACATGTGAATGGTAGTGGGGGTGGTGACTGCACGTGAGCGGGGTGTGCTGGTGGGTGTGCTGGTGCGGGACGTAGTGGCTGTAGTGGTAGTGCATGCAAGTGTGAGTGTAGACGAGACTGGGAGGGAGGAGGGAGACGAGGAGGAGGGGGACACAGTGGAGGCAGTGGATGTTGGTGTGTCTGTATGTGTGTGATGCTTGCGTGAGTGCCTGTGGGATGTGTGGTGCTTATGTTTGCCTGAGGTTCCCTTGTGTGGTGAGGTGTGTGCAGGCTGGTCTGATGGTGTGCTTGGGATAGGCAGAGGTACAGGGGATTGGGTCTGGGTGGAGGAAGATGGAGGGGGGAGACTAGACACAGGGACAATGGCTGCCATCAGTGCTGAGGCCAGAGTTTGAAAGGTTCGATGAAGGGCAGCCTAACCAGAATGAATGCCCTCCAGGAATGCATTTGTTTGTTGCAACTCCCTTTCTACACCCTGGATGGCATTCAAAATAGTAGACCGCCCAACAGTGAGGGACCTGAGGAGGTCAATGGCCTCCTCACTGAGGGCAGCAGAGGTGACAGGGGCAGGGGCTGAGGTGCCTGGGGCGAAGGTGATGCCCACCCTCCTGGGTGAGCGGGCACGGGGCACAGGCTGAGGGGCTGCTGGGAGGGTGGTGCTGGTAGGGGGGTGGCGGCTGTACCTGTAGTAGTGGGGGGCACAGATGTTGCCGCCACCACAAGGGAGCTCTCATCGGAGTACGAGTCCGTGTCACTGGTTTCAGCACCTGTCACCGCCGTGGTGCTCCCCTCGCCCTCCGTCCCACTGGTGTATTCAGAGTCCATAGTGCGGCCCTCCGTGTCCATGTGGGACGCAGCTCCCTCGTGCTCCAGTGCCACTGCTCCTCCGCCTGATGATGCTAATGCACACAAGAACAGGGAGACCGCAAAAAAGGGGGGGAACAGAAGAAAGACAGGTTGAGTGCATGGCTTACTGCTAGCGTTGGCGGACAAGACAGACACAGCAGCCCCCTGCACTACGTCGTGCTGTTGGGCTCTACAGTGCAATTCCTGGGAAATGGCGTACAAGGCTATGGACGACATCTGCACACATAGATGACACAGGTGCATGAATACCTGTACTTGGCACTCTACAGAGGTGGGGTGGGGGGCCACAGGGCCATGCCTTACGAAGGGGCCTAGCCTACGGAACTCGCCCTGGCCTAGGGAAACCCACAGCCCTCCTCCCCCACCCATACCCCTCCACTGCATGCAAAGTCAGCTGAATGAGAGTGTACTCACCCCCTTGTGTCTACTGTGATGCCCTCAAGCTCCCATCCAACTCCGGGTAGGCCACCGCCAGGATCCGGAACATCAGGGGGTCATGGTTCGACGGGCACCCCTCCCACGTTGGGAGGCCATCCCCAGCTGAGCCTCCACCGTCTTCTTGCTCCAGCGGCGAATGTCCTCCCATCTCTTCCGGCAGTGGGTGCTCCGTCTGTGGTGGACCCCCTGGGTCCCGAAGTCCTTGGCGATGGCACGCCAAATATCCTTCTTCTGGTGGGCGCTGACCTACATGAAATGTACAGGGGAAGAAGAGAAGTCATTAACAACTGCGCCATCAAAAAGTGAGTGGCCCCCATCCCTACCCTTGCCATGTGGCACATGCACCCACCGTCTTTCATGCACTCAGAACTCTGTCCCCTTCCTTCTTACAACCAGCCCTCTCCACACAGGCATAGCCCATACAACATGCCCCCTGTGTACTTACCTGTTGATCTGGCGGACCGTAGAGTAGCGTGTACTGGGGGAGGACCCCGTCGACGAGCTTCTCCAACTCCTCCGATGTGAAGGCAGGGGCCCTTTCCCCAGATGCACGAGCCATTGTCTCTTCAAGACCGAGGTCACAGCAGCACTGGCAGTGTAGGTCCTCTCCTGTCGAAGATCAGGTATCGAGTGATTCAACAGCTAGAAAATGGCGGTCACATCCGCGGCGGTCACGTCCGTGGCGGTGCGTACCATCACTGCCGGCGTACATTGTCATTGGCTCCTGGGACCCATAGGGTCCAATGTTAACCAATGCAGCATTGCGCCGCGGTCTTCGACCGCCTACCACGACGGTGTACAACGCCAGCGCAGTTACCTCACATCCCATTGTCCCACTTTAGAGGTCGGGCAGCCGCCATTTCAGGGGCCCACATGGCCTAATTACCAACTGCGTCACACATACCTAGGCCTACTCTCAACACACATACAGGCCAGATTTTGTGTATGAATCGTGTTCTGTGTAGACTGTGGGTACATGACTCTGACTTGTTTGACTCTCTGGTTGCTGCTGTCCTTCATAGGCACCGTCCGCTGGGACACGTGGGGAGATGGCAGAATCCTCCAGTGTACCGACCGCTGGTGGACCTGTCGACAATGGAGGAAAGAAATCTGATAATCACCTACAGGTTGACCGTGCCACAATCCAGGAACTGTGTACCCAGTTGGAGCCACACCTGATGTCAGCAATCCGCCATCCCACAGGAATCCCCCCTCAAGTGCAGGTGCTATCAGTGCTCCATTTCCTTGCTAGTGGGTCTTTTCAAACAACTGTGGCCATGGCATCAGGGATGTCCCAGCCTATGTTTTCCAACGTATTGTCCAGAGTGTTGTCTACCCTGCTCAAACACATGCAGAGCTACATCGTTTTCCCTCAGGTGGAGGACTTGCCTACAGTGAAAGGTGACTTCTATGCCCTTGGACATATCCCCAACATCATAGGTGCCATTGATGGGACCCATGTGGCTTTGTTCCCCCCCCACATGAGTGAACAGGTGTACAGGAACCGGAAGAGTTATCATTTGATGAATGTACAGATTGTATGTTTGGCAGACCAGTACATCTCCCATGTGAATGCCTTGTTTCCTGGCTCAGTGCATGATGCCTACATCATGCGGAATAGCAGCTGCCCTTATGTGATGGGTCAACTCCAGAGGCACCGTGTGTGGCTATTAGGTGACTCTGGTTACCCAAACCTGTCATGGCTACTGACCCCAGTGAGGAATCCCAGGACAAGGGCAGAGGAACGCTACAATGAGGCCCATGGCCGTACTAGGAGGGTGATCGAGTGGACTTTCGGCCTCCTGAAGGCCAGGTTCCGCTGCCTCCATATGACAGATGGATCCCTAATCTACTAACCAAAGAAGGTGTGCCAGATCATCGTGGCCTGCTGTATGCTTCATAACTTGGCTTTGCAATGACAGGTGCCTTTTCTGCAGGAGGATTGTCCAGATGGCGGTGTTGTGGCAGCTGTGGAGCCTGTGGACAGTGATGAGGAGGAAGCAGAGGAAGAAGACATTGACAACAGGGACTCAGTCATCCAGCAATATTTCCAGTGAAACACAAGTGAGAATACATTCCTGCCTACTACAAGTACTTTTACACTTCTACCTCTATCCTGTCTGTCGATTTCACCCAGTGTATGGTCACTGAGTTGTCACTTTCCCTTACGGTTTCACAGGTGTGGGTCCCAACGTGTGTCATCTGCTTAGATTCCTCAGGGACTAGAGCTGTGTGACATAGTTAAGTTGACATTACTATTTCCAGGAAATTTTGTCACTGTAATTGCAAATACACTATTTCAAAATCAGACGGACTCCAGATCTTTTGGTGCTTTAGGTGTGTTTATTTACATACAAAATATTGGAGGGGGAAGTTAAATGGTGAGGGGTGATGGAGGAGGAGTGTCAATGGCAGAGTCCAGTCTATTTGTCTCATGGGTGCATTGCCCATATGGGCATAGGAAGTGGAGCAGGGGCAGTTTCAATATGGACAGGGTGACAAATTGGGACAGTGGGTTGACAATCAGGGTGGTCTCATTTCTTGGCAGGGGTCTTGGCATCGTGCTCTGTCTTGTTCCTGGATCTCAGGGACTGTTTGCGGGGTGGTTCTCCGTCTGCAGGTGGTGGGGTGCTGGTGTGGTGGTCCTGTGGCGGTGCCTCCTGTCCACTAGCGCCGGCGGAGGTGGTGGGCAGTTCATCGTCCATGCTAGTGTCAGGGGCCCCTTGGAGTGCCACAGTGTCCTTCCTGGTGTTGAGTATTTCCTTCAGCACCTCTATGATGGTGCCCAGGGTGGTGCTGATGGTTCTGAGTTCCTCCCTGAACCCCAAATACTGTTCCTCCTGCATGCGCTGGGTCTCCTGAAACTTGGCCAGGACCGTTGCCATCATCTCCTGGGAGTGGTGGTATGCTCCCATGATGGAGGAGAGGGCCTCGTGGACAGTGGGTTCCCTTGGCCTGTCCGCCCCCTGTCGCACAGCAGCCCTCCCAGTTCCCCTGTGTTCCTGGGCCTCCTTCCCCTGGACTGTGTGCCCACTACCACTGCCCCCAGGTCCCTGTTGTTGTTGGGATGGTGGGTTATCCTGGGTTCCCTGTAGTGGTGGACACACAGCTGATTGATGTGTCCTGGGGACGGAGGTATGGGCCCGCTGGGTGGGTGCTGTGCCGGTGTTACCAGAGGGGGGAAGGTCTGTGGTGGCCTGTGCCTGTGTGAGGGGAACCGACTGTCCCGAGGCCCACGATGGTCCGGGCTGGTCATCTAGATCCAGTTGGACAGAGCTGCTGTCATCACTGTGGGCCTCTTCTGTGGGTGGGATGGAGCTGTCTGGACCCTCCTGTCTGGTGACGTTGGGTAGTGGTCCTGCAGGGGTGGAAAAGCATGATTATTGCATCTATGTGTGTCATGGTGTGCAATGGGTGGGTGAGCGTGTACCCCAGTGCTTGCATTCCTGTGTGGGGGCTTGTGTGATGATGGTTTAGGGGTGTGCATGGGTATGTGCAGTGGGCATGCTTTAGTGATGGGTGTCCATGCATTGGTGTTGCATGCAGGGCTTGGTGTTGGGATGTGTGGTTTGTGATATTGGTACATTTGTGAGGATTTGGAGTGATAGGGGAGGAGGCGAGGGTGGGGGTATGTGATAGCATGCAGGTAGGGTGGGGGATATGGTAGTTAAAGGTTTGACTTACCAGAGTCCATTCCTCCACCGACTCCTGCGAGTCCCTCAGGATGCAGAATCGCCAAGACCTGCTCCTCCCATGTTGTTAGTTGTGGGTGAGGAGGTGGGGGTCCGCCGCCATTCCGCTGAACCGCCTGGTGGCGTCTTGAGACCACGGAACGCACCTTCCCCCGTAGGTCGTTCCACCTCTTCCTGATGTCGTCCCGATTTCTTGGGTGCTGTCCCACTGCGTTGACCCTGTCGACTATTCTTCGCCATAGCTCCATCTTCCTTGCAATTGAGGTGTGCTGCACCTGTGCTCCAAATAGCTGTGGCTCTACCCGGATGATTTCCTCCACCATGGCCCTGAGCTCCTCCTCCGAAAACCTGGGGTGTCTTTGCCGTGCCATGGGGTGGTGTAGGTGATGTGTAGGGTGGTGTGTGTGGTGATAAGTGTGGTGATATGTAGTGGTGTGTGGTGTTTTGTGCATGGAAGTTGTGTGGGTGATGGTGTTGAGTGCCTGTGGATGCTAGTTTGTGGATGGTGGTGTCTCTCTCTGGCCTTCTTTCGGAATTTTTTGTCGTGGCGGTTTGTGGGTGATGTGGGTGTGTGTTTTATATTGTATTGGGTGTGTGGGAGTGGTGTGTGTATTTGTATCAGGTGTGTGTATTTCGAATTGTCCAATGTGGCGGTGTTTTGTAGAAGTGTGTGTATTTTGAGCGCTGCGGTGTGTACCGCCAATGGAATACCGCACTTGAAAGGCCGCCGCGTGGATTCATGTGTCGTGATAGTGTGAGCGTATTTCTGTTGGCGTGACGGTGGAATTTTTTTTTCCTCCAGTTTTTCACTGACCTTTGGTGTGGCGGACTTGTGTGGGTGTCTGAATTTTGTCGGATTTCAAGATGTGGGTCATAATAGCTGTGGCGGAATTCCGCGGCCGCGGCGGTGTGTTGGCGGTCTTCTGCACGGCGGTAAGCACCTTTTACCGCCAATGTTGTAATGACCCCCATAGTCTGATAGAATGTGCAGGATTCTGCGTAAAGAATTTGTAACTTCACGCTTAGAATAAAAGACCATGGACCAGATGTATCAAAGGGCTTAACTATTCTGTGTCTATGGGAAAATCTGTTCGTACACATGGCCCCAGACCTCTGGGCCTCTGAGAGTTATTACCTCCCACAAAGCCAACACTTAACTCTTACTCCATAAACATAAAGACACCACAATTCCAGGTTTACTGAAAGTAAGATCATGCACCCTCTGATTCATGATCACATCACAGATCTGACCTCATTTTACACCTTGAGGTAGTCAACTACCACCAATTTGCTATTAAGGAGTTTCGGATGATCAGGTATTTCAACAATAAATAGAAAGCAAACAGGGCTCTGGAAGCCATCTTTAGCATTTCTTTTCAGGAGGAGCGTGCAAGCGCTCTGACGTGTTGTAATCTATCTGTGGGCTTTTAACCACTCCCACCGCACACCCATCACTATCACTCGTTCATGGGCTTGCCTTTAAAAAAATCCTTTGTTATCATTGGTAAATGCTTGACGTTTGTCCCTCCTTGGGGCAGTTTTGTTACCGCCTTGGCGATCGATCCTGTTACATGGATAATTGCACGTTTGCTGATACATTTGACTGCGAGCAAACTTCTTTTTCTTTTTGTGTCTCTCCTTCGCACCCATGCTCATGGCGACCGTGGCGCTTTGAATCAGATCGCTTATGTCAACTGTTTTACTTTTCATTTTCAATGGATGGGGCAAAAAACGTCCAGCGAGGAATTTACAATGCTAATAGCTCTAACTAGAGCAAATGGGAGAACCATTGCATTGCAAATGCTAGTTGTTGTTGCCTTTAAAATCCCTGAGTCCAGATGAACCAAGAGGGAGTGTGAAGGTTTCGAAAGGTGAAGCAGTGGGTAGCAAACAAGAACTGTTCTTCCTTCCTGACAAACACACACACACACACACTCTCTCTCTCTCTCTCTCTCTCTCTCTCTCTCTCTCTCTCTCTCTCTCTCTCTCTCTCTCTCTCTCTCTCTCTCTCTCTCTCTCTCTCTCTCTCTCTCTCTCTCTCTCTCTCTCTCTCTCTCTTTTTCAGCTAAACTGCAAGTTTTGTGAGCAGCTGCCACCTACTTGTGGTATTAAATATTCACACCAAAACAGCACAACATAAATTATGGAAGTATATGGCCACTCAGTAATGTCCCACGAGCTTGCAAGATGCCTGATGGCCACAACAAGTCCGTGCGAAACCCGTGACTGTAATTACAAGCCTTGAAAACCTGAATTTCAGGGAAGACATAGAGATGGTCGTTGCATAAACTGGACAAGCCCCAGCCTTTAAATCTAGAGCTCAGGAATTTCACTTGTATATGCAAGGTGGTTGTTACCAACATATTAGGATAGTAATCTGTGTAAGAAGTGAGTGGATCTACAGGCTCTGAGGTAGTTGACAGAAAACTGGGAACTCCTTCGATATTGATAAAGCAAAGAGTTAAAGCCGAAATTATAGTTACAAAACAGTCCCAGCAGAAATCCAACTAAAATGATTTGAACAGCCGAGAAAGCTAGTAGTGTGTGTAAAAACAGACGACTGGAGGCAGCAAATACCTTATTTTCATTGTTATTCACCTCACTGTAAAGTTCCTTGCTACTAATCTAATAGATGATTTTGATTCATTGATAAGTAGATTATTTAATTATAAGGAATAGATATATTTTAAGTAATGTTCGCCAAACATTACCTGTTTACCACTTGGAAATCAGACAATAGCCCTCGTATCACACAGACCTCCTCGTCGTGACAGGTTAGATAGAAGCCACCATTCGGATTAATTTATTTTGAAAGCCACCATTCGGATTCATTTATTTTAATACTATTGTGCATGTGTCCCTTTAAGTGATGAGGGCTAGTAAGAACAGGGAAACCACTGGCCTTGAGAAACACCTGACAGCCATAATGTGCCCTGCCTCAGATAGTATTTATCTCTTGAAATTATCTCGGCTCTAGTTCAGGTCAGATTATGCTTCAAGCAAGTTGTAAAGCCTACCAGAATATGCTCAGCCTCTCACGTCATCGAGTTGTGAACCATCAGTGGCTTTCAAAGTCTTGTGCAAAGGCACATCTGCTCAGACTGTGTTCTTCCAATAAGGCAGGCGACTGACGCCCCAAATGCTACTTCTTTTAATGTTTCACTCAATCCAATTTGTTGGATCACCAAAACAGTAAGCGATGGGTGCATAGGTACCCCACCCCCAAGACAGGATAATAAAAGTGGAATATTGGGTGTAGGTAGCAAGAATGCCATGGGCCCTGGTGCAAGCAAGGGAAATGCGTTCTGTGGCTGCTACTGAGGTAATAAAATGCAGTATTTGATGTGTGTTCCATGGGCCTCTCCGGGCTCCAGGCTTCAGTGCCACTACACCTCCCATACCAATGCTAGCTACGCCCTGGAATGTGGTTCATTCAGTTCACTGTGGAACTGGAAGCCAGAGGAACCATTTACACCGCCCGTGGTCCACACCCTCATCGCTTCATACACCAGGCTACACCAAAGTGTTCTGTAAAGACCCACGCATGCGTTATATACCGCCTCTGATTTTGAGTTTAGGTGTTATATACTGCCCCTGATAAAGAACAATCCTATGGCACCACAGGGTAAATTATTCATTGGGTGTGGTAAATTACACCTATTCCAAGTTATTGGGAAATAACATGCAAAATGTGGTGTTTAATACACCAAAATCTGCTTGATATGGTAAATATCATATGTTTTTCCCCTAATTATCAGATATGTTATAAATACTGTCAAACTCCTAATTTCGACCCATGCGTAAACAGAGATTTACACAAGTGTCAGACAATAACAACCAACTCACAATAAGGGCCAGAGTGTTGTGGTACTTAATATCCTCTTGCCTCTTTGAAGTGAAACCTTGGTGCAACTGATATTGTTGAACTTTGACATGATTGCCGGCTCAAATGGGTTCCAAAAGATATTGAAAGTGAAAATGTGAATTTATTCTTGGTCGTTTTTCACATGCTTTCTCAAGATGAAATTGAGACTTTGCTTGAAAGATACCTTGCCACACCAAAATCAGTGCTTAATTTGGTTTGTTGTTTCCGGTGCTGCGCACCGGCACTTATTTTTGAGGGCCGGGGCTTATTCCTCTGCGTCAAGCATTTGCTGTGAGCAAAAGACACATATGGGAAAGACAGAAGAAGGGAAAAACGAAAAAGCGTCACAAAGGGAGAAAGAAGAAAGCTACAAGAGTGTGCAGAAGGGGCAGGGATTGGCTGTAAATGGATTGAAGAGGTCCGAGATGGCTTCAGGATTATGCGCTTCATTATTCCATGTTCACACATTTAATTGCAGGAGCTGTGTGTTTAAGGGGAGGGCTTTGGGCACCGGCATCTAAATACAAACAAGTACGCAGAGACAGACACATAGACACACAGACACATACACAAAAACACACACACACTTCCTCGTTCTCTTACTAATGCCACAAGTGTACTAATCAAACAATTCACATGCAGATTATACAAGCACCACTCAAGAGGCACTCAGCTTCATGAACTGTATCACGGACATGGAAGCCCGTCACTTGTAGGTGACAGTCATTTTTACAGAGCATGTACTAGTTGATATGTTTATTGACAACTTTTCTCAAAGTGTTTTTACACAGCACAGAAAATCCTTAAAAGATTAATAGACCTAAAGGGATTCAAAACTGATGTTTCCTTTTCAAGTAATGTCCACTCTACTACTGTCATCTCTAACACCCTTGAAATTGCTAACCTTTTCAAATTCTCTTTCCAGTCTCTCTCCAAAGCTCCACTTGTTTGTTGAGCAATTTTTCCAGTTGGGTATGCTACCATTCTTGGTGGGAAATCTCAGACGTACAGCCCCTGAACCACACAGTCAAAGCTATGACTCTGAAAACCATGGCACATGGAACCTCACAGGCATTCATTTTGGAGGTAGAGGTGATTTGTATGGGTGGGGAATGTGTGGAGAGTGTCTGTCTTCCCTAGTGCCATTTCTACAAGGGTGCAGAATGTGTGGGCTCAATGACACACAAACATATTTAAAAAGAACTGCATCATGATGCTGTGACCCTCCACTTTTGTTCTAGGAATCCAACTAGCCAAACAGTCTCTGTGGGCAGCACATTCAGTGAAAGACCGAGCAGCTGCTTCAAAAACCTATCAGTGTTTCATGCTGCCTCACCTTAAAGAGGGGTTAGATGTTGCGTTGCAGGTGGGTACAATGAGTGACTGTACCCACTTGCAGAGGGATGTCTAGGTGGTCCATGGGTCCTCCTTGCCCCCCTCCAAAGGGCTGACTTTAGGAGCTGCACGGACAATGCACCATTTTTTTGGGGCGCACTGAGTGCACCTCTTAAGAGCATTTTTGCATTGCACCCATGTCCATAATATGGCTCCTGTGCAGATGCCAAGAGATTCCCTCATTTGCATGGGACCATGCCCCCATACAAATGAGGGAACTTCCTCTCATGATAGCGCGGGCGATACATGTGCTATATGTGCACAAGTGCTATCAGTATTCCACAATAAAGATCATATTTTTTAAAAGTGCTATCAGTACTACAGAAGGGGCCTCAGTACTACCATTGTGCCCTTCGATGTGCACAAAGCGGGGGCACACACCTGTGGTGCTCCTGGGGCACAATGCATGATACAGCTCCTGGTGATGTTTATTGGATGTTTTGATAAACTGAAAAGCAATTCTGTTTTTTCCTGCTAAAATGATGAACCGCTTGATTATCTGCTTACCACTTGGTGTTCAACCTATTGACCTCATATCTCATAGGCTACAGGTTAGTTAGAAAGTCATCATTTAGATTCAATTATTTTCATATAGATTTGCATGCGTCAAATGGTGAGACAAAGGGACTCGTAGGTACCGGAGAAACATTGGCCCTCAGAAACACCTGACATAAGGTGCACTCTTAGGTACTACTTTTTTGATAAATTATCTTGTCAGGAGTTCAGGTCAGGTTTTGCTCCAAGCAAGTTATAAAACCTACTGGAATGTGTTCAGGCTCTCACGACATCAAATTGTAAGTGTGACCCAAAAGTAGCTTTCACAGCCTTGGCAAGGGCACCTCCACTCAGGTGGTGCCCTTCTCCAAAGGCAGGGGCCTAATGGAGCTCACTAAGAGCAGGGTATAATAGCCCGTTCACTTCTTCTTGTGTTTGAGTTGCCCCAAATTCTTCCAGTTTTAATGTTTCATGTAATCCGATTGGTTGAATGACTGGAACAACGAGCTATTGACGCATATGTCGGACATGCCCCCAAGACAGGCTAATAAAATTGGAATGTGGTTGTAGCATAGAAAGGATGCCATTGGTCCTGGTGCCTTTTAAGAATATGGCCACTTTGGTTGCGATTGATGTAATAAAATACAGCAATTATCAGGGTTGAATGGGCCCCTCAGGACTGTGGGCTCCAGTGCCACTGCACCTGCTGCACCAATGTAGCTTCTCCCTGGAAAGTGGTTCATTCAGTTCCCTGTGAAACTGGAACCCAGAGGAACCACATAGACCACCCGTGGTCCACACCCTCACCACTCCGCACAGCAGGCTATGCCAAAGTGTTTTGTAAAGGTCCAAGCCTGCCATTTAGTCTGCACAGAATAAAGATTTGTTGAATAGTATATTTCTACAGAGAAGATGGTGCTGAGATGTTTTATGTTACTTAGGCAGATTTTGACAATTTTTCAAAACTGAATACAATTTATATTTTGGATAACGGTTGTTGTGCAAAAATGTTTGACGCTGTGTTGGTCCATCCTAGAGATACCACTATTCTGCATGGAAATATCAACTATTGTACTAAATGGATAACATTTGCCATTACTTCAATTATAAGGAATCTTTTGTAGGCAAACAGGCTTCACCAGCTTGGACATATGCATGTGTTTGAGTACATATGGACTCCAGTGAGAGGTCCCCAAAACCAAGAACTCCTGGCCTACCAATCTTTATAGAAATAAGTATGTATTGGACAGAATGAGCATGGAAACACATACCCCTTTTATGGTATTCTTGGCATTTTCTGCAGAGAAAGGAGTCGCCCTAACAATGAATGCTTGTCGGACAATGCCAGTCAGTCAAGAATACTTTATTCAATTAATTAAAAGCATAAAAACCCACATAGTAGAAATACAGTACCAAAATACTGTAAAAGATTATAAAAACCCTATTGAATTCATTCAAAACGCATTCATAATTTAAAAAATGTTTCTTGTAAAAAGTGAGTACGTGTTAGTCAAATCTGTCTGAACATTACAGCGTATAATCAACGTTGGCTAAAAGTACCATTTTAACCAAATAACATTTTCATAATTTTGAAGGCTCCTGCTAAAACACCTGCCACGCCAGAGCATACCAAAGGGCTTGAGAGCGTTTGCAGATATATTAGAGCTGGTCTTGCTTGCAAAAATTGTTTCTCTCTTAACAAAGGAACTATAAAAGGTTGCCTTAGTGCACAGTAATGATCAGAAAAACTTAATAAAGTGCAATGTGTCTTGAGGAGAGAAATCATCACATGAAGAAGGATCCATGTTTTCTACTGTACATTGACCTTGCGGGGAACCCATAACCTTGTCAGCAGAAAACGATGGCGTGGAATTGAGACCACAGCTAAGTAGGGCTCTATTGTTACGCAAGTTTTTAACAGAATAAAAGCTGTCACTGAGGGTCTGGTACACTCTCTTGCCTGTCTCTCAGTTGCCACGTATGAGAGAAAGTGTCTTTTTACCTCTAGCAAATCTCTTTTTGCGATGCTCTTTGAATTCTCAAATACCTCTGGGTGTCCCAGTTGGACTGTTAAGTTCTTGATATAGCTAAGTCAGCAGATACGGAGAGCACCCTCAAGAGGCAAACAATAATCAGTTACTACCTGACTGAGCTCTTGATCTGGATTGACCATATCTTTAGCCATCTCATCAAGGGGGCCGGTGCTAAGAGGTCAGAAATGGGTCCCAGGCCCAGTTCTCCATGGACTATACATGAAGAGACTCCCTGGGACACGACTACGAGACTTCTCAGAAATGTATTTCTACTATTTGCAAGTCCCCGATATCCTTGTAACCCCATCCATTGCTCCTGTAACTTGCCATTTTACTTGGTACACCTTAACCAGGGATGTCACTGACTTGGCCCCCAGCCTTTTTACAAAATCAAAAGTCGCTGTGACCGTTCTTAACAGAGTATTTTTCTTAGCCTTCTTTTGGGGTGCCCGAGACCCCCTCTCATCAAAGAGGACCCCCAGCTAAGGGAAGATAGTTAATTAACCTAGTCACTTCTGCGCCACCCCCAGAATATTTTTCTGATCTTTTTTCTTTGATCGCACCACCATAGTGTGTGATTTAGAAAGGTTTGTGCTTAAACCTAATACCTCCAGAAAACCAATAAAGATATCAAGCAAATGCTGTGGACCCACTGGTGTCCCAGCTATCAGGACTGTGCTATCCACGTATACAAGTGCAGGGATTCGTTGGGATCCTGTCCCGGGTATAGCCGTGCAAGCGGTGCATAATGTTGAACAGAAATTATTGATATAAAGGGTGAATAAAAGTGGGCTAAAATACACCTTTTCTCACCCATCTTTGCCCTTTCACAGGTGCGGACAAGGTGCCATCCAGGTTATACCTCACTGATGCCAAAAGGTCGAAGTGCAGCTCATGTAAAAGGTTTACTATATTTCTATCCACTCCCGGGTTAATGAGCATGGCCCAGAGTTCGGATCTAATCACTCGATCGAAAGCTCACATAAGATCCAAGAAACGCAAGGCATAATCTAACCCTTTTGGCTACTGTGTATTTGCCAATGATCATCTGTAAATGTATACATTGGTCTAAGGTCTCTTTCCTAGGTTTAAACCCATATTTAGAAATAACATTATTGTGTTTCAACCATTTAGTTAATCTCGCCAACACCACCCCACCATGATTTTCACAGCAGTATACATTAAGGAGATGGGTCATTAACATTGTGGGTCTGGACCAAAAGGGTAAGAAGCCTTTTTGCATGCAGCGTAAAACACCCGCATGATCATTTTCTGCCCAGATTAAACGGTCCAATTCATATCGATCGGCAGAAACTCCGCCCGGGGCCGGTAATTTGTCTCTAGATATGATCACAATGGCGTCAGAAACGTCATCCTTGCTAAATGTCATGGTAAGGTCTTCTCTGTAGAGAGCCATCCGGACTCTCCTATACTTTGGCCCGTATTTATACTTTTTTTGCGCCGCATTTGCGTCGTTTTTTGACGCAAAAACGGCGCAAACTTGCAAAATGCCATTGTATTTTGTAGGTTTGCGCCGTTTTGCGTCAAAAAGAGGCGCAAATGCGGTGCTAAAAAAAGTATAAGTACAGGCCTTTGTGTCCTGTTCCGCGCATCCGGGCGGAGCGCGGACAAGCCTATAAAAATAAAGACGGCGCTAACGCAGTTTCCCCTGTGAATGCAACTACACTGTGTCTGTCTGTGTTTCATTACCGATCTGTGCAGGCCTACTACATTCTCTAGCAGATCCTAGATACAGATTCTGTCCCTCTTCTGCCATACTCCCACACATATTCTAAAAACAAGCATTTGCAATGCAACGGGTCTCGCGTTTGCTCATGTTAGAGCTGATAGCGTTGTAAACTCCTAACCCGACTTTTCACCTATCGGCAAAAGTGCATTTATGTACGTAAGCCGAAAAAGTGCATTTAACTATGTAAAGCGCTCGACTTCTGCCAAGCGAAATCGCGCTAGTAAATTAGAGAAAAAGTAGTCCACGGGCCGGACAGAAAACAGCGAGCCTCGCATGTTTTCTGTACTTGGTCGCTGCGCTCGAGGAGGGCTAGCCACCGGAAAAGGCATGAGGTATGCATGCCTTCGACTAACAAAAGCAAGCAGATTTTAATAGGCAAGCCCACTAACCAATGAAAAACACTGACGTGATGTCGACAGGGCTCCGAGCCCTTTTCTAAACCCTAAAGCGTCTCGCTGCGATACGCATGCGCGAGCGCATGCAACGCAGACTCGACCCTAATGAGAGACCCCTATTTCTAGTGCAATAGTGCAAACCATCATGCTGTTCCCGGACACTGCGAAGATTGGTCGGTTCACTATTTCCCAAAACTTGGCACTATATAACACACTTGTCTGTAGGAGATCATTCCAAGCCTGTTCACTGATTTCTTCTTTACGGGCTACCCTGACAAGTTTGTATGCTTTCCTGCAAGCTGTTATTCCACTCCTATTCTTTACATTTTGTTTTAATTTTATGGGCCTATGATCATTTTTCATCAGACCATGTTTGTGATTTGCCCGCATAGCCGCGTAATAGCAGTCAAAACCTCCTTATCACAGGAAGCTTCACTTAAACATGCACTAATCTCTTGGGCGTTGACAGTAGAGAAATTATTAATAAAGGATTCCGGTACCACCCTACTCCATTTTATTTTAGTCTATAGGTTGGGTGCTTAGGGGTACTTTCGGTGTTCTCTGGGCCAGCCCTCAAATTTTCTACTTCCCCAATCCCCACTTAATTTCCATAATAACAGGATTATGATTTATTGTTCCATTTAGCCATGTGTTTAACTTGATAGGCCAGGGAAGCCGATTAAAAAAAAAACAATTATAGAGTGACTACCTCCCCCAGTAAATGATGGAATCACTTCATCACTTCGCCCTCAACATCTTGCTCAATGCAATGTAGATTACTGGCTGATATAATTTCCTCTAGCAGGTCCCCTGCGCTGAGACTGCAAAGGGGATATTATTGTTGCTTTCACAACTAACCTCAGCATAATTAATAGAGCCTATGTGGCACAGCTGGATGTTAAAATCACCCAAGATAACAACAAAATAAGACGAGGTCTGGTTTTCCGCATATCCCTCCAAAAATACTTGAACCTTAGCAGGTGCTCCAAAGTGTCCCCCCACACAAACGAGTGTCAGAATTAGCAGTCAGCAAAATTGGAGCATTCCTAAAGTGCAGCTGCACCACCAGTAGATTACTAGACCCTGTCTCTATTAGATGGTGGGGGGGGGGAGAGGGGTGTACATGAAATCCCCAGGTGGACTAAAGTAAGTAAACCCCCTTTTGCTCTTCCAGAATTTAAGGGCGTTTCCTCCCTCACAAAGGAGGAAAACCCGTCCATATAAACTGAATTATCAGTACCCCAGGTTACTTGCATCAGTAATAATCCATGAATAAAATTCAGCCCCTTTCATCACCTTTTTTTATTACTTAACTCCACAGGACTTCAGCTGGCTATTTTCAGAGTAGATCCCAAACTGTAGTTGCCCTGAGCCGAGGGACTGCCCCTGTTGTGTTCCCTGCTATTACTGGTCTGCATGGGGCTTGTAGGGGTGGGTTCAGTCAGTCATCATTATCTAACCCGCTCTGTGGGTCAAACCTATTCACTAAGGCGATAGGCCTGATCTGATCTCATTCCAACAGTTCTGCACTTATTCTCAACTGGGGGCCGCTCTTCCTTGTGTGATAAAAGTTTTCCGGTGGGTAGAAGAAATTCGGAGGCAAGATCCAATCTCAGTGACATGTTTTTAGCCATTTAATCAACATTGTAATAGGTCTCTTGCAAATCCGGGGTGCTTAAAATTGAACACTACACGAATCCTTTCATCACTTTTCTCTTTATAACCAACTCAAACCGCTTGTCTCGCCATAATTATATGGGGGGAGAGAGAGGATTAATTCTCCAAAGATTCGTCACACCAGTTTTCAACTTTGCGCATTAATTGGGGGGACTGACTCCACCACTCCCACTTTCAGAGATGTCACTCCCACTAGAACATCAACCAGGGGCATCAAATCAGGGAAAATATGCTATCTAGTAGAGCAGCCCACCCGAAATGTGTGCTTCATTTTGTGGCCCTGCAAAGATGCCTGATTAACCCCATCGGCCTGGCTGGAAGTCAACCTAGAAGGGTTCAAATCACAATGAATGAACCCTTTACCTTGTCCCCCCTTTGGGATTGCGATGATTCACTGGTATGTAAATGTGGGACAGACCTGGGCCCTCACAACTCTTCCTGAGTTTTTAAGCACACTGTTCCAAGATACTATTACTAGCATCCTCTGGGTTACTAGACACTAGAGGCAAGGCTGGGGGTGCCTCAGTGGGGAATTGGGGGTACCACTACTGTATTTGTACAGTTTAGTCAAGCTTGCCTCTTATACTGTCAAGATGGTCTTGTAAGGGGTTCAGCTGCATTCTATCATGTTTTCAAACCTACCAAAGATTTAATCAGAATTAGATGCCACAGAAGTAGCACCCCAGTCTCTAGTTTAGTATTAGTCGCCTTATGACCAGGCACAGCCTTCTTTTGCAGACCCTCCTTTCTTCTTCTTAACGGGGGATTCAATGGTTAATGAAGTGTCAGTGTGATCATTACAAACACTGTCTGTTTCTCTCTGGGCAAGTGAACAACTGGGCAGGGTCTATCTAACCATTGGCTTCTAGGGAGACATCATAACTTGGGAAGTATGGGAGGGTCCCCCCTTATCTCTTACAGAGAGATTCTCCTTTCTGTCAGCTCAATTTCCTTGGAGAGGACCCTCAGAGCTTGTAGCAAGAAAGACTCAGTAGTGGCAATCGTGTCACCCGCAGTGGAGCTTCTCCAAGTTTTCCCTTTTCCCATGTAGATGACAAAAATGAACTACCAAGCGATGTCAAAAAGCGGGACCAAGAGGAATGGCCTGGTCCAACCTCTTCCCACCACTGAGGGGTGCAGACGGATCCGTTCTTAGCCCGGTCTTCACCCAGGCATGTGTCTCACGCTGGGGCCCTCCATGTGCACTTTGTATCACTGTAATTAGCAGGAAATTGGTGGCAAGTGTGGTGGTGAACGGCCCACTTCCGTAGCCCCTATTGTGCCTGGGAGAGGTAGTCCCGGCAGAAAATGCTCCTGCACCATTGGTCCTCAATATGCGCCTTGTAGCGCTGTAATTAGCAGGAGATTGGTGGCAAGTGCGCTGGTGAAAGGGCCGCCTTAGTAGCCCCCTTTATATCTGGGACAGGTGGTGGTGGATCACGAACCACTGAATGTAACAGAAGAACCTTGAAAGTAAGCATTTCACTAGCAGTCAGCCTGCGATGAACTTGTTGTTGCTACGAGAAATCCTGAAACAGCAGCATGGTGAAAAAAACTACTGGAGATTACTAAGTACTGTAGCTGATCTTCCACATCACCCATTGAGGAAGACTCCAGAGAGGCAACCCAGAGATCTCCTTAAAAGAATCTTGTCTCACCACTGGGTCTTCAGAAACCAAGGTAGAGTGGGATTTTTCCTTGGGCTCTGTACCTTTTCAGGGTCCCACTCATGCTGCCAAAAATATCTACAGATTTACAAGTAAACCTGCCTTGTTTACTGATGATGAAGTAGCTAAAACATCTTGAAGGTACTAGATTCTGCGGCTTCTATGTCTTCTCTTTCCTTGAAATCTTTTGACTTACAAACAGGGTCTCATGCTCTCTGGGGCCCTGAATAAAACTTTTGACCCAAGCCTCGCGCAAATTTCTGGCATGTCTCTGTTACTGCGTTTAGACATCCTTCTAGAGAGGTACAGGCTATAGGGGCCAGGTTACACGTATGTTTCAAGTGTCACCGTAAATCAGAGGTCTTCAACCTGAGGGGTGGGCCCCCCTTGGGGGGCCTCAAGTGATCCTTAGGGGGACGGGGGGGGGGTGCCAGACTCTGGGCAAAAGCAACATTACACAGATAACAGGCCTTTGTTTTAAGCAGAAGCATGTAATTGCATTTTTTTAAAGGTAACAGTACTGAACTTCAATGTTTAAATAGGTGTAGACATGTTTAAACATTGCCATCTTTATAAGACAATTGTAAAAAAATCCTGAGGGGGGCCCAATGATTTTTGTTTTTGCAACTGGGGGGGCGCAGCATTAGAAAGTTTGGAGACCACTGCTGTAAATGAACTAATTGTGCTGTCTTATTAATTCTGCAGCCTCATTTTTGGTGCTGATGAGATAGGGACAGAATTAGAGCTTATTCTTTATTTAAGTCAAGAAAAAACATGACCACGTTCTTGACGCATGACAAAAATATGCTGTGCAGAGGAGTAACCCCAAGAGCAGTATGTGGGAAGAGAGATGTGTTGCTTATGTGCTACAGCCCCTATTGCACCCAACCACCTACAGCATGTCCTTGAGTATTCTTGCAGTGGACCCATATATTCTAAAGACATAGGTAGCATCATCACGGTTCCATTATCACGGTTCATGTGCATATTGGGAGGTCCCTTGTGCTTTTGGGACAAAACCTGGTCTTCGTGACACGGCCCTCTTCATTTGATGCTCCAACGTTATGTTAGAAATCAGTAGCTAACAGTAGTGCAGCAGGTACACTGGCAGTGCGCCCAGATGTCTGAGAAGTCTTTAACCAAGTTGCACTAATAGGAGCTAGGGTCCTTTCTTCTATTGTAGCCTATGACACCCTTGCTACATCACTGCACCCCTCTTCCTAGTGTGGGCGGGAGACCCTGCTGGTGCTTCAATTAATCCAGAAGGCAAACATCTTCTTTCCAATGTTAGTGCTAAATCTGGCTTTGCCTCACCCAGCCTCAGTGTTCTCTTTGCATTGTGCCATAGCTTCCCAACTCCAGAACCTATGGAAGAATGAATGAAACACACCGCTTAGGAGATGCCCTGTTTTTTCAGAATAAACTAAGAGTATAAAGTAGCTAAAAAAAACAACAAGTTCCAGAAGATATTAGGACAAGTTCAAATAAGTAAAGCTGCTTCCCCAGCCACACTGTGCAACTGGGGCACTATAATAAGGTATTGGCGGGCTAAAACCAGAGCAGAAATGCAGAGGCTCCCACTACCAGCCACATCTAAATGGACTCTTAGAAGGTTTGATACTCATGCAGTCTCTGTACTTGGTTGTGTGAGAACTTACATTTGCTCCAGTGAACTTCCTTTAGCACTGACCCTCTGATGTATCCCTGGTGATTAAGAGGACAAAGTTATCCTCAATATGTATCAGAGAATATTGACTAAACTTAATCACAAATACGGCTGCTGATCAACATCGACTTAGGGGGTCTTTAGAACTTGACAGACAGTTTGAGAATCTGCTGGAGTAGAAAGGAACAGCCACCATATGTTGAGCATTTTCACTACACAGGGATTTGTTTCTGTAAAACAAAAAACAAATGCACATGGTGTGCTGGTAGTTTTCTCTCTATGCGTGGGCACATTTCTGTATTTTTCATATTCACCACAGCCATGGTTCACGTGGCTGTCACAAACATGAACATACAAATTGTAACGCTAACATTTAATAGGATGAACCTTCTGATGCAATTGAACTGGTCCACCTGTGTCAGGAGGGAATGTAATCTGAAATACTGAGTAGAAACTATTGTTCTACTGTAATGCTATAGGCAAAATATTGAGGAAATATATGCATATGGGTAAGTATAGATCCACTATTTACAACTCTTAATCCCAATCAAGAATTGGTCTCTAAACTAGTTTCTACACATCTGCTAGAGCATCTCCCTTCCCTTTCTGGTGATACTGTTTGTTTGTGGTCTTGCTCCTGTTCTTTGCTGCTTCTGTGGTCTATCTGAAGCACATTCTGTGTGTGCTTTCCAGTCTGTCACTGCAGCTTTTGCTAAAGTTTTAAAATACTAAAGAAATATCTTGAGTTTTACATGAAGTATTTCCACCTGCTTCATATATGAGACACAGCTCTGTCATGTCTGAGTTTTTTGAAGAATAAAAGCCTATGGGCCAAATTAGGCAGGTGAATTGTTTCTGAATTATGCCATGCATTAATAAAGCCTTACAACCCACTGCCAACTACTATTCCGATTGTTGAAGGCCCTGGGCCCACATTATGTGCCCAAGCAAAGACCTATAACAAGGGGGCCTTTAACAAGCGGTATAGCCCGAGGCAGAAGGGCTTTAAGGCTATTAGAACATTCCTCCCACTAAAGATAGAATGTTCTAAACTAAAAAGTGAGAAACATGAAGACAAACATTGGAATGTTGGAACTCCAGGATTATATCAGCCATTAAAAGCCTAACGCTACAACACTGTCTTCTATGGCGCCCTGAACAGTCCAATATTCTAATATATGAAAAGGCATGTTATTGATTTCCACTTGCTCTTCTAGGCCAGTCTCCTTAAGAGATGTACATGAGGGAGTTTTCCCTAACAACATCTTTTAACTTGCCCCAATGTAGTAATAAAAACTATTTATTAAACTGTGAATACTATTTTTTATATAACTTAAAATAATAACAGGACTGCTGCCTTATTAACCATAGTTTCACCAGCCAGCATCCACAGTGGTCTTGGTTGGGGCAGAGAGCCACATTTCCTTCTGCTGTCACACTTACCTGTTATGGAGGCATTCAATTTGCAGGCAGCAGTGCACATGTTATGAGAGTTGTACCATATTTGTAGTCAGTGTGTTTTGCATGTCCACTGTTTACCTGGGATGTCTGAAATTCTTGAGCTCACAGTTCCTGCTCTATGATGAGAGAAGCACCGCGAGGTACAGCACTGATAGGGGGTATACCATGCATTTTATTGACGCATTCTGTCTGTGTTTGTGGGGCACCAACCCTTATTATTGAGGGCCAGCACTTTGTTTTCTGCATCAGGCGTTTACTGCGAGCAAAAGACACATATGAGAATGGTGGAGGAAAAAACGAAGAAAAAGCGCCACAAAGGGAGAAAGCAGAAAGCTGCAAGATTGAGCTGGAGGGTCAGGGAGTGGCTGTAAATGCATTAAAGAGGCCCCAGATGGCTCGCACATTTAAATGCAGCAGCGGGTGTTTCAAAAGAGAGCTTTGGGCACCTGTACGTTTTTATTTACAAATAAAGCACTGGCATAGGTGTTTTATACCTATTGGTAGGAGAGCTATGTGTACATTTTTTAACCACTACCACCTTGTATGGCTTTTTATTTTACAAAAGGTGCAACTATGTCCAGAATTTCAAAGATATGTAGCAATAATGCATAGAAAACCCTACAAGAAGACATCCACAAAGGCATAAACACTAAAAGAAGCAAAGCATGTTTAACTTTCAATCTGCACGCATAGATTGACGTTATTTATGAGGCGATCTGGTGTGAGATAAGTCAGGCAATTTCTGTGTATTATCAAAACTGGTTGTAAATGATCGTAGCCTAGCTATCATAATTACAACGTGTTTTACGCTTAGCGCTTCTGGTTTTTCTAAGCACTGTAAGTAACAGATGAAGGATGAAGAAGCTATTATAGAATGTAACAGCACTCAAATTGCTACCTGGAGGGCCTTACCTGGAGTCCCATGTACTAAAGTGCAGATCGCCACATATATCAATTGCAAGAGTTTAGCTCACTGAGCCATCTTGTTGGCATTGTTAATATGTAGGATCATACGACATTTGGCAATACTCTCCTTGTACCAAAGCTAACACAAGCTGCGATGAATGGAGAGGATCTTTTGGTCACTTTTGCTATTGACTACTGTGAGCTGGCTGCGAGCAACAATTATTTATTTTATTTTATTCACATTTTTAGACAGGTCAGTCTGCAAAGCCTTTAATAAAACAACATGTGTGAGAAATTAAAGGCTGCTGTTCCAGGTCAATAAAAATTCACCAGTCCCCAATAGTGTTACCATTGGTATATTCACCCCACCCTTACGTCACTGTAGAACCTCATTCTGGGGACCAAGTGCCTGGCTCTAGAGTAACAGAGTAACAAGGCACATCAGTCCTAGGCTGACACAGGGAATAAATGCAGGCTGGAATTTCAGAACTCAGCTAATAACACCCAATAAATTGTTATTCAATCAGTGTCTTTTCTTTTGAAAAATAAATTAACTTTGGTAGGATTTTTGTTCTAAATAACTCCTTGTTACGCAAACAGGCTTAATTGTGAAATTTTGCATGGAAAGAGTAACATGAAATTACTGAAATTAGTCTTAGAACTCTGGTGTGATTAAAGTGTTGTCCAGGCCTAATATAAATGCTACCAACACAATCAAGTTTTCTTTAATCCGTGGACATATTAGACGGTTGCGTGGCGATGTCTTGTTTATTGAGTTGAGAGTGTGTGATTGTTGTTGAACAGTACTGGTTACTGTTATTCGATGCCTACCCTGTGTTTTGGGGCTTGCGAGATAAGGCTCTGGATTATACATAGAATTCTTGGTTTCACGTTTGCTGCCTGACCTACAGCAGGGACATGTTTGCACAGGATAGTCCTGAGGCAGGGGCCTCTTGAGGGAGATGTTGAACTTGTTCTTCATGTTGTGGCCACACTCTTATACTTTCTGCTGCCGGCCATGTCTGATTATCCTGGATCTGGTGCTCCTGGCGGTGGGCGTGACATTGCTCGCACTTCAAGCCCAACAACAATCTGCTGAACCACATAGATGAAGAGAAAGAGTGGAGCAGAACAAGAAAAAGAAACCAAACAGCCCGCCACGAGATGAAAATAAATAAGGGCCATATGTACAAACACTTTTTCCCATAGACACAGAATGGGGAAAAACCTTTGCATCTGGCCCTAAGATCCCTGGGTGCTGAGCACCCTTGATGCACTTGTGACTCAGCTGCAAAGTATTCTTTTCTAGTATTGTGCTACAGCCAGAAAGCAGAGCACAGCCATATGTATTGAATAAAAAAGGCCTGCAGCTGTCAGCCCTTGTGCTGACACCCTGTAAAGGCTGCATAACACCATGCATGTCCGTTGTGTCAAGGTGCAGAGGTGTGTGCAAGCCCTTCCGGCACAAAATCCTATGCCTAGACAAATTCTAAAACCTTCCACACATTGTGTGTGGCAGTGCTTAATTTGTGCTTGTTGTTTCCTGTGCGGAGCATCGACACTTATTTTTGACAGCCGGCACTTATTTTTCTGCCTCAAGCATTTACTGCGAGGAAATGACACATATGGGAAAGATGGAAGAAGTGAAAAACGAAAAAAACATCACAAAGGGAGAAAGCAGAAAGCTGCGAAAGTGAGCTGAAGGGGCAGGGAGTGGCTGTAAAATGGATTGAAAAGGCCCGGGATGGCTTCGGGATCATGCTGCCTCAGTATTCTGTTTTTGGCAGCAGCCACATGTTTAAGAGGAAGGCTTTGGGCACCGGCATGGTTTTATTTACAAAGTAAGCACTGGTGTGTGGGTTGTACACTGCAGCACACATGCAATGTGTGGAATCTTTAGAAAAATGAAAACAATTTCTTGTGAGCACCTGATTCAAGCAGGATATATATTTTTTTTTTACACAAAGCCTGGGTAATCCATTTTAGTAGATCAGGCTTTGCCTTCATTTCTGACACAAGAGCGCATTTCTCTCTTTAAAAAAATGAAAAAAACACAACTGCTGCAAACAACTGCTTGCATTCTTGTTCATGTTGTCCCACAAATTGCGGCATAATTACGTAACATGGCATAACGGTGTAATTCCAGGAAGTTTGCTGGCAAAGCAAAAGGCAAAGTTCCCAAATGTATGCAACTTTGACAGAGCCTTGTTATTTGTTTGTTCTCTCTAAAATAACCATCTGAGCACCACATATCACTGCCCTAATGACTCACATAACTTTTGTTTCTTTCCCCATAGTTTATGGGTCGTGAGCTAGACAGATCATTTCCTGAGCAGTATGTGCATTATTAGGGCCTTAGTTTGTTTAATATATGGATCCCACGAAATATCACCCAGTGCGGCCATGCACTTCTCCTACACCTCTCCAGTAACAATTAGAAAATAGGTGAACGCCACCTTGCTAACACCTTATGGTTTAATGTCTGCATCACATGCTCTCATCATTGATGAAGCCACAGTGGTCTCCCCCCTTGAAACTCTAACACACATAGCCTATAGAGCTCATTACAGAGGAAGTTGAAAGGATCAATGTCTAAAACTTTGGAAGGCATTGTGAATTTTGGAAATGAAAATACTTCCATGCTTTTGTGAGCAAATTATATTCACACAAAATCTGGAGGTCAGCCATTGGGTCGCATACCAAGTGAAATCCTGTTGCCTTCCTTTTTTCAAAGTAGAGCAGCCAAAAGGTTGTTTGTTAGTTGCAATATGGGCAAAGGGGCCAGAGGAATGGACTCAGGAAGACATTGAAAGAAATAAATGGAAATCTTTAAGTAGGAGAATAATTCACAGGGTCGATGTGTGAATGTAATTTTTTTAAGATAATATATTTAAAGTAGGTTTTTGACTTTTCGGCTCATTTGCGTGCTTATCATTGGCTGTTTTCGAACTTAAATTATTTAAAAAATGCATAACTGACTCACTGACGATGTCATTCCTCAAATGCCATTTTATCTGGAATAATTCCAGTTTCTAACATCTTACCTGGCTTACCTCTTGTGTATCTCCAGTTTCCTGCCTGTCCTTGCTGTTGTTGATTTACCTCTTATCACCATAAAAAAACAGAAATATATAGAGAGTGACTTAAAAATGTGAAGGGCGGCCCTCTTGGAAGTCAGTTCCTGTTACCAGCTCTCAGAGGATCCTCTCCTGTGGAGTGCAAGGTACTCACTGTGGAACTGACGAGGTCTCTGGCCAGAAATATGAAGAACATGCTCTGTGGTACCCGGGATTTCTAGCAGCTAGTAGTGTTTAGCACTAATAGATTCCCCTCAGAACGCGTTGGTCTGAGGGGACAGAGATGACAGAATTGACAGATAAAACAGTCAAAAATAAAATCTTGAAAATGCTGCTTCTCCCAGGGACACTCCCTTTGAGATGAATATGCAAATCCAGCAAAAGTGCAGTCACTCTGGAGTATTAAAGGAGACAGAAACAGGCAACTGCATGATTAAATGACCTCTTTCGTCTCGCGATAAGCCCTTCTTTGTAAGCTTCAGCTGTAAGGACAAGAACAGTGGCAATTTGTTGGCCCAGAAGGTAAAGGATGCTACATCTGCCCACCTGGAGGCTCCACCCCCCCACATAGAGGTGGGGAACTGATTTGTCTATGATCGCAGAGCCTCAGCTTGTACCAAAGTTGGAAATAATTTGCTCATCTGACGGTGAAGGTGCAGAATATGAGGTAGGAAATATGATCATACCAAAATGATGTAATATTGGCAAGGTAAGTATAAATAGCTTCATATAGGTTTACTATAGTTGGCACCAAACATATGTACCTTAACAGTCTATATATGTTCCACTTACATGCTAATGCACTTGCAGCAAGGCAGATGGGATAACTGTCATGTTTGTCACGGAGTACCGATCCACCAAACTCTAAATCAGGCACTCTATCAGATTAGGGCTTCGAAACGGCTTCACATCTTCAAGACCCTTCTTACAGAAAGAAATAGATTTTCAGTAGTGATCCTGGTGGTTGAAACTCTGCTTCCCACCTTAAGCTTCTGTTTTGTCTCAACCTTTTAAAAAGTATCTCATGATACATCTCCATAATAAATATACCCATTCTTAGCTCTCTTGAGATTTATCACAGTGTATTATTATCTTTGTTAGAAATTGGGTCCCTGGTTGGTAGAAGTTTGCAACCTGTCCAAGTAGGGACCACAATCCTAGACAGGTAAGTCAGTTACACTCCCTAAATTAACCTGTGCTCTCCCCCTAGTAGCTTGGCACAGAGCAGTCAGACTTAACGTAAGAGGCAATGTGTAATATATTTGTGCAACACTTAATAACAGTACTACAGTGAAAAGCACCACAAAAAGCTCAACATCAGTTTAGAAAAATAGAGAACACATATCTGAGTAAAACACGACTACAGCAAAAATCCAATCAGTATAAGTCGAGATATGAATTTTTAAAGATTAAATGTGAAAACATTGCTTAGAAGTCTGTAGCGATAAATAGGTTAATTGAGGTGATGAAGGACTGGTGCAAATCCAAAATCCAGGTTGACCACGATGGACGGGAGGCCTGCTACAGAACCCACACAGGGTTCACTGAACAGTACCTTTGTTAGAGCAATGTGTCAAGGGCACGATGCATCGATATTTCTGCCGGACACTGGGCGATCATCGGGCTCTGTAGAAGTGGGTGAGATGCATCGCCGGTGGATCGCGCAGAGCACTGTCATTGGGTCGTGCAGTAGGTGGAACCACTGTTGTTGGGTAAGTGTTGCGTCACTCTCGGAGATGCATCGTTTTTTCTGCCACACTCGGGCCAATATGTCATTTTTTGAAGTTTGAAGCTGCAGACCCCACTTGTGAGGCCCAAGACTGGAGAGAGGCACTTCAGTTGAGGATAGGACTCACCAATGGCAGAGTCCAGCAGCGCCAGGAAAGTTGCAAGCAGTCTTTAATGTCCCTGAGACTGAAGAATAATAGGGGGCAACCAACAAGCCTTTGGAGACTCTTGGGTTCAAGGAGAACAAGTCCAGTCCTTCTCAATGAAGGACAGAAGCAGAAGGCCAACACAGCAGAGCAAACAGGAAAGTGTCAGTCTCTCCTACAGCACAGCACATGGCAGCAGTAGTTCAACACAGCAATGCAGCTTCAGAGTGTCAGTCCCTCCTGCCAGCACAGCAGTCCTTCTTCCTGGCAGAGTGTCCTTGGTTCCAGGAGAGATCTGATTTGGTGGGGTTTGGGGTGCTGTATTTATTCTTTGGTGCCCTGATTCTGGAAGCTGGGAGAAACTTCCAAGCCTTCCTTTGAAGTCCACAAAGCCCCTGTACTGCCCTTCATGGCTCCACCTCTACAGGGGGTTATGCAGCCCTTTGTATGAGGAGATACACAGCCTTAGTCAGTAATAAGTGAGGCATTGCTAAGCTTCACCCTCCCATCAAGCCAGTTAATGGCCCATCACCCCGGCGATAGGCCATCAGGATGCAAATATCGCACCCAAGCTTCCTTTCTATGTGACTGTCTAGAGGGAATTGATGAACCCCAGCTGTCAACAACCTCAGACGTGTATTCAGAGACAGGCAGAGGAAGCGAATGGTTAAAGTAAGAAAATGCTAACTTTCTAAAAAGTGTCATTTTCAGACTTACAATTTGAAATCCAACATCACCATTGTGATTTTAAATTAAGAGTCCAGGGACATCAAACTCCAGCTTTCTATCTCTTCCCATTTGGAAGTAACACTTAAAAGAGTTTTAAGGCACCCCAATGCAATCCTAAGGGAGAGATAGGTCTTGCAATGTTGAAAAATCAAAGTTACGAGTTTTCACTACCTGGACATGTTAAACTTAAAAGTAAATGTCCACCTTTTTTAATACACTGAATCCTGCCCTTCAGGCTGACTAGGGCCTAACTTAGGGGTGACTGACATTTTATAAAAGGGGAGGAATGGCAGTTCAAAACTGCATATACAGGCTCTGCAGTGGCAGGCCTGGTGCATGTTTGAAAGGCTACTGTAGAGGGTGACACAATCCGTTCTGCTGGCAAATTAGTAGCATTTAATTTACAGACCCTGGACACATGTAGTGCACTTTATTAGGGACTTCCAAGTAAATTAAATATGTGTGGATTAGCCAATGTTACCATGTTTTAGAGGACAGAGCTCCTGCATTTTAGCACTGGTCAGCCGTGGTAAAGTGCCCAGAATCCTACAAACCAGCAAAATGAGTCAGAAAAGCAGGAGGAGGAAGGCAAAGCCTCTGGGGATGACTATGGAGAAAAGGTCAGGTCCAACAACCTTAATCTTTTTTCTTCTTTAAACAAATTTATATTATGTCACTTTTTTGACTGGCATGTTCATTCAAATTGTATTCATAAACTTATCATTTATCCCACTATGACCTGTGCTACACTTTCTTTTCTCTGTTTCAATTTTGACACAATTTCTAGTTTTTCAATCCATTTGTAAGTATGTGAATTCCTTACATAGGCTTGACTTCTCTTCCTCTTTTTTATATATTTTATGGTCATTGCTCTCTCAAGTGTTTGCTTTGTACCTTTCCTATAGTTAAATCAAAAGCTTTATAAAGTACTCTAATTCATCACTCGCTGATATCGGTCGATTGTGTTACTGGAATATTGTTGTCACAATATGGGCTGACATAAATTTTGTCTCCTCTATTTTGTCTACATAAATATCTCCACTCTGGAGTTAATTATGGAAAGGCGCATTGAAACGACATCCAGTGCATGACATTTACGTCACGAGATAATTCGTAAAATGATACGCTGACTTAGAACCATCGATCGCTGAGTATCGCAATGGAAAGCATTTTTTAAAAAGTTTGAAAAATGTCATCAGCTAAAATAATCAGAACTTTGCTTTTGCAAATCAACATTTTCACGATTGTTTGTTTACTGAACTGAAAGAAAACAAACTACAATTTACAGAATATAGTGATGAGTAAAATAAAAATCTAGGATTTGTCCTGGTGTCACAGTCATCCGCATCCCTGTATCAAGGTTTTGTATTTTTTTCCTTCTGTACTGAATTTTGTTTGGATCTGCTCGCTATAAGGGGTTAACAGGCAGCACCTCTCTCTGCTGCATTTAGGCCCATATTTATACTTTTTGACGCTAAACTGCGCTAACGCAGTTTAGCGTCAAAAAATTTAGCGCCGTCTAACGCCATTCTGAAGCGCCATGCGGGCACCGTATTTATGGAATGGCGTTAGCCGGCGCTAGCAGACCGGCGCTGCCTGGTGTGCGTGGAAAAAAACCACGTAGACCAGGCAGCGCCGGCGTAGGGGGAAAATGGCGTTAGGGCGTCTTAAAATGGGGCAAGTCAGGTTGAGGCAAAAAAATCGCCTCAACCCGATTTGCGCCATTTTTTTCGACGCCCAGACGCCATTTAAATGACTCCTGTCTTAGTAAAGACAGGAGTCATGCCCCCTTGCCCAATGCCCATGCCCAGGGGACTTATGTCCCCTGGGCATGGTCATTGGGCATAGTGGCATGTAGGGGGGCACAAATAAGGCCCCCCTATGCCACCAAAAAAAATTAAAAAATATACAAAATTATACTTACCTGAACTTACCTGAATGTCCCTGGGGTGGGTCCCTCCATCCTTGGGTGTCCTCCTGGGGTGGGCAGGGGTGGCAGGGGTGTCCCTGGGGACAGGGGAGGGCACCTGTGGGCTCATTTTGAGCCCACAGGCCCCTTAACGCCTACCCTGACCCAGGCGTTAAATAGTGGCGCAAATGCGGGGTTTTTTGACCCGCCAACTCCCGGGCGTGATTTTTGCCCGGGAGTATAAATACGACGCATTTGCGTCGCCGTCATTTTTTTAGACGGGAACGCCTTCCTTGCATCTCATTAACGCAAGGATGGCGTTCACGCAAAAAAATGACGCTATTTGCCCATACTTTGGCGCTAGACGCGTCTAACGCCAAAGTATAAATATGGCGTTAGTTTTGCGCCGAATTTGCGTCGAAAAAAACGACGCTAATTCGGCACAAACGGAGTATAAATACGGGCCTAAATCAGGTGTGTGTCCAGAGGCAAGAAACTGACAGGAGGCAGCTACTGCCCATCAACACTTCGGCCACGCCCCTTCATCAACCCTGTGCGAGCTCACTCCTTTGCCCCTAGGCACTAGGCGCTCCCCACGCCCTAGCTTTCCAAAGACAGTAAGAAACACAGCCATAAATGATAAGGAAAAAGTAACACCAGTTACACAACCTCATTTCAAGTCAGTAGTATCTCAAGAGCATAAATATGCCTATCTAATCTGACTAACTTGTCAGCAGAAGGATTTGACAAAACTAGTTTAATGCCAATAAGTTTTCTACTGATAATTTGAGTTAACACGTGTACCTTCAGTCTGTCTAATTTTGAGTTCAATGTGCTTGGCCGTATTTTTTTTTATTATGTCACAATTCTTGTGTGGTTCAACATAAGTCAGTTCATTGACCTATTGGCGGGTTAGGTTGCGCCAACCCCCTCCCAACGCCAGCAGTAGCCACCGCAAACCTTTAACAACGAAACAGTAATAAACTATGGACCACGTTTATACTTTTTCGTGCTAAACTGTGCTAACGCAGTTTAGCGTCAAACAGTATACCGCCGGCTAGCGCCATTCCAAGATGCCGGCCGGGCGTCATATTTATGGTATGACGGTAGCTGGTGTTAAGGCCCGGCTAGCATCATAACAAAGGATGCTAGCCGGGTGGGGGAGGCGTAGGGGGTACAGGGGGTTTAGCAACAGAGGATGATGCTAGTATGGGCAGAGGCATAAAAAATGCCTCTAACCAGACTAGCATAATTTTCTGACATTAAAACCCTATGGACATGACACCTGTCTTAGTTAAGACAGGAGTCATGCCCACCACCCCAGTGGCCATGCCCAGTGGACATGTGTCCCCTGGGCATGGCCATTGGGCCCAGTGCCATGTAGGGGAGCCCAAGTTAGGCCCCCCTTCGGCACTACAACATTTAAAAAAAAATACTTACCACTACTTACCTATACTTACCTGGGATGGGGTCCCCCATCCTCCACTGTCCCTCCAGTGTGGATGGGCGTTACCTTGGGGCTAGGGAAGGACACCCGTGGGTTCTTTCCATGGTCTCTGACCATGGAAAAAGGCCAACAGGTCCCCTAACGCCTGCCCTGACCCAGGCGTTAAATATGGGTGCTAAGCAAGCTTAGTGCCATTATTTAAGGTCTCCAGACCACATGTTTGATTTTATCACAGGGTGATAAATATGGCACTAGGGCCACATTGTCATTTGTTGCCCAGGAACACCTACCTTGCATCTCATTGATGCAAGGTAGTTTTCCACAGGCAAAAAATGACTTTAACTACATGTCTAGCACCAAAATATAAATATGGAGTTAAGTTTTCGCCGAATTAGCGTAAAAAAAAAGACGATAATTTAGCGCAAACAGAGTAAAAATATGCCGCTATGTTTTTTATTGTTTTGTTCTTAAAAAGGCAGAACCATGGTGGATGATGGGGACATGGAGAGTGCACTGTGCAATCCCCTCAGTGCACATGTCTGTTTGACGGTCCATGTCGGGCCAGCCAATCACACATGCGCACTGTGCTCTCCCCAGCCCGGCACTGTGTTGCTGGGCTGGAGAGAGCAAGCACAGGCTCCCAGTCTGCCTGGGAGCGCCCTGGCTGGGCGCTCCAGCCAATCCTAACGCTCCTTTCATGCAGCTTTAGGATTGGCCACAGGGCAGGCTGGGAGCCTGTGCCTCCTTTGACCAGGAAGAAAGAGCGGCAGCAGCGAGGCAGGTATGTTTTTATTTTTACTATTTTTTCAATCTTATTATTATTTCCCCGCCTCGCCATGCGCCAGCCCGCTCCTTTTAATTCTCGCGAGCCGAGACTGAATACGACTGAGTTTAAATTGAATGAGTTGCTACTTCATCCCTTTAAGCTAAGTAGTATTGTCTCTTCAGTTGACCTATGTGGTTGTATGGCATTGGCATCTTAATGTAGAGTTTGTGACTCTTCTGCTGTTCTCGTTTCCAAGGTCCGTTGTTTCCTACTCCCCTGCATTTCAAGTCTTTGTATTTATGACTCTCACATTTAAAGATTGATAGCTGTGGACCATGGATGTCATTTAGGGGTAGCCATGGGCCACAGTTGCCCCTTGTGATCTCTGGCACTGCTCTTGCGCTCCCTGGCCCAAGAGGTGACAAAATCACTGCCAAGAACACAGGGCGGCTGCGTATTTCTTATTTTAGCCCTTTTCCTTCTTTATACTTATAGTGAATAGTATGCTAATATTCACTATCATTGTAATAAAAAGGAAGTAAACTTAGCTGGAATGGGCCCTTTTGGTGCAGCTGTGTTAAGTACACATGTTTTTAAATGTATGTTGAGTGCGCGATTGTGGGTGAGATTATGTTTATGTGAGAGACAGCGTATGTATGCGTAAGCATGTGTCTCCATCTGTAAGCATGTGCATGTGAGTGAAAGTGAATGAGAGTCAGTGACAAGTAATGAGTGAGACTGAGGGCCAGATTTGCTATTCTTTGACACAAGGCAACGCTGCACCAAATATGATGTGCTGCATTGCATCAAAGGGAAGATAAACAATACAATATATGTTCTGAGATAAGATGAATTATTTCTTTCCCTATGCGCTGGCCCACTTTTGGCAGCCATGACCCAACGTGCACGCCGCTGCACTATAGTGCAAGGCTCTGTCCATTCTATGAAGCATAGGTTTAGTACTGGAGGGAATCCCTTCCAGTAGTAAATCTATGCTTTAAGGCTTTACCCACTTTGGATGTGGGCTGTGCAATGCAGCACAGGTGCAAAGTTGGAAAACGTGGAGTAACTAAAACATTTCTCACTTAAGATTTTGCCACAAAATTCACTCTACCAATGTTTGTAGATAGCGCTTTGCATCAAATCCCATGGGTAATTGCATGAGAAGACCCATGGACTACCCATACCCTACCCATGGAATGCCCACTTGATTCAGAATAACGCAAAGCAGTGTATAACACAATATTGTGTCACTTTGGGTTCTAACCGACGGAAATTAGGATTTACATTGGATAGTAAATCGCACTCTAACACAAAAGTGACACAAACCTGGTGCAAGGCATGAGTATCGATAATTATTAGTGAGATTAAAAATGAATGCAAGTGAGTGAGTGAGAATTAGTACGAATGAGTTTAAGTGTGGGATGTAAGAGAGTGTGATGTCAGGGTCATGTAATGTGCCTTCCTGGAAAACATCAGGGTCAAGGGGCATATGATGTCACTTCCTACGGTGTCATTAAGGTCAAAGGGCATGTGATGTCACTTTCATTGCCCCTGTCATTTTCATGAATTGACACTCATGCTGTAGGCAGGCAGGCAGACAAATAGATCAGGCAGATGGACCTATAATCTGGCAGACAAGTATGCACCTATCTAAGGGTTGCTCAATTGTGAACGGGGAGCACTGAAGTCTGTAACCACTGAGGAACAGCTGTTGTGTTTGCAGAAAGTCACAGGTAAGTCTGCTCTTTCCTGAGGGATAGCTTTACTACCTGAAATAAGAGAGTAGCTTCCTTGACAAACCAGAGATGCTTTACGGCATGGGAAAAGTGGGCAATTGCCCAGGTACCAATGGCCCACTTGGGAATGTGAAGTCTCTCAAAGGAAGTACTCACTTGTGTAGTTTGGTAACTTACCTTTTAAGGTATAAGTCAATACAGTTAGCCAACACGGGGCGTGAAGTAGCAAAAAACAAGTAATAAAATGCAAAGTTGTTCGAACAACGGCCCCAAAATATGTATTGCCCAGGGCCCCCCAAATCCTTACGTTGACACTGGCAGAGGCATTCATCCTCCAGCCAAAGGCGTGGGACAGCTCTGCTGAATGAGAGACACGTGTAGAAGGTTACTGTACGTGACAGGTGAGAGAGGGCTGGTGGTTACAGGACAGCATGGTTCTTTTCAGTAATGAGTACTTGATGGTATGAGAATTACTGCAGGAACCCCTGATCGCAAAAACATGAGTGTATAATTCTGCAGCTTTTCTGCGGTGTCCAGGTTTGCAGTAGAATGCCAAACCTTGCGTTGCCAATCATCGAGGCCAGTCACGTCACCGTAGTGTGCAGACTACATTACAGCCTCACTCAGAGGAATGCACACAGCAATGTGGCTCGACCAGAGGAGAAAGTCTCAGAACACTCACTCTTTGGCCCACGTGCGCCAGTAGATCGAGGAATACACAGTCTGATCCTTAGCATACATCATACCACCCCGATTCAGGGGGAAGACTGTCGATTTCAAGGCTAGTCTCCCGCCTCCCGATACCTGCATGCAGAAACCCGATTCAGAGTTTTGTAAAACTGACAAAAATAAAATGTTGAAGCTTGTTACCCATGCTCCAATCTCCCCTCTAGGAATTACCTCTGACATTAAAGGTAAATGATTTGTTATTAATTCTTGGCGGGGGAGATTAGAGCATGTGACAGACTTCAGCATTTTATTTTTATCATTTTCATACCATAGCACAAAGTTTGGAACTCTGTTTTTGTTTGCACTATGTTATTAAACTGCGTGAAATGAAACGCTGATTGTCTGTCGCCATACATACCAATAGACCTGATTCAGGCAGATTTCCTCTGCTTCACTATAGACAGTGGAGAAAATACATTCTCCCTCCTGTGTTTTTTTTAAATCTCCCACTTGCCTTCTCTAAAATGTTAGCATGTATGTGGCTCAACCGGCAAAAAAATACCTCAGCCCTGGTGCAATTACTTTTAATGCGCCCTTCAATGGATTTATGTGTTTTTGTAAGCTATGATGAATTGTTTTATGTTCTTTATGAGATATTTGACATCGACTGTGGAGCAGGTGCCAGAAAACAATTATTTCTGTAGGGTGTTCCTTTTTACAAATAGTTTCATGTTAAGGTAAACAGGATCAGCAAGAAGTGACAGCAAGAATATCTCCTCTGAATAATGATAGTATTGTTCATTGTGTCTATTTAGGTAAAGCCGTTGAGAAGATATAGAGGGTCATTCTGACCCTGGCGGCCGGTGGCCGCCAGGGCCACCGACCACGGGAGCACCGCCGACAGGCTGGCGGTGCTCCAATGAGCATTCTGACCGCGGCGGTTCAGCCGCGGTCAGAAGCGGAAAGTCAGCGGTCTCCCGCTGACTTTCCGCTGCTCATTGGAATCCTCCATGGCTGCGGAGCGCGCTCCGCAGCCATGAGGATTCTGACCCCCCCTACCGCCATCCAGTTCATGGCGGGAAAGCCGCCATGAACAGGATGGCGGTAGGGGGGGTCGCGGGGCCCCTGGGGGCCCCTGCCGTGCCCATGCCAATGGCATGGGCACGGCAGGGGCCCCCGTAAGAGGGCCCCAAAATGTATTTCACTGTCTGCCTTGCAGACAGTGAAATACGCGACAGGTGCAGTAGCACCCGTCGCACCTTCCCACTCCGCCGGCTCGATTACGAGCCGGCATCCTCGTGGGAAGGTCGTTTTCCCCTGGGCTGGCGGGCGGTTTAACTGCAACCACCCGCCAGCCCAGGGGAAAACTCGTAATACCCGCCGCGGTCTTTTGACCGCAGCGCGGTAATTTGGAGGGCGGGATCCTGGCGGGCGGCCTCCGCCGCCCACCAGCGTCATAATGAGGCCCATAATCTACTTATTCTTATATTGACAAAAATTAACCTTGTCAGAGTTTGCCTGCAGTGTTTTGATGTACAAAGTCCTATTGAGTTTTAAACAGTAAGTGAAGGACAGCTTCACTGCTTTATTTGAGCCTGTAGTTTCAGGTGCACAGCACCGGCACCTAGTTGTTAATACCAGCACTTATGACAGTCTGCCACATGATGGCGCTGTTTGCCTAATTTAGAGATAAGCACAAGAGTTGTTTATTAATTAAATATACTTTACAGTTGACTAATGCCTACCATCCAGACCACTCTTATAGCTTTCAGGGCCTGGAATAGTCTGAATTGTCACATTTGTTGGACTGTGATGGTTAGTAGTTGTGCCACTGGCAGTGGCAATGGGTGTTTCAAGCTGCAGTGGCCTTCTGACAAGGGCCCTGACACTTACATTTTTACAAATTAAGCGCTGGACTTTGTGTTTGCAATAAAAGTAACCCAACTAACATTAGTGGTACAAGGTTACTTGAAGGTCATATTTTCAAGACCAGCAGTATTGCCAATGCAGGGCCTCATTACCAGTGCTCAGTCATTTTTGGGCAGTAATAGAACGCAAATAAATATTATACTGCAGTGTGCTGTAAATAGCAACTTCTTGTCAACTTAATGTAACGGTTAGAAGTTTCTACAACATGGTTCCATACTTTTTTTATGTACATATGCAGGTCGAACATGGCTGCAAGAAAATTCAGTTTCACAGTAGATTAAATAATGGTACAGACAATGTTTTAATATGTTATTATTTTTTTCCTGATTTATAAGGAAAGGATGTGGGAATAAGTTCTGTTTATGATTAATTTCAGCTGAGCCTATTTTTGATCATCAAAGATTGAATTTCAAAACATATAGGGCCTCGTCGCAGAGATCTATGCCTCCACCTGAGCATAGATTTCCATTTCTTTGCTATTCACAAGAATTCAGGTGTGGGAGCTGAAATAATTAGGTGCATTCACCTGGTAGCGGATTGGGCATACGCTTGACATAGAGAACTACTATGGTTCCCTTCCACGAGGCCATATTAAAAACCATGTACGGGCATCTCAAGATAGGTTTAGTATAACCATTTTTCCTCATTTGAATTTTCTCTGCATACACAACCACCTACAGAGAAAGTAATAGTTATAATGAGTGTGAGGGATATCTGCTCCTTTGTGGGTTTCCTAGTTTGGTATTGGCAAATGCCACTGGCCCCTTTTGGGCACTGGTGTTGACAGAAACATGTTGATCGTGTAGCAGGAAATCAAGGAGAATGGATACAAAAAGATGGATTTTTTGTTTTTTAGTCTTGCCATATGGAAAACTAACAAAGGTCATATTGTTCACCCTCGAATAATTTCTTTCTGTGCATAGGGTTGCATACCAGTAACATTATTCTCATATGCAACAGGAGTAAAATGTCCACAAAAAATGATCTCAATCAAGTGTTCCTCAACATGGGAACATATTGGATAACTTGACCCTTTGCCTGCACATTGAGTAGGAACGTGATGATGAACCATGACATGCAAGCAGGGGAGGATTTTGCGTCCTTAAAAATAGGAATAATTTCATAACCTGGAGAAGGAAAAAGAAACTCTTCACATTTTGGGAACATGATACTTGTGTGTTTCTGAATATTCATAAACATTTCCGTATACTTGGAAAGCTGTACAGTGTGCAATGTTCCTGGTGTACCTCTCGGAATGCCATGCGACTGGTTTAAAAGGCTCCTTCCTATTCCTTAATACAGAGTTCTCCATAGCAACAAAGTCAATAGAGGGGGAATGGAGTCCTCTGTACAAACGCATACCTTTTTAAGTCGAAGCTTACCAGACAGCATTCTGAAAGCCTACCTAAGATTCTAATCCACCCATTCCTTACCATTGGCTTTGTGTTTTGTCATTCATATTTGCTTGTTTTCTATTTGCTGGCTGCATTTGTTTTAGCCCGTCCAGCATGCCTTTGTTGCTCCCAAGCAGCATAGCCTCCTTACCACTTCTCTGATTAGCTCCTTCTATTCTTCGGCATGAACTGACTTTGCAGGTACTCTTTTTTCTTTTCCATGAAGCACTCCATGAGCGTGCATGTGCTTTCCAGTTGTCTCTCTTGTACACTTCTCTAACCCCTCCTACCTCCCCCACTCACCCACTACCCACAATGCATGATGTTCTTAAGCACTGTGCTGTTCTGTGGACTCCATTGCTCCATGTTACTGTTTATTTGAATTGCATCCACACGGGCCATCTAAATGTGATTGTAAATTGTGAAAAAATGGCAGCATTTGATGCAGATTAGGTTCCACACGTACTCGAAAAACAGGAAGCATCTGAGAGAACATTTACTGAACTAAGCAGATCACATCATTTTGGGGTCCACTGATGTTTGGTCTGAATACTCTCACAGGCTGGATTCAGGGCTTGAAGACAGACAGGTTCTTCCCTCATTCCCCTGTTAGTTTCCTTCACTTCAAAGCCTGGAATGCAAGATCTGATCTTCTCAAGCACACGAGGCAGACGTGGTAGCAAGTGTAGTTTTCTGCTTTTGTAAAAGCATCTACTCAACGAGATTTCTGTACATCTCGTGGTTCGCTGTTGTGGCATGATTGCTTTTATGGTGTGACAACTAATACAAGAAATTCCTTTAACTATAACAAAACTGCACCCTAATTTGTTTATTTTGTGATTTTGTGTAATGTGTCCCCGATCTAGCTTGCTGGCTTGCCAGTGGTTGCTTCTTGTTGGGCACTTGAGCGCGGCCCTGGTGGTCTCAAACACAGGGACATCTTAAGGATTTTGGGGGCCCTGGGCCAAACATAATATGTTCGGCACAGCTTTGAATTTATGATCGGGTTTTATCCCCTCTTTGGCCAGGTCACTGGCAGTGCACAGGCACACTCGTCCAAAGTCCTAATCTATTTACATCCAACTTTCAGGGATTGCGACTGTGTTGTCAATATTGTAATATAGAAGCTGCTGAGTAATATAACTGAAAATAATCTATGTGACCCCTTCCGATTAATCATATATGTAGTCCTGTTTTGATCTAAAGTAAACTTTTTTATGTATGTTTTATAGATACAAGATATTACAGAAAAATGAATGCAATAGACTCTCATATATGATCCACATTAAAAATACACTAAAGGAAAACAGTATTTAAAGCAATAGTTTGAGAATTATTCAAGGTCAGACTGACTAGACACTATGCAGGGCAGAGCTGGCTCTATCAGAGGGCCCCCTGAAAAAGGCCCTCAATCAATCGGGATGAGGGTCTCAACGCACTGGAGTTGCTAGCTCCTTCACGGTGCTCTCTTCATTCGAACAGCCATGTCTTGAGTCCTTTTCTGAATTCCCAGAGTGATGCAGCAGTCCTGTGGTTTTGGGGAAGGTCGTTTCACGCTTTGGTCACCAGGTGAGAAAAGGAGTATCCTCCACTGTTGGATCGGCAGATCCAGGGGGGTCTGCAATGAAGAGGACAGCAGATCGCAGGTGTCTGGTCAGTTAGTGGAAGATCATTCATTTTTTGATGTATGCTGGTCCTGTGCAAGAGCACAACTTGCCCATACCTTAAAACATCTACTCAAACACCCACTGTACCAGTGCATGAGAACCTGCAGTAGGAGCTCAGCGGTGGTCAGCTCCCATGCCGCTGTCTGCCACTTGGGTAATTAGCTCTGAGATTGGCATGGATCTTTCCTGAAGAGTCAGGCAGCGCTGGTATCCCAAGTCATTGTTCAGCACCCACAAGCAAAACTCTAGCCGTATAACTTTTACAAATACTAAAAAAACAACAGGCAGTGTGAGGTGCCACGCTAATGAACATTTGCCCAAGGTTACTAATAGGGAGAAAAGTCTGTGATGCTGAGCTACTGGCATTTACTGAGCTGACGGATTGATTGATTTTGAGGGGGACAGGGATGTTCTTGGAAATAAAATGCGTTTGGGCACCAAAATTAAAAGACCCCCCATTAGGGAATCAGTTACCTGAAAAGTGACCAACATTTGCAAATCAAGTCAGTTTTGAACATGTAAAGACACGCTGTATAGGTGTTTTGCAAGTCATAGCAGGCTGCATGCATTTGTGGTTGCTGCAGGCAATGTTTGTGGTAATATCAGAGAAGCCCACAATACAAAAACACAGCACTCCTGACCATAAAACCAGCCCACAAACAGCTAAAAACTGGCCCGTCCACTGACTCATTGGACCAGCCCTTCTGGATCTGCCAGCTCGCCCTATGGGGCAGTGTGACCCTGGAAAGGAATATTCTCATGGGCGTGGTGTGGTTTCCAGTGCTTTCATGGTTAGGTCCTTGTCACTGCAGCACTTGAGCTGAATTCAGTTAATTGTTCAAAAAGCAACACTTCTTCCTGAGACCCTGTTTCTGAACTCACCAAAATCAAATGTATCTCTTTTTCTATAGCTTTTCCATTTAATATGTTGAAGATTACACAAGGTGCACTGAAGCCCACTTTAGTTCTTGTATCAAAACCAACTCATTTTTATGTTCGGCTTTGAGGCAGCTTTACCTGTCGCAACTGAGTATTGTGTTCCAGAGAAATCATATGTAATATACATAATTAGAGAGGCTTTAAGTCACCAGGTTTCTTCTCTAGATCTCTTGAATAGTTATTCAAGTTTTGCTTCCGCCTACCACAAATACGCAGAGCAATAGGTCATACTACTTTACTTATTGGCTCACTTCACTTTAAGTGACTCCACAAATTAAGTGCACTTAGCTCACATTGGCTGAAAAATAGTTTCTTCCTCTTCAGGTTTTTGAAAGCATACTTTTTCTTTTTTATTTATATATTACTATAAAAAAATATTTTTGTGAGCACTTGAGGTTCCCAGACAGATTGTGATTGATTTCTCCTTTTTAGTTTCTAACCTGCTATATAGCAGGCTTAGCAACAACATAGCGAGACTTGCTGCCTCCCACTGCCTACCATTGTTTGGGTTTACTGACATTCTCATTTCCTTGCTTCTTATTCGAGGACTTGCCTTGTCCATCTTGTGTCTGTCCCTGCCAATTTACTTGTGTCCTTCGACTGCTCAGTTCTAGGGAGCAACCTGTATCCCTGAAGCACTACACAATAGTGCATGTGCTTTCCAGCTGTCTCTAGTTTACTTCTCTTCCAACATGTGCTCCATGTCGCTCTCCCTCGCCACTTTGCTTCCTCCCACTCACTTACGTGATGTGCTTGCTCTTGTCCACTTCTCCCTCAAGTTGCTTTCTCACCTGTGTGCTTCTCCCCAGCTCCATTTGTCTCTCTCTCTCTTACCTGTTTGCTTTCTCCACCCTCCACCTGGGGCCTCTATTTTGCTCTTCCCACTTGTGCCCTCTGTGTTGCTTCCCTCAACTGTGCCCTGTTGCTTCTGCCCTCCTACCCCCTTGGCTGCTTCTGCAGCCCTGCATTGCCTCCCCTCACCTGCTTTAAAAAAGCTTTCACACATTTTTTTCTAGGTATTTAACAATCCAAATCAGATTAGTAAATAGAAAGAAAAAAAGCATGCACTGCCAAATGAAACAGACAGCAGCATTTTAGACTTTTTTTTATTCTTAGCCATCTTACACAGCATTGCGGAAGGTATACAGCGACATCAAAACCCAATGACAAATTCAATAGGCCCCAAAAGTGAAACACGCTACCTACGCCAATGCTTGTTTTTCTTTACTTTCAGCCATGATGCACAACAGCCACAGTGCTGTACAACATGACAAAACAAGACATTGACAAAGTTAATGGCTCTCATGTGGGTGAGACCTATTGCTTTGGCAATGCTTGTTTGTTGTTACTTTTGTCCCCAGGGAAAACATTTTTTTTCCATGCAAAAAGGCCATCCTCTTCACAGCTTCTGTGTATGACTGATCGATTTTGCTTCCCACCTTGGAAAGGAGGTTGTGCCAGCCCTGTGTGGAGTAATTCTTCCACCATTTCCAGGGCAAAGGGAGGTTAAAGTGTATGCTCACAAATAGACATGTTTCTGTGTGTTTCCAAACTTCCAAAGCAAACCATACCTTGGGACATCCTCTTTCCACCACTTAAATGAGATTTGCAAAAGATTTTACAGCACTTGTGGTGGAGAAATCCTCTCTCATAAAAGCATTTACCCCCACCAGAAATTCCTTTGTGAATTCCTGACAGGAGTAAAATGGTAAAGCTGGTCATAAATTTATGTTTTTGACTGAATTGCCTTTGTGAATAAGCCCTGTGGCTTTTATACTTGTCTTGTCCACCACCAGAACAGGACCTGCCCTTAAGTCTGAAGGTCCAGGGGTAGGAATGTCTGCAATTCTGCATATCGTCAATTTAAGGAATACTCTTAATACCAACAGAAGACACCAACTCTGCCAAAAGAGACATGTAAGCATTGAAGAAGGACTGAGAGAAGATCCCTTGGTCACCTCTTGTATCGCAGGAACAGTAGCCAATGGTAACAGGCAATGGTAACAGCTTGGGATCTCTCACCTAAGAAGGCAGTGAGCCATTCCAGAGCAAATCAGTACACATCAATTTTTGGAAAATATTCAATCAAAATTGTTTGAGAGACAGTACTGAAGGGTGCGGGCAATTCCAGCAGGACCAAGATGGCAGAATTGACGAGTTATATCCTAAGTAGTTTGTCCCTACCAACAATCAGCGTTGTGTCTGTGCTTTAATTAGCATGGAAACCATTTGAGAAGTTTCCATTTTTTAAAAATTTCAAGTAATATTAGAGCCTTCTATCGATAGCATTTCCAACTCTTTTGCAGGGAGCAGCACCAATGAAATGGACAGCCAGACCTGATTTTATGATCAGTGGAAGGCTTTTTAGCAATTGAAGAACATTAGTATGGACCTGATTAGATATTGGCGGATGGGTTACTCAGTCACAATGGTGGCGGATATCCCGACCGCTGAAATCTAAATTTGACAGATTTCGGTGGGTGGGTGGAATGTTTGTCATCTTTGTGATGGAGTAACCCATCTGCCAATATTTAAATCAGGCCTTATGTTTCCAATGCGACAGAATAACACTTGAAGTTATAGACTTATCGCACAAAGTGCAGGTATTGCAAAAAAAACATGCATGCATAGGTTTAGCAGAGAGTCATTTTAAAAGTAATAAATGATGAGCTTGGATAAATACATTAAATAAAAATGGGGCCAAAGAGGAACAGGGACATGAATGTACATTACCAAAGAAAATAATCAAATCTTTTTTGGAGCAGAAAATCTGACCTATCTACATTTTATTACTGCCAAGTCACTGCAGTTTTCATAGGAGGAGCCTGTATATAATAAAAATGGTGGAACCCCTCACCAAGTTCTTGTCATTAGTGAAGGAATGTCTTCCACTAAGGAATACACTTTCAGTATACCTTACATGTCTTTTCCTTACATGTTGGGGCAGTAGGGGTCATTTACATCCACCATCATTATTTCTGAATTAAGCGGGTAACTTCAATCAGGGATTTAAGATGGAATTGAGTAGATGAAGGGTAGCATGATAGGAATTCAGACACTGATCTGTAGAGCAAGCACGTCCATGCCACAGACCACCAAAGTCTGTAGGAAACAAATACTCTCTTTTACAGTTTAGTATGATTGGTGCACTGTTTTTTTCATAACATTTGTATGACCAAATATCGGAGTCAAAAATATTAATACACAAAAATATTGCCAGAGAATATGGAAGGCAAAAACATTGACTTTACATTCTTTGTCTATAAAGGACAAAATATTGCTTATAAAAATAACGAAGACCAAAATATTGCAATAAAATAGGTAAGTATACCCATTTTTTAATATTAAACCATATATTTACTTATATATATATATATATATATATACACATATATATATTTATATATACTGCATTTAAAAATGTACATGTAATATAAAAAGATCAGCATTAACAGAGAATGAAAATATACACTTTAAAGAATTACAATACAAATATGCACTTTAGAGAAATGTTAAAAAAATAAACAAAATATGTTAATAAATGCAATTATGAAATACCCATGAATACTGATATTTAAAATACTAATAAAAATAATGATAATTAAAAATGTCATCTATCAAATATTAAAACAAGCATACACAATAATACTTTCAAACTTAAAATGTAATAGAGTAAAAATTATATTGCTTCACGAAATAAAAATAAATAATTAAAAAATCAGATTCAGTTAGCTTTTAAAATTATATTCCAGAAAATCTTTAAAAAATTAAAAAACAACACTTAACATAAGGAATTAGTTTATTCTCACTCCGAAGTAAACAAAAGTGAAAAAAGTGTTGGACTTTGGAGGGGTCAGATTTACTACAGATTTAGTAGTGGAGTGGCATGAACTGGATTAAGGTGGATTACAATAGATTTCAGTGGTGGATTATACTGGATTACAGTGGAGTGGATTACAGTGGATTGGAGTGAATTAATGTGGATGAAATTGGAGTGTATTACAGTACTTTACAATGGAGTGGATTACAAGGAATTACAGTGAAGTGCAGTGGAATACAGTGTAGTTGAGAGGATTATCATGGATTACAGTGGATTACCATGGGTTGGATTACATTGGACTGCAGTGGAGTGGACTGGAGTGAATTGCAGTGGATTATAGTAGATTACAGTAGAGTGTATTGAAGTGGATTGCAGGAGAGTGGATTACAGTGGAGTAAACTGTGTGGGTTACAGTGGAGTGGACTGGAGTGAATTGCAGTGGAGTAGATTACAGTGGATTACAGTAGAGTGTATTGGAGTGGATTACAGTGGAGTAGACTTGTGTGGATTACAATGGGGTGGATTACAGTGGATTGGAGCAAATTATAGGGAATTACAGTTAAATGTATTGGCATGTATTAGAGTGGAGTAGAGTGCAGTGGAATACAGTGGAATGGACGACAGTGGAATGGATTATGGTGAAGTTATTTCCAGTAGAGCGAAATGGAGTGTAACAGACTACAGTAGAGTGGAGTATATTATCGTAGAATATAGTGGAGTGGAATGGGGTGGATTACAATGGAGTGAATTAGAGTGGATTACAGTGGAGTGACTTGGGGCTGGATTACAGTGGAGTGAGTTGGAGAAGATTGGAGAGGATTACAGTGGAGTGGATTCCAGTGGATTGCAGTGGAGTGGATTACAGTGAAGTGGATTACAGTAGATTACAGTGGAATGCAGTGGACTATAGTTGATTGGAATGGATTACAGTGGAGTGGATTGGAGTGGATTACTGTGGAGTGGCAAGGAAAGGATTACAGTGGATTACAATAGATTGCCAATGAATTCAATGTATGGATTACAGTGGTTTGGAGTGGATTACACTCGGATGGATTGGGGTGAATGTCAATGGATTACAATGGAGTGGAGTGGAGTGGATTTCTTTGAATTCCAGTGAAGTGGAGTGGATTCCATAGAATTACAATAGAGTGGATTGAAGTGGGTTACAGTGGAGTACTTTGCTGTGAATTACAGTAGATTACAGTGAAATGGAGTGAATTATAGTTCATCAGAATGGATTACAGAGGAGTGGATTGTAGTGGAGTGGCATGAACTTGATTAAGGTGGATTACAATAGTTTACAGTGGAGTTGAATACAGTGGTTTTGAGTGGACTACAGTTGATTACAAGGAGTTAAATGGATTCCAGCAAAGTGAGTGGATTATACTGGATTACAGTGGAGTGGATTACAGTGGATTGGAGTGAATTAATGTGGATGAGATTGGAGTGTATTCCAGTACTTTACAATGGAGTGGATTACAAGGAATTACAGTGAAGTGCAGTGGAATACAGTGTATTTGAGAGGAGTACCATGGATTACAGTGGATTAACATGGGTTGGATTACACTGGACTGCAGTGGAGTGGAGATTACAGAGGATTGCAGTGGAGTGGTTTAAAGCAAATTACATTGGACTGGATTACAACTTCGTGGAGTATAGTGGATTAGACTCCAGTGGATTATAGTGGAGTGAATTCCAGTGTATTCAAGAGGGCTCCATTAGAGTGGAGTACAGTGGTGTGGATACCACTGGAGTGAATTACAGTTAAGTGGATTACTGTAGAGTGGACTGAAGTGAATTACAGTGGAGTGGGTGGATTACAGTAGATTACAGAGGAGTGGAGTGTCTACAGTGAAGTGGAGTGGATTACAATGGAGTGGAGTGGATTACAGGTGATTGCAGTGGATTGGAATGGATCATGGTGGAGGGTATTGCAGTGCATTGCAGTGCTTTACAATGGAGTGCATTACTGTGGATTAGAGAGGAGTGGATTAAATTACAGTACAGTGTATTGATTGCTGTGGATTACAGCAGAGTGGATTGAATAATAGAGGATCACTGTGGAGTGCATTAGAGTCTGTACCACTGCATTCAATAAAGAACACTCTCCAACAAGATATGTCATCCTTGGTAACTGTGTGGAATGAATAACAACATCCCTATCGTACAGCCTACAAAATAGAACATCCAAGAACACCCAGGACATGTCTGCCATCGCCTTGAATTAATAATATCTTCTGTTCCAACAGCAAGTAATAAAGAACAGACAAGAAGCATTGTCCTATCTCACTGGTCTTCTGCTTGCAATAAAGAGCCCCACATATCTGTCCTAGATTATGGTATCATTGCACAGGATCGCCACAACTATATGTACTTTCATAAGGCGTCATTCCCTTCATTCCCTCCCTGCCACTGCTGCCCCACGGCCCCGCCACCCCTCCCTGCGAAGAGCTTTCCCTCCAGCCTCCCAGCTGACCAATCCCACCCTTCTCTCTCCCCTTCTTAATGGTGTTCGCAGCTGGGCTGCACAGCGGGTGCGCCAAAGCAAGCCCAACTGCGCCAGTCTCCCCCTAGACCGCAACCAGCACCACAGTCCCTGGTTCCCGTGCCACCTGCCGGTACAACACCAAAGCTCTGCATGCCCTAAACCCTGGAAGATCCTCAGCTTCCCACCTAGCCAACACGAAGAACACTCATGGACCATTCTCCTGCCACTTCTGCTCCTGCACCTGCCTCCACCCACCACACGACCTCTCACCAAGCCCAGACCGACATCTAGGGTGCATACTCCTCAACACCTGCTCCCTCATCAAACATGCAGTAGAAGTTTGGGACCTCCTTGACTCGATTGCCCCTAACGTCGCCTTCCTCACAGAGACCTGGATCACACCCACCTCAGCCCCGGACACCACCACCGCCATTCCAGATGGCTACAGAATCATCCACAATGACCAAGCCAGTCGATCAGGAGGAGGCATCGCCACTGTATACAGGAACACCCTCCGCCTGTCAACCACCATCGAGACACAGAACCTTCCAACCACCCTAGAACACCTACACTTCAAGATCTAGACTGACCCAAACACCTCCCTCTGTGACACGCTCGCATACAGACCTCCCGGTCCCTGACCCCAGTTTAGCAAAACCATCACCGATCTCGGCACCCCCCCCCACACACTCACCTCCACTGACTGCAGGCTACTCGGCAACGTAAACTTCCACCTCGACAACCACAATGACTCAAACACCACAGCCCTCTTGGACAACCTCATAACCCTCGGTCTCAAGCAACTAGTCAAAGCAACTAGTCCACCTCCCCACTCACGCAGTAGGTCACACCCTTGACCCCGTTTTCTCGGCAGGAAACAACATCACCACCTCTTACACCTCAAAACACCAGTGGACCGACCACTGATGCGTCCATTTCACCTTCACGAAGACCAATGCATACCACAATGTCCCCCGGCCAGTAGCTGGGGCAAAGTCACCGAAGCACAGCTCACCGATGCACTCAGCCACTCGCCCTCACTGTACATTGTGAACGTCAATGACTCAGCAGGCAACCTGCACCGCTGGATCACAGAATGTGCTAACAGCATAGCCCCCATCTGAAAACCCGCCAGAAACCAGCACTGCAAGAAACCAAGCTGGTTCACAACAGAACTCCAAGGCCCATATTTATACCTTTTTAGTGCCGCATTTGCATCATTTTTTTACGCAAAAGCTGCGCAAACTTACCAAATACAACTGTATTTTGTAAGTTTGCGCCACTTTTGTGTTGAAAAGCGGCACAAATGCGACGCTAAAAAAGTATCAATATGGGCCCAAGAGTCTAAACGCACTTGCAGAAGACCGGATTGAAAGTGGAGAAACAGCAAAACAACTGGAGACCACACAGCCTACAAAATCGCAGTCATCACACACCACCAGCTCATCAGAGCCTCCAAGAAAGCTGCCATTCAAGAATGCATCAGCACCAATGCACACAACAGCAAGGAGCTCTTCACCATAGTCAAGGAATTCACAAACCCCAGAATTGACACCTCAGACATCCCCCCCTGTCAAGGCCTCTGTGATGACCTCACCACCTTTTTTCACCAGAAAATCCAGGACATACACGAAGGATTCAAGAACCAAAGCCCACCCCCCATGCCCACCATCACCACCACGGATCCTACGCCACACCAGACCCTGAACCATTGGGCCCCTATCTCCATAGAAGACACCCAGAAACTCATGAAGTCCATCCACTCAGGGGCACACTCAGACCCACATCAGATTTGGAACCTGGCCAGCACCACCATTGCACCAGAGCTCTGCCGGACTATCAACCATTCCATCGAAACAGCCACCTTCACATCCGACTGGAAGCACGCAGAAATCAACCCACTCCTAAAGAAACCGTCCACGAACACAAGGGATTTGAAGAATTAGAGACCCATCTCTCTTCTCCCTTTCCCAGCCAAGGTAACTGACAAGGCCATATACATGCAACTCACGGAGTTCCTTGAGGCAAACCAGTTCCTGGATTCATCCCAGTTCGGATTCAGGAGCAACCACAGCACCGAAACAGTCCTCCTCCCAGCCACTGATGACATCCGCACCATACTGGACCACGGAGGGACGGCCGCCCTCATCCTCCTTGACCTCTTCACCGCGTTCTACAGCCTTCGACTCCACCCTCTGCACCAGACTCCATGATGCCACCATCCATGGTAAAGCACTGGAACGGATTTTATCTTTCCTCAACAGAAGAACCCAGAGTGTCAGACTCCCGGTGTTCACCTCGGCACCCAAAGAAACATGCTGCGGAGTACCCCAGGGATCTTCACTAAGCCCGACCCTCTTGAACATCTACATGGCGCCACTCACTAAGATCATCAGACATCACAGCCATCAAAAGCTAAGACAAATTTCCACGATGGAATAAGAGCAGTCACCACCTGGATGGAAACCAGCTGCCTCAAACTCAACTTGGACAAGACAGAGATCTTCATAATTGCTCCACACCCTCCGCCTGGGATGACTCCTGGTGGCCAACCACCCTAGGAAATGCCCCCACCCCCAACAACCACGCACGCAACCTGGGCATCATCATGGACTCTCTCCATGACCCACCAAGTCAACGGCGTCTCATCATCTTGCTTCCACACCCTGTGCATACTTCAGAAGATTTTCAAGTGGATCCCCACTGAGACAAGAAGGACGGGCACCCACCCGCTTGTTAGCAGCAAGCTGGACTATGGCAACACACTCTACGCTGGCATCACAAAGAAGCTCCAAACAAGACTACAGAGAATCCAGAATGCAGCAGCCAGACTCATCCTGGGCATCCCCCACCACAGCCACATCTCTGCTCACCTCAGAGACCACACTGGCTCCCGGTCGACAAACACATCACCTACAAGCTACGCACACCTGCAAGGCACTGCACAACACAGGAGTGGCATACCTCAACCACCACCTGACCTTCTGCACCCCCACCAGGCAGCTCCGATCCTTTCAACTCACCCTCACCGCCATCTCCAGAATCAGGAAGAGCACAGCTGGAGGCAGATCCTTTCCTAATCTCGCAGCCAAGACATGGAACATGCTCCACTCAACCTCAACCTTGCTGAAGCGGCTCAGGAAGGATATTAATACCTGCTTTTTGAGAAGCATGTCCTCAACAGTGCCTCAATAGTGCCTTGAGAGCCCATGGGTGATGTAGTGCTTTACAAGTTATTGATTGATTTATAATTTTAAAAAAAAATCTCCACAAAAAACCCTGTGTGTTTAGCGTACATCTACATGGAATAAATGGCAGAGAAGGTGGCTAATGGCTAGAGCTGCTGACTTTGATACTGCGGAACCAGGTTTGAGGCTCAACATCAGCTCACACCCTTGATTCTGGGCAAATCAGTTAATCTCTTTGTAACTTGAAAAAAGGGCCCTGGTTTATGTTGTGATGTGTGTGTGTTATGGAAAAAAAAAATTAACTTCAATGCAGATTTAGAGATGACAAATGCATCGAGCCTCACTGAAACATGATAATTTTCATTCAAACATTCCTGAGAAGAAACTCCACATGTAGGGCTCCCAATATAAAACAGTCAGCCACCTATGCTATCTTTATTTCTAGTTTAGAAAAGAAGACAAATCAAAATAAAAGCATGATCGAAGTGCAGTAGGAAACACTAAATAAACATAAATAATAGAAATGCAGGGTGATAGAAAACAAAACCATTGTATGTTGCCTGCATAAAGGAGTGTAGCGAAGCTGCACTCAGCACAGGTTGCAGAAACAAAAAAAGACTAGCTCCTACAAAAAGAGCTGTAAACGGGCTCTCAGATGTGAAATAATACTGCTCAGCTCTCTCATATACTAATCCCTCCGTCCCCCCATATATCCACCTTTCCACTCATACTCTTACTCTTCTCAACACCACTCTGAGAAACAACAAGGAACCAAGACCGAAGAGAGCAACCAAAGACATCTTAGAAGAGAGAAGAGGATATTGTGTAATGACCAGTACTTCCACTTGGGCGCATTCAATAAATTAAATGTCTCAAAACTATAGCTTTCCTAACCAATGACAATCACTCCAAACTCTCCATCTTGTGCAACACTAGACCTTGTGAGTCATAAAAAAGATTCAATCAAATTTGAGTCTTCAATTCCAGTAGAGTGGTCCAACAACTCCCTATTTCCATTCTCTCTCTCTTCTTCCAAAATGATCACCAATGGACTAGCTCAGCACCCCAAACAACTGGTCAGGGATTTCTCAAATTTCATACAAGTAGACTGAGCCTCCAGAAGGTCTACATCCTTGTCTACCATTTCAGCCTCCTAAAGGGTATACATTGAATCTCCCTCATTAGCTCTACACCTTGGGTTACAACTCCTGAGTTCACCCAATAATCCACGGTCACCTGGGCTGAATTTAAAGACATTTCCAAAACTCATCCTTGGAAAACCTTGTCCAAACTGAACAAACTAAAAGGGTCTTCTCACTTCCCTGATCTCATTCAAACCCCATAATGAAAGACTTGAGTTCAACATGTGAAGCTTTCTCAACAAAACGTTTTTATGCATTTCTAACCAAGTTATTGTACCAGGTGTTCTAAAAATTGATCAAGGTACCCCATTCTGAAAAAAACCAATGATCTGACCATGAAAACCTAAACAATAGAACCCAGTTTGAAACTTCCCTATCTGTCTAAAGCGCTAGAAAGCTATGTAGCATCCCAAATAAAACAACACTGACAACAACAATCTGTTGTCCACTTTCAATTGGGATTCAGATTTGGTTGAAGTACTGGGGCTGAAAGGGACTGTATTCAAATGGTTTACCTTGTCCCTAGACAATAACTTCCAGTGCTTATAAATTCTCAACTCCACCTCTAGTAACATGCCACTTCATCAATGTGTCAGCCAAAACGTCTTCCTTTCTCCTACCTTTTCTACCTCTACCTGGAGCCCCTGAGTGCCCTCCTGAACTACTCCAACATCTCATGCATTTTCTATGCAGACACCACTCAACTATACCCACAATTCTCTTCACTCATGGCCGTAGATTCCTCGCTCTGACACTAGTGAAAATATAATATTTGATCACCTCAGACTGAATACGTAAAAGATGGAATTTCTTCTGATATAATCCCCAACAGTTCTGAGCCATGACAATCATGGCTAAAACCATCAACATCCTCAACTGCCAACCCTCTATTGTTAACTGCACGAAGTTACTTGATTTTCACCTTGACAAAAACCTGGACTTCTAAGCACATGTGCATCTTCTATTCAAACTACTACAAGGAGTGAGACATTCCCTTCCACCTGAGAACTTCAAATAGGTGGTTCAATCTATTGTCCTCTCAAGATAAGACTATGGAAACACACTTCAAACAGGGATACTTAACCTTCGTCGTGCTTGCCTCAAAAGAGACCTCCACTTCACTTGTATACTAGTATCACGCAGCAGAAAATACAATCACATCCCCCCTTCACTAAACTGGCTACCGTTCAAAGCTTGAAGCGATACTGGCTTTTAATATTCATAATGCTCTCAAAATGAAGTCCTCAACCTATCTGGATAAAATACTGATCTTCTGAAGAGGGCGACTCCTGCGTAGGAGCTCTGACCACCTACTATTTGAAATTCCTCACTGACAAAGAAAAAGAACCCTAAAGCAAGCTTTCTGGGGATGTGCTCCAGGATGTGAAACAACATCCACCATCAATCAGTCCAATCCTTCTCTTTAAGTCTTGAAGGTGGAGATGAACACTACTCTTCCAACAGTTTCTTCTCAGTGGCTCTGTTTACTGTCTCCTTATAGTACACACTCATGGAAGCACCACATTAAGAAGCAATGGAGCACACTCTTTAATTATTATTACCGAACACATGAGCGAATCTGAGTAGGACTATAATCCCTCTCTACATTCTAGTGTTCAAGGGGGACTCTACTGCCCTGGTTCTTTGGACATTAAGTGAATGTGCCCTACAATGACTGAGGCTTACTGATCCTATTGTCACACACTGACCACAGTGTGACTCACACCTGAAACCATTGCTCTGTATCCTGTACTAAATTGTTCACCACTGTTCTTATTTACATACACTATAACATATAGAAGTTGTTTGCCATTAATTGCCTGTTATGTATATTCTAAACTATAATCAGATATGACTTGTAGACTTAGTCAAACTATTGTATATTGTACATAGTGCTGCTGAGTACACTTTTATGTTATCTATCCAAATTCTGTTGTGTAAACTGTACTTCACAAAGCGCTCTTGCACTCCTTGTGGGCATTGTCTAGTCCGCTTTAGATAAAACTGTGAATAAATAACTAAATAAATAACTAAAAAAATGTGTTACTCTCCAGAGGGGTCAGATTTATATTCCCACTCCAACGTAAGCAATAGTAGGTAAAGTGTGGATGAGTGAGATTCACTAGTCTAACCCCAATGTAAGTAAAACTATGGAAAGTATTAGTCTTTGGAGGGGTCAAATTTAGTATTCCCACTCCAATCTGAGCAACAGCGTGGAAGCAACAGTGGAGAATGTGTTGAACATTAAGCTTAAAAGCTTAAATTTACTATTCCCACTCTAAATAGTTTATATATATATATACTCACTGAAAAATCCAAAGGTTGTAGGGAAGTTATAGTTAGGAAATAGAATTAAAAAAAATATAGAAATGCACTTAAAAAAACAAAGGTTACAGGGACGTTATAGTTAGGCTCACATTTCAAACGTACAAAACCATAGAAATTCAACAGTTAGAGTTAGAGTTACCTCAAGTAACTATAACTCGTGCCCTAAGATAATAATAACACGCGCCCACCATGTGCAGCTTTTTCATCAAATGTGTTGGATACTTAGCAGTGCATGGTGAGGGCTCAAGTTACAGTTACCTTAGGAGATACAGTTTTGTTAGGTATCGATGTCTGATATACTTAGAATGAGATATTTGTGTTTAATCTAACTTAAAAAATGTAATTGTTATTTTAAAAAAACTATAATAATTAGCTTTTTCATTAAAAAAAAAGAGGGAAATGAGACCAGCTGAACTCGGATGCCCAATGGCCAATGCTCAGTGTGAAGGTCTATAATTTTTTTGTATTTTTTTTAAATCTCTTTATGGGTTATCTGGGACCGCGGGGGAGCCCTCAAGGACTCCCCCTCGGTCCCTATATATTTTTTTTTTTTTTTTTTTTTAATACAAAGCCTTTTACAGGCTATCTGTGACTGCGGGGGAAGCCTCAAGGCCTCTCCAACGGTGCTATTGCTTCAGCAAGCATGGAGCTGCTTTGACAGCAGCTCCATGTTTGCTGAAGCATTTCATCTCTGTCCCCTGCATGCCTACATCAGACAGAGATGAAAGCTTCAGTTTTTCACAGCAGGACCCCTCCCCACATTTCTAAATAAATGCTCCCGTAACTTGGCCCACCCGGGGTCTCTATGATAATGAAGCGCAGGAGACTTCGCTTTGTTTTTTAAAAACGTTTACAGCAGATCCTATTTAAAAAAAATGCTTTTTAGCCTTGGAGGGAAGGTCCCTTTGGGACCCCACCACCAGAGCTAAGGGGTCAGGGTGTTCTTATCCTGGCCCCTTTTCTATTATTATTTTTTTTTCTGGGACTCTGCTTCAGCCGAGTACCAAGATGGCTGACAATAGTTCTGTTGTTGAGATCAGTCAATCAGATCTCAGCACAAGACCGTGAGGGGTCACCAAACCTTTGCATCCCTATATATACAAATTTGGATTTTCTTAAATTTGTCAAAAACTACTGAACGGATTTAAACCAAATAACAAAAAAGACTCTTTCTGGACCAAGAGCTACCTTTCTGCCAAATGTGGTGTAATTCATCCAGTGTTTTTTGTGCAATCACTGTTCAATTTTGCCTATGGGAATCAACATTGGAAACGCTCTAAATTTCATCCCCCTTTTATCTCGGCCCCCGCTTGACAGATCACCCCAAAACTTTCCAGACAGCAGCTCACGTGGCTGTCAAATTTGTTTGGGAAATTTTGTGAAGATTCATCAAGCGGTACCAAAGATATAGGCAAGCAAAAAACAGCTTTTTCTATAGAAGCTAGGTCCTACCTATAATTACCTATTGGCGGATAAATATAGTTTATATATATATATATATATATATATATATATATATATATATATATATATATACATATATAGATAGATAGATAGATAAATAGATAGATAGATAGATAGATAGATAGATAGATAGATAGATAGATAGATATTAAAAGTTTACATAAAATAAATGTTAAAAAATACATAAAAATGTATTTTACTTTGCTTAAGTTATGCTAAATAATTTAAAAATAACAATATGTTATCCGCTAAAAATACAAGAAATTACCAATATATCCCAAGTAAAAACATTACAAAATATATATATATTTACAAAATCTTTCAAACCTCCTGCATCAAAAATCCAACACCCACAAAATCAAATTAAAATTATACTTGTTAAAAGATAACAATACATTAATTTGACAAAAACAACTAAAAGTAAATTATGTATATAAAAAGATTACAACACATAATATACACGTTATTAAAATCAACTAAATAACTTACACATTCAATAACCTAGCTAACCAAAGAAAATCACCATTAAATACCATTTTAGGTAACATTGTTTTAAATAATTGACAAAAGTAAAATAATTAACATTTTTATTAATCAAATCAATACATTTTAAAATAACAAATATGAATAAAAATAGTTTAAACATATTTGTAAAGCTCTTCAGATTATTCCCATTAAAATCCAATAATCTGACAATACATACATTCAAATAGAATAAAACACCTTTATTGTACTACAAACAAAAAATGAAACAAACTATATTAACAAAAACTCTCAAAATGTAAATAATACAACAAAAGCTAATAAAACAAAAAAAACGATTTTATTTACCACTGTATTAAATAAATGAGGTAAAATACCTAAAAACAATATTTTTACAGTACACTACATTTTTTTTATCTCAATATCGTAGAGTTGTTTCACGATATTTTGATTCAATATTACCGTAGAACACGTCCCTAAAATTAAAGGTAGTCATTTTATTAACAATATTGCTACAGTAATAACACCAACACAGGGGTACAGTGTTGCAGCATGGTGCAGAATGCTTCACTTTGTCAATCAACTTTACAGTATGTCGCTGGTCAATCAACTGGGTAAAGTAGTTCGTCCGGGTCATGGAGTAAGGGCGCAGCCTTGTGGCTATTTTCGTGTAATGCAATCAAATATGCACCCAGACATGTTGGCTTTACCAATGCTTCTTTCATTTTTACCTTTTGAGAATATTCTCTTGTAGCCCTTGTCTCAAAAGCCTGTAGAGGAAGCCTTCTAGTTAGTTCATTTATTCTGAAGATCGGTTCCTGCGAGGGATGGATTTTCAGTGGCCCTTTGCTTCCAATTGCTTGTCTTCCGACGTTTCCATACTGTGAGTCATATGCTAGAGTAGGTGCCCCAAGCAGGAAGTGACGTGAAGGAAGGTAGGTTTCGGATGGCTGTTCTCGTGTCTGTGTAAAGGGTGGGATGTTAACTGTGTGGACTATTGGATTATTTCGAAGGGGGGCAGACATTGGAGACTGCTTAACTTTTTGGAGGCCATGGGAAAGTACCGGGTAACTATTTTTCAGGTTAAAGGGAAAGGATGGAGGCAGCAGGAACCCTTTTGCATTATGGGGCATATGGGCACAGTTGTGTTGTATTGGAAGAGGAATCAACTATGGCTTGGGTCATTTTCAGGGATTTGGTGGAAGAGCAGTATGCGTGGCTGAGCTGAAAGTAGAAGGGATGGGAGGTGGGGGCTTGAAAGAATGTTTAGAGGATATATCGAGTGAGGGCATGAGGGATTGTTCTGCTGCTTTGCGGAATATAGAGGGAGTAGGTCATTTTATTTTATTTAAGAGTTCCTTTTATGCGCAGCCTTATCGCCTATCATGCAGCTCTATTTTGGTCACTGGTGGGATCTGTTGAGCAGCATGTGGCCTGTCTGGGAAAGTTCCTCTGCGGTGGAACCATGGTGCACCCGCATTCATAGGTGGTAGTTACCATTAACCAAGTGTTTCTTTATGGGCACATAGGCCAGAGACCTACTAAATTATGACTTGTGTGGTACTTTCCAATTAATTCAGTATTGATCCTGCTCTAAAAGAAAGTCAAGCTGTACCGCAGCCCAACACTGGTTTCGGCCTATCTGTGACTCTTCATTCTGGTGCCCGTCTGCGCCCGTCCGTGCCTGGCCCGCGCCCAGCGCCACGACCCCTGGTCCCCAGCTCTCCCAACCCCCGCTGATCCGCTACGACCCCACCACCCTCCACGCCCTCAACCCAGGGCGCTCCAACACCTGCTTCCAAGCTCACGCCAAACGCATCCATGGACCCTTCGCCTGCAACTCCTGCAAACGCATCTTCCACCACGCAACTACCTCGACCACAAGCCCACGCGCCATCAACCACCTCAAGTGCATCCTGGTCAACGCTCGCTCCATCCACAAGCACGCCGTTGAACTCTGGGACCTCCTGGACTCCACAGCACCGGACGTCGCCTTCATCACGGAGACCTGGATGAACGCCTCCTCTGCTCCAGATATCGCCACCGCCATCCCCGAAGGCTCCAAGATCTCCAGAAAAGACCGCACCAACCAAGTAGGAGGAGGTATCACCATTGTCTTCAAAGACTCCATCAGCATCACCACCTCCACCGAAGACACCCCTCTCGCCGCTGAACACCTGCATTTTCAGATTCGCACCGACCCGAGGACCACCCTCAGAGGATCCCTCGTCTACCGTCCTCCCGGAGCGCGCGCCCCTTTCAGCGACGCCATCGCTGACTTCATCTCCCCGCACACCCTCGCCTCACCGGACTACATCCTCCTAGGCGACCTCAACTTTCATCTGGAACAAAACAACGACCCCAACACCACCACCCTGCTCGACAACCTCGCCAACCTCGGCCTCAAACAACTGGTGAACACCGCCACCCACATCGCCGGACACACGCTCGACCCTATCTTCTCCACCAGCAAACACATCTTCTTCAGCCACACCTTCGCTCTACACTGGACCGACCACAGCTGTGTCCACTTCACATTCCGACGCGAGACCCGCCACCTCCGCACTCAACCCATCCCTCGTCGACAGTGGAACAAGATCCCTGAAGAGCAACTCTTCTCCGCACTCGCCGCCAACCAACCCACCCTCACCACCGACCCCAATGACGCAGCCCTCAGCCTCACAAACTGGATCTCCAACTGCGCAGACAACCTTGCTCCCCTCAAACGCACGCATCGACAGACCAACACCAAAAAACCTCTCTGGTTCTCTGACACCCTCAAAGAATCAAAGAAAACTTGTCGCGCCCTCGAGAAGGCCTGGCGCAAGGACCACACTGCTGACAACATGACCGCCCTGAAGAACGCTACCCGCGAACACCACCACCTGATCCGCGCTGCTAAAAGGAACTTTTTCACCGACAGACTGGACAAAAACAGCCACAACAGCAGAGAACTCTTCAGCATCGTCAAGGAGTTCTCCAACCCCAACGCCAATGCCAACGCCGTCACGCCCTCACAGGATTTGTGCGAATCCCTCGCCACCTTCTTCCATCGCAAGATCAGCGACCTCCACGACAGCTTCGGACACCAGACCCAACCAAACACCACCGAACCCGCACCCCCGGCCATCACCCTCAACAACTGGACCCACATCAACATTGAAGAAACCAAATCCACCATGAACTATCCACTCCGGTGCCCCTTCGGACCCCTGCCCTCACTTCATCTTTAACAAAGCCGACGACATCAACGGCCCGCACCTCCAGGCCGTCATCAACTCTTCTTTTTCTTCTGCCACCTTCCCCGAATGCTGGAAACACGCCGAAGTCAACGCCCTACTAAAGAATCCTACGGCTGACCCGCGCGACCTGAAAAACTTCCGCCCCATCTCTCTCCTGCCTTTCCCAGACAAGGTTATAGAGAAGACCGTCAACAAACAGCTGACCACCTTCCTGGAAAACAACAACCTGCTCGACCCTTCACAAACCGGATTCCGAACCATCCACAGCACGGAAACCGCCCTCATCTCAGTCACAGACGACGTCAGAACCCTAATGGACAACGGTGAAACAGTCGCCCTCATTCTCCTCGACCTCTCGGCTGCCTTCGACACCGTCTGTCACCGCACCCTAATCACCCGCCTCCGCTCCACCGGGATCCAAGGCCAGGCCCTGGACTGGATCGCCTCCTTCCTCTCAAACAGTTCCCAAAGAGTTTACCTCCCTCCGTTTCGCTCAGAACCCACCGAGATCATCTGCGGCGTACCTCAAGGCTCATCACTCAGCCCGACACTCTTCAATGTCTACATGAGCCCCCTCGCCAACATCGTACGCAAGCACGACATCATCATCACCTCCTACGCCGACGACACCCAACTTATACTCTCCCTCACCAAGGACCCCGCCAGCGCCAAGACCAACCTACAAGAGGGTATGAAGGTCGTCGCAGACCACGCCCGCAACCTCGGCTTCATCTTGGACCCTCTTCTCACCATGACCAAGCAAGTCAACGCCGTGTCCTCTGCCTGCTTCCTCACCCTCCGCATGCCCCGCAAGATCTTCTGCTGGATCCCCGCCGACACTAGAAAAACCATGACCCACGCCCTCGTCACGAGCCACCTGGACTACGGCAACACCCTCTACGCTGGGACCACAGCCAAACTCCAAAATCGCCTGCAACGCATTCAAAACGCCTCGGCCCGCCTCATCCTCGACGTACCCCGCAACAGCCACATCTCCGCACACCTGAGACACCTGCATTGGCTCCCAGTCAGCAAAAGGATCACCTTTCGACTTCTCACCCACGCACACAAAGCCCTCCACAACAAGGGACCGGAATACCTCAACCGACGCCTCAGCTTCTACGTCCCCACCTGCCTCCTCCGTTCCTCTGGCCTCGCACTCGCTGCCGTCCCTCGCATCCGCGCTCCACGGCGGGTGGGAGATCTTTCTCCTTCCTGGCGGCCAAGACCTGGAACTCCCTCCCCACCAGCCTCAGGACCACCCAGGACCACTCCGCTTTCTGGAGACTCCTAAAAACCTGGCTTTTCGAGCAGCAGTAACCCCCTCTATCCCCTAGCGCCTTGAGACCCGCACGGGTGAGTAGCGTGCTTTATAAATGTTAATGATTTGATTTGATTTGATTTGATTTGGTGTAGCTTGGATCCTATGAGAGAGTGAGTGCACGCCCACACCTCGGCCTGTCATTGTGCAGGGTATTGCACTGAAGTACACAAAAAAGTTTTGGGTGTAATGCATGGATTAATCTCAGCCACTGATAATCTTGAGGGCCACCTTTCAATCTTTCGTTCTTTTGCCCACTATGCCACCTCTAACAGAAACCAGCCCTATTCAGATCAGTCTTGATCCTGCTCCTTTACAAACAGTTCACCCTGAAATGCCAGGCCAGACTTCCACTGAAGGGGAACACAAGAACGGTTTCAGCCTAGTTGGTACTCTTCAGTCGGGTGTAACTTGAGCCCTATGGCAGAGTGAGAACTGAGGGTGTCTCTAAAGTGGAGCACCTACAACATTCTAAGGTCCGATTGTTCACAAGAATTTCTACATCACAAGTGGCACCTCTGAGGGACTATCTGTTTTAAAACACCACAACATGGACCCAATGATGTGGGAGATGACAGCATCTGGGTGTGAGCAGCCTTCCTGAACAGTACTAGAGACAAGCAGAAAAGAAGGTCTGACCTTGAAACTTTCTCACTTTAGATACACATATGATGTCAGCACAAAGTTCTGGGCATTCATATGACATTGGAACATCATACAAGAGGGTGAGAAGGCCACACTGACTCAGATCAAATAGGTTTGGTCACACTATCAATCACAAGACACAGTGGGGCATATTTATACTCCGTTTGCGCCGAATGTGAGTCAAAAAGTTTGACGCACATTCAGCGCAAACGTTGCCCCATATTTAAACCCTGACGCCCGAGCCGGCGCAAAAGAAAAATGGCGCTATGTGCGTCAGTTTCTGGAAGCGGCACCCCGCCCTGCGTTAATGACATGCAGGGTAGGCGTTCCCGTCCAAAAAACGACGTACACAGCGGTGCGTCGTATTTATGCTTCCGGGCAAAAATTACTCCCGCGCGGTAGGCGGCGCAAAAAAATTACGCAAAGCACGAATATCGTGAAATTTTAACGCCTGGGTCAGGGCAGGTGTTAAAATGGGGCAAACACACCTGTACTTAATCAGAACACACAGAACAAACAACAGAGCAGCAGAGCAGCAGAGCAGTAACAGGGAGACATGGATGTGCTTTTTCTTCAGCGTGCACGTAGACGCAGAGCCCTGCAGCAACAACAGCAGCCACAACAACAACAGCAGGGACCCCAAAAACAGCGCAGAAGGCAGGAGAGGATATTCCGCCCAAGAACAACCCTGCATGGCCTCAGGGAACGGGACATCATCCAGAGGTACCGGTTGAACTGGCAGGCCATTCAGCAGCTGCTGAGAAATATTGAACAGCAGTTGGCCCCCACTTTAGTGACTCCCCGCACTATCCCAACAGAAACAAAGCTGCTTGCCGTACTTCACCTGCTGGCAAGTGGCTCGTTTCAGATAACTGGTGCCCTGGTTGGTGGAATATCACAATCATCATTCTCCGCATTCCTGCCTAAAGTACTGGATGCCATCATTCGCCTGACACCCCGCCACATCTGCTTCCCTAACACACTGCAGAAGCAGCAGGAAACTAAACAGGGGTTCTACGCCATCAGTGGCTTCCCGCACGTCCTTGGTGCAATCGACTGCACACACATACGTCTTGTGCCACCTGCTGCAACAGAACACCTCTACCGCAACAGGAAGCACACACATTCAATCAACGTGCAGGCCATAGTCGATCACCAAGGACTGATCACCAACATTGTGGCTAAATATCCTGGGAGTGTACATGACGCATTCATCTTCCGTCACTGCACCATCAACCAACACTTCCAGGATGGACGATATGGCAATGGACTACTTGTTGGTAAGGACAAAAGCCAAACTCATATACACACTGCACAGAAACCCCCTAGGACAAACAACACATACACCACAACAGCAACATCTAGACAGGAACACACTGAGGTACTCACATCACTAGCCATGTTTCAGAAGTCACCATTGAACCTGTCACACATTGGATTTTACTCTACAGCTTAATGTGAAGACATTAATGACTGTGGTTGCCTAAATGTCACCTTGCAAATTGGAAGTCTCACAATAACCTGTACACCAATACAATGCATAAGTTTAAATGTATGGGATGGCCTGGGTATGTTCATGTGAAAGTTTCAAATACACTTTCATGTTTCAACTCTGCATGGAACTATCATCACACCCCCAGTGAGGACACACGGACACCTGTATCACAAGTCACAATGCTAGGGAGGGCACACTGTACTGGAAAAACCAATACATCCTGCTGACAACCAGTTAGGCAACAAACACTTGCTCAGCCAAGGAAAAAAACGAAATGCCAAAGTTTTCACCAACAACCATAGGTTGTCACATTAGTACACAAAATAGTCACAGACAACACAAGACAACTACTGCCATCAAAGATCCGTACAACAGTGCTTCCTACATCTAATTGATCCCATTCTGTGTTTCTCTTTCAGCTGATCAGGGGTATGGCATCCAGCCTTGGATAATGACACCATTTGGGAACCCAAATACTGCTGCTGAGCGGGCATACAATGACGCCCACAAGAGGACACGCAGCATTGTGGAGCGGACCTTTGGGATCCTAAAGTCAAGGTTCCGCTGCCTTGACATCACTGGCGGTAGCCTACTCTATTCCCCAGAGATGATCTGTAAGATCATACTCACTTGTGCCATATTGCACAATATATGTGTAAAAAGGAATATTCCCCTCCTTGAACTGGACCCAGACATGCCTGAGGATGACGAAGAGGAGGATGCTGGCCGGCAACAGGAGGGGGAACAACCTAACACGGCAGCAGGAGTGCGTAGGCGCCAACAGCTTGTCAACAATTTTTTTTCTTAATGTATCTTAATAACTTGTATAGCACAATTGTAAATAAACACAGATAACAAACACCACATCATGCTTTGGCCTATGCATTTCTGACCACCTTTAGTTTGAAATTGCTGAAGAAGAATGTCGTCTCATTGAGCAATAATGCTATAACAATCATCACAACCAAAATTAACATCACAAATGTATGCACAGAGGGTAGGATGTGACATGATACATTACCATACACAGAGGCCAACAGGAGTACAAATGTGGCAATCACACATGCCGGATCCAAACACCTGAGACAGTCTCTCACCCAGCCCAAAAATTTAGATCATTTGAAAGTCACATCACACGTGTTCAGAGACAGGGTGGGACCATCCATGTGTACGTGACCATGTCATCAATGGCTTCTCTCAAGTGTGTGAGATGAGCAATACACAATTGGAACAACATTAGCTGCCACTAACTCAGGAGGAGACCTTGAAGTCACAGTGACAACATACACCCAGACAGGTGATAGTGGATCCACATTCCAACACACATGTACACATATGTCATACAATCAACCTAATATTTGAAAGTAGACCATCACAGTTGTGTCCCAGTTTGAACCTAGCAGGAAGAATGTAACATGCCACTAAACCAGTTAATGCAGAAAGGGACACAGACAACAACTAAATAATTTTCATCAGCACATCAGGAACGCTGAGAGTCTTGCAAACATAGTCATTGGAAAATGTAATGCAATTTGCTCCAAATCATCATTACTGCAAACGTCAAATGGGCTAATGAGATGAATGAATGGTCAACAGTCATTCATACCATATGGCCTTACATTAGCCTGCTGCTGCACGTTTGCCATAATATAATAAATAAAACCCATGGATACAGTAGCTATTCTGGATGGTCAAATCCTAGGGTGCTGGGGGCCTAAGTCCACCTCTACCGCCCCCCAAACATACAAGAATCTTGTACTTGTGAACTAAACACATGCATAAGGCACATGTGTGGGCTACATGTCAAAAGTCCAACACAAATCAGAAACACAAAATCATAATGGGACATGGTTAGCCCGATAAAAACTGTAAGTGACTATTGCACTCCCTGTTAGGACTACAGATAAAAGCATCACCATCATAATTGTGGCCACATTTTGGAGAAGGAATACATCATGGTATCCCATCCATCATTTCAAAACAGCCATCAGCAATTACCCAAAATATGTTGACAAATATTGTCAAGACATTATTTAACGTATCCTAAACATTACAGTGTGAATGCCCTCTATACATACAACAACGGACATGTGTCATATCCAACCACAAATGTGTATCACATAGCACCGTTTGACCATGACAAATCACCTTCCCCAAGTTAAAAACATGAAGACATAATAAAAAAGAATTGCTCAAAATTCTACGCATACAGCATGGGCGTCATAATTTGTTCATGTACATGAGTGCACAGAATGCAGAGACAATTATAAATGTATCCAAAAGTTTCACATATTTAGCCATCAAAGTATAATTTCCAGCATATATTTTTTTGACTCAGCATCATGTGCACTACTGTACGTGGAAAAAATATGACGCCCATGATGTATGCGTGGTAAAATTGACGCAACATGGACAATATGTTGGTCATCTCATGTACATTAAAAAATTATTAATATTCATATCATATTTTTTGACTCAGCATCATGTGCACTACTGTACGTGGAAAAAATATGACGCCCATGATGTATGCGTGGTAAAATTGACGCAACATGGACAATATGTTGGGCATCTCATGTACATTAAAAAATTATTAATATTCATATCATATTTTTTGACTCAGCATCATGTGCACTACTGTACGTGGAAAAAAATGACGCCCATGATGTATGCGTGGTAAAATTGACGCAACATGGACAATATGTTGGTCATCTCATGTACATTAAAAAATTATTAATATTCATATCATATTTTTTGACTCAGCATCATGTGCACTACTGTACGTGGAAAAAATATGACGCCCATGATGTATGCGTGGTAAAATTGACGCAACATGGACAATATGTTGGTCATCTCATGTACATTAAAAAATTATTAATATTCATATCATATTTTTTGACTCAGCATCATGTGCACTACTGTACGTGGAAAAAATATGACGCCCATGATGTATGCGTGGTAAAATTGACGTAACATGGACAATATGTTGGTCATCTCATGTACATTAAACAATTATTAATATTCATATCGTATTTTTTGACTCAGCATCATGTGCAATGTTATGCGTAAAAAAAAATGACGCACAATTGTGTATGTGTGAAAATATGACGCATAACGGGAAAATAACAACGGCGGCCATTTTCTGCAGGAAGTGATGTAATAGGATATCCTGTTTACAAAATCTGTACTGGGAGTTAACTTCCACTTTCACTTTGCAGTCTCAGATTTATCTAGACTGTGTGGTTGTGTGAAAGGTGTTGTCCTGTGTTTTACTGCTTTTGTGTCCTGTGTACCTTGTATTTTGTCTTTTTGTGAATCTATTCTTGTTGCATAACATTGTCTCAGTCTGTTTAGTCTAGTATTGTCTATTCCTGTATATGTTTGTATTGTCTGTGGAAGTCTGTTGTGGGTAGCATAGTTTTTGGGGTTAGTTGGGCTATTTTTCTCCTTTTTCATTTTCCTTCACACCTCTACCTTTCCCCATTTCCCACTTTTACTTTCTTATTTCATTTGTCAATTACTCTTGCTTTCAATATGTCAGGTAGGCCTCGCCTGTCCAGGATGGGTGAGGATGAATTGGGGGGATTCATATGGCTAGTTAGCCATTTCCTCCCACTGATGCTGGAGGCTGGGGCCGTGTGATACAGGGGTATCACACGGAGGCAAGGAAAATCCGGTGGGAGAAGGTGCGCCATCACCTGGTCCGGGTCTACGGGAGCATGCACACTGTCCATCAATTGAAGCACCGCTGGGCAGATCTGATCACCAGGGAACAGGACCTGCTGGACCACCTGGGAATCAGGATTGGTGGCCATGTTGGTGAGTACAAATCAATTACATGGGAATAATAGAAATCTGCGTGGGAACATGTGATGATTGTTACCCAATCTGCTAGATAAGTAGCTGACTGTGTGTAATGCTAGGGAAACCTAGGCCCATGTTTATACACATATATCCCCATTTTTGCACCACATTTTCACGCAATAATAGCAGCAACTTACAACATATATATGTATTTTGCAAGTTTGGCCCCTCTCTGCATCACAAAATGATGCAAATGCTGCGCTACAAAGGTATACATATGGGCCCTAATGTGTATTTGTTGCACAATGTTTATGAAGACCAATGCTAGCAGTCAGATGGCTCATTTTTTCTACACATACCAGATGCCTGTAGCTGTATGTAATGTAGTGTTGCATTTGTGTCAGACAAGCAACACGTGAACGGCTCTTTTTGTACTCTACAGGTCATAATGGCCAGTGAGTAAGTCATGTAGAAACAACATACCTACATATGTAGACGCCATAGCTAGACAGAAAATTTGTTACCCATGATGATGCTATACATGTGTGTTGCCTTCACGTCACATGAAGTTAGATATGTTGTCCACAGATATGTCACATGTGTGTGTGGTTGCTGTGTGTTGAACATGTCCACCTAGCCTGTTTGATTGTGAGTGGTCATGCAGTCCTCATGGAACCAGTTTTGGGATGTCTCTCTGGGATGCACATGCTGAGATGTATGGATAACATTATTGTTGGGGCATACTAATGCAAGGTGAACTTGGACGACACCTGACTGTCCTGGCCACTGCATGTGTGTAGTAGGGTGTGTAACTGTAGCAGGAGACTCATCCAATGTTAATGTTGAATACAAAGTCATCCATGCAGTATGAGCATGTGGGGAAGTGTATCATTACCATGTCATATTCACACAGTGTCATTGTAACTGAAATGATTTGTCAGTTCACCCAGTCTGAGTATATTCTTCCTTTCATGCTTTACAGGTGGACCAGCCCCGTACACCGTGGGAGAGGTGGCACATTTTGACGACCCCGATACCTACAGTGAGTGTCGCCTGAGTGCTATATTCATTGTTTGGTAATGAAGCATGATGGACTACTGTGTGTTCAAGAGAATTCATGATTTGATGCGCTGGCCGTTCATTTGCATTGTTGTTTTAGTGTGATATCAAATTGGACTTATGTTTCTGTAAAGCAATACCTAGCCATCTCTCAGATTGAGGGGCTGTAGGTCATTCCAGTTGGGCCGCAATGGGGAATGGGATGAGTCATTTGGAATACACTGGTCAATGTAAGACTTGGTCGGGGACTTGGCATGAACTGAGTCTGCATATCAGACTGACAGTCTCCCATATAGCTTAGGCACATGGCTTTGATGACAAGTGCTTCTTCCTATTTGAGGATGGACTGTGTACACTGTAGGTTGGATCTTCCGGGGGCATGTACTTCCACAAGGTGAACTAGAAGTGTGTGTGACTTGAGTGCAATGGCCTAGGTGTTCTGTCGAATCATGAGAATGTGTGTTCGACCTCCTCTGTGTGTGTTGTTAAACATGCCTCACTGATAGTATGTCATGTTGGCCTAAGTCATATCATTTTGACATGTGTGGACCTTGGATAGGACAATGTTTGGCTGACTACAACGTGTTGCTAGCCATTCATAGGTGTTGTGTGTGAAGGCACATACTCGTTTAACTTTCTATACACTCCTGGGTGTGCATTGAACATGGGATTGTTGGTTGTTCTTCCCACACCACCATCAAAGACTGGGATGTTAATGTGAAACAGGGTACCTAGGACTGTAGCAACCAGTATGTTACACGTACTTGAGACCTTTTGTGACTTGAGTTAGTACCTAGGGCCAGATGTAGCAAACTGTTTACAAGTTGCAAATGTCATAAATTTCTGTTTGTGAGTTGCAAACGTCTGTTTCCTATTCCGAAATGTATTTGGTGATTATGAACATATTTGCAAAATGCTTGTCCAAATCCAAAATATGAAGGGGTTTTCCAGACCTATTTGCAACTCACAGTGGTATGAAATTCCATTTGCAACCGAGTACGTGGTTGCAAAGTGAGTCGCTGTTATCATCCACTTGAAGTGGATGGTAACCCACTTGCTAACTGGAAGGGGTCCCCATTGTAACCCTTCACCTTTGTGAGTGGACCTAAATAATCCTGTACAAAACAGCCAGTGGTCCAAGGGACCACTAACTACCGTGAAATTATCCAACATTGAAGTTGTTGTAATTTATTTCTAAGTGCAGCTCATTTTCCTTTCAGGTAAACGGCCTACACTTGGGGAAAAATAACCTGCTTTATTTAAAAGCAGTCACGGCCATGGAGGTCTGCTGTTCCCAGCAGGCCTCCATCCCCGTGAGTGCCCATAGTCGCTAAGGTGGCGCAACTTGGAACCCACTTCATTGATGTTAATGAGGTGGGTCTTAGCGACCCCATAGCGACTTGCAGACGGTGTCAAAGACAATGTTCTGCATTGCAAATTGCTAGTCGCATTTTCCAACTTCCTACATCTGGCCCCTAGTGTAGACATTTGGTTATGGCCCATGGGTTCAATCTTAGCACACAACTAATTCCAAATGGCATTGAGTGAGGAGTGTGATTGTTATCACATAGAGTGACATATGTAGTGAAGTCAGTATGCGGAAGAGGTGCTGCCATGATGTCAAATGCCTTAGGTATGATTTGGATGAGTAGTTTAGGGTGATGCCATCCATCATGTAGAGACATGGATATGCTAGGTGTGATATGCCCTTATGTATGCATGCTTCACATGTACTTCCTCTGAGCCCTTCCGTGAACTATGTTGTGACAATTGCTGCAACCAATACATTTCTAGTAATGTACAAGTAACCCATTGTGCTATTCCACCCAATGCAAATCCAAAGGTAAATATTTGCCTTTTCTCTTCACAGCTGCAAACATGAGTGCCGCAGATCGCAACCAATTTGAGCGCCGTGCCATGAGATACAGGCACATCCTGCAGGTGCAGTGTGGGTATCGGAGGATGGGCCGCAAGTACCATTCTGATCGGGCCTCCGGGGCGTGGTGGGCCACACCACAGGCTCCCCCTACAGTGCCACCACCAACCACCAACACCACATCCACCAGGTCTGCCCAAGTGGACCCAGCAACGTCTGCAGCAATGGACCCTGCATCTTCCTCCAGACCTGGACCCAGCCGTGTGGTGGTAGCAGGACTCTCCCGTGGCCAACCAACTCCTGCCACAACATCAACCTCCGCCGGCACACAAACCAGCACAGACCCTCCTGTGGACCCAGCTGCCTTCCTGGCATTGACCAGAAAATTGGACAAGTTAGTTAAAAAGGTGGACGACCTGAGGGAGGACATGAGTTACATCAAAAAGAAGGTCCGCTCCATCAGGCGCACACTACGGAGGGCAAATCTGTAGCACTTTTGCCCTCTTGAACTTTTACCCCTCCCCTCTCACCTCTTTCCTATTTTCTACTGTTAGTTGGGTTTTGGGGATTAGTATTAGGATAAGTATAGGTAATTAGCTTAGTTAGTGTTAGGGAAGGGGGTGGGGGGTCCTTATTCTTTCTATCTTATATTTTTGTGTGGGTGGGTGGGTGGGGGGCAATGTTGGGATTCCTGTTTAAAAAAAAAAAAAAAAAAACAATTCTGAAAATTTCAAAAAAATATATGTTTGTTTAGGATAGTATAGTATGTGTGTAGGTTAGTAAGTGTTGTCCTGCATGTGTCTTGTCTCATAATGGGAAGTGGGGGGTTGATGTTTAGATCGTTTCGTTACATGTGTAGAGTAAGTTTAGCTTAGGTTAGTTAGGGACAGTTGTGGGTTAGTAGTAGTCAGGTTAGATTAGTGTAGGTTTACCTTTCCCTTAGTTGCCTCTTGTATTACTCAATTGAAATAAATATTTAGTTAACCCTTTACATGATGCGTTAGGTGCTACATTATCATGGCCTTGACATCAGTGTAGCAGAATGTTTTAGTATGACATTTGTGTCCTATGCTCGCCATCCCCAGGAAATTGAGGTTTCACATCCCAGCTACCCGTGTGCTAACTTGGTAAGTATCCACCATGTGGGAGACCCACCATTGGTAGTGTGCATTGATCACCAAGGTTTTGTTTCGGTATGTATCCTACTTCACAAAGAGTGCTTCCAGACTTGTTATTGTGGGTAAATTGATAGGTCGGACAGCAGTGTGAAGTTCAGGGAGATCTTTGTAGATGAGGAGTTGTTCACACTCTTGTCTTGTTGCTTTCATTGCTGACCTACATCATGTGTGTACTGATTCAGCATGACTTTCCTTCATGGAAGTATACTCCGTGAGGGTGATTGATGCAGTGTAATTTGTTCATGATTCCTTACATTATGCGGCATTAATTCCTATTTATGTATTGCATGGTGCCTACATTTCTCAGCCACCATTTGTTCTCTGGAATAGCGATAGATGGTGCATCATTCTGTCCAACACAGCATGATTGTGTGTGCTTAGTTCCTTCATCAGTTATTTTCCTCAGTATGGTAAGGCTATGATGCAATCCTGGCCACTGCACAGATGTTTCAGTATACATGAAATCAGGACAGTACTATAGAGAATCGACATGGTTGCCACACAGCCACTTTGGAGTTAGGTACTGCACAGTTGAAGTGTGAAATGACACAGAGACACAATAGGTGTGCAAGTGCTATTTATTTATAGGTGGTGTAGTGCAAATTGTCCATTCACCATATTTGCTGAGTCCGTTCTGGTGCATTATTACCTGGTGATCCTACAGAAGGGGTGTGGATGATGCTCCTGACATGCTGGGGTGATGTCACAGACAGTGCAGAGGAACAGGAATTGGAAAATAGTTGGAGAGAGACATTCACTGGCAATGGGGACAAGTCATACAGTGGATTGCCAAACAGTCATTGAGTGTAGTTGTAGTGAGACTGGCCTTTGACAAAACGTAGGACCTTGGTCAGAGTAGGCCATGGTGCAGGGACTAGGGCTTCCGGGTACTCTTGCGTGTGAATGTTATCTGTTCCATGTCTTCTTCTTCTGATGTGTGTGTTGCCTGGTGTGTCCTTGTTGTTGTTGGTTGTGAAGGGGCAACACACACCTCAGTGTTAGAAGACATGGAGGCAGACATCCCGGGGGCTGCTCCCTGTGGAGTTATGAAGGGCAGTACTGCAGCAAGGAGGGCCTGCTGGCTTTTCAGAATGGCAGCCACATCACGATGGTAGGCAGCCAGGTCGGCCCTGAGGGGTTCTATGTTGCATTCGTGCACACGTTGACTGGCTTGCAGTTGTAGTTGTTGTGTCCACTGGATGACAGCTGTGCAGATTTCCTTCTGTGTTTTTAAAAGTTCCTGCAAGAGCGATGTTCGGGCTTGCATAGCAGCTGCCTGATCAGCAGAAGACATCATGCACGAACGCACCCCCTCAAGGCTGGCTGCCATAGTTTGCATCCCCACCCGCACCTCCTTGGCCAGCTCCCGCTGGACCCCAACGACGGTTCTTTCGAAGCTGGTGCCAGTGTCGTCAGAGTCCTCAGCTGTGTTGGAGCTGGCAGGTCTTACAATTGGGGTGGCGGGTGGTTCTCCTGTGGTGGCTGCTTCTTCTGTGCTCCTCCTTGTGACTGAAGGTGGGGTTTGGAGGCTTTCAAGGACCATTTGAATGGTCTCTTCTGGGATGTTTATGGGCTCGTCATCCATGTCATCAGGGAACTCAGGGACAGGCATATCGGCAGGAGATCCGTGTTCCTCTGCAATGAAACAGGGTACAATTAGTGTGTCTGTGTTGTGACAATTTTGCACTAAGATACAAGCCTTTGGATGCCTTAACTTTGTGCTCTGTGTTTGTCTTGGTATCTGCTGTCCGTCATAGGGCATTGTTGTAGGCCTATGGCCCACCTGTGTGTCACATGTATGATATGGAGCTATCAGATATGTCTGCCTGATCGCCTCTAGGTGTTGCTTTGTAATTATTTAGGAATAGGCGTGTTTTTGTCCTACTCCTCCCTCGGTGTTTAACTATTGTTATGGAGGGACATTTTGTTGGGTGGGCTCTCATTATCCTACATGTGATTACTGGCTTTCTAGGCAGCAGGATAGCTAATGGTGTGGGGGACTAAGTCTGACCCACTTGTAAATAACTCTGTCACCCTGATATTTCATTTTGCTCAGACTAACTAGCAGTGCCTCTGGTCTCCCACATCAAAGGAATGTTTAGACATCCGAGCGCATGACTTCTTTGGAACTTCTCAGGGAAGTCGTGGTCACTCAGATCCTACACAATTATCTCTTTTCCGGTATGTTTCCATACACAAATGAGAAAGACAGTATTTGTTTAATATGAGGTTTCATTGTACAACTGACTTGTTGAAATTTAGGTGTGAGCCACAATAACCCAAACAATACACACTGTTAGAAGTGAAATAGTCCGCAGGAGAGTAATACATTAGTACACAGCTATCATGGTGCCTAACAGTTTCTACTCTCCCTCTGCTTGTTCTATGTATAGCACAGCATGTTAAGTTTGGAGCTTGCCTGTCGGAATCACTGGGGAGACATCATCCCTCATATCAGAGGAATGGCCTGTGATCTGGTTGTGCATCAGCAGCAAGGCAGGCAGCATCTAGTTGTGTTTCTCTGTTTGGAAACTCCCTCATGCGTGTCTTGGGACAAGGAAGTGATTTTATAAGTCATATGTCATCGTGATGACAAAGTTTCCCTACGCGGGAATGCCAAATCTTAACCCCTACCACATCTATCAGCAAAGTACCAGACTGTATCCTTGACTGGGGCACAGAGTGAATATGTTCTGGCAAACTCCAGTGCAGAAGTAGGCAAAACAGTGTGATTTGACTAATTAACAACACCTTAGGACTGGCTATTTGCTAAATTAACTGATAGGAAGGGCAATGAGAAGCATTTAGTGCAAAGTGCTCTGAGGCTCTTAGATGTGAGCAAATGAGTAAAAGTACATTCAGGGTAAGATGCACAAAGGCCTCCAGCCTGAGGCTAATGCGCAAAGTATACGTTACACTTGCCACAATACACTTTGACTGACTGTGGGTGTTGTGACTGCCCTGCCAGCACACTTGCCTCTCAGGACCGGCCCCATACACTTTTTATTCACATTGCATGAACTGTACATGTTACGTGGCATTACCTATGCATGTCAATGTTAGGATGTGGTATGGATGTAAACATTGTTGATGTTTGAAGATGATGTTGGGTCATGTGTGTTTAATTGGATTGGCCTGTTTATCGTATGAAGGTCCTATTTGGTTGTCAGACTTTGCAGGTGTGTTTCAGGGACCAGTTGCCTGTGTCCCCTCCTCAGGTGTTGTCTGAGCAGTATGACATTAGTGATGTAGCCTTGTTAGCCAGGCACGTGTGGGACCCTGACGTATGCAGCATGTGTGTGTCGTTAGTGCTGTGTGGCTCCTAATGCTGTTTACTTTGGCTTATGTATGTGTCACGTATGGACTTTCGGCATTTGAGTGTACTGGTGCCTTTGTCTTATTTCTACGAATAGTTGCGGATGTCATCCTCACCCCCTAATTTGGGTATGTATGTTCCATGGGGAGGTTCCTGCCATTTGGTACTATAGCTGCACAGAGATGAGAGGTATTATTGTCAACTGTTGTGGCAGTTACATTGCAGTTGTTGTTTTGGCTACTGCATTACTGATAGGGACCTAGTTGATGTAGGATAGATTTTGCAACACAAGTGCCTGGATGTGAGTTTGACGTAGTGGCCTTCACACCTGTCGCTGCTTTCCCTTGGCTCTATTGTTGTCATTACAGGATGGCCCCATGGGAGTGTTGTTGGTGCTGTATTTTTTCGTGCCCCAGATTCAGTCTGTGCTGGGCATGCCCCCCTGCCGTGCCCCTTTACCCATGCCACTTCATATATGTGCTGACTTACATGCATTGTGTAGTAGGTATCCCCCCCCTGCTTACAGTCCCCATTAGTGCATTATAATTCCCCATGCGACTTACCCTGCATGTGCGTTGTGTCGTGGTAGTCTGCGCTGTCCTGTCCTTGAATCCCTGTGACGATCTCCTCCGGGATGACGGCTGTGACCATCTCCTCCATGTGGCCCAGGGCCTCCTGTTGTGCTGGACTCCCCCCTCCAGTCTGCATTGCTGCCTTCCTGTTCCTGGCCATTTTCTCTTTTGTCCTACGTTTGCAGTCATGCCAGCGTTTCTTACACTCAGTGACTGTGCGGCGTTCTTCAGCCACACTGTTGATCTTGTCCACTATTTGTTTCCATATGGCCTCTCTCCTACTGAGTTGCAATTTAGAGGAGATGAAAAGTTGGTGCTGGTGTTCCGTCACCTCTTTCACCAGGATTTCCTGCTCCTCTTCACTGAAGCGACACTTTCTTTTTTTTCTAATAATGTCCTGGTTCCTGTATGGATCTTCCTGGCTGGTTCCTGGTCTGCTCTCATCCTCCTGGGGTCTGTAGTGGCATCTGGGATCATTTTGGCTCTCCTCTGCTGAGAGGGCAGTTTTCGCGCAAAATTTTTACGCAATAGCGTGAAAAAAAACAGCGATTTCCGGATTGCGCTGTTGTAAATCGACCCATAGTGATGTGCGTCGCCTTTACATTGGTTTCCTTTACGACGGAACACCGCTGTGTGCGTCACGAAATAATGACTCCCACCTGTTGGTTGCGCCGCCGTACGTCAAAGTATAAATTTGACGCCCGCACAGCACTTCAAAATGGCGTTAGACGGCGCTAATTTTTTTGACGCAAAACTGCGTTGGTGCAGTTTTGCGTCAAAAAGTATAAATATGGCCCAGTATGCTGCCACCACTGCTTTATGTGCCTCACCCAGGACAATGGTAGTGTCCTCAGATCACTTTGGAGGTGCTCGTGGCGTGGTCCTCCAGGCCACAGGAAAGGGCCCTGATCTTGCGTAGCCAGGACTGGCCAAGGGCTCGATGCTCACCCTAAGTTAGTGTGACCGAAGGACCAATACAGTTGAGCTCTTGTGACCGAGAAAAATGCCAGTAAAGCATGGAGAGGGCATTCCCATCCCTACGTTACCCGACATTGTAACACATACATATTTTTTGAAGTGGGATTTTCAGCTCTACCCTGTCATTATGCTGTTTGAAGATGAGGGGCCTTTCCTTTTGCGATCAGGTGACTTAAAGACCCGGCACATGCTTGTGCCCTGAGGATTCTTTTTTCAATTGTTTTTAGATAGATTGAAATAAATCAGGTAGAATAAATAGTGTGCACCTAATTGTTATACTATATTTTGTTTGAACTGTCATCACACTACTTGTCTGACTCGCTTTACTCATTTTATATTACTGTTGTGTAAAGTTGTGCATTAAGCAGATTTGCAGTTTTGCATGCATTTTTCAAGAATGCTTTTTTATAAATGTTGGATGCTGCATACATTTCAAGGCCTATAAAAAGAGAAGCTGCTTTTGTGGTGCCATGAAACGGTTGCCTGAGCCCTTCAAGGCCACCAGGGGCCGTTGGTGGACCGCCACAATGAGGCAGCCATTCCCTGATAGGAGCCTCCACATAGGCGGGACAACCCATGGCTGGAAATCCTCACTTTAAGTGGGCTGAATTGTACCTCCTACAAAGTCACATGTAAACGTTTACACACGTCGATTTACTTTGTGGGAGACGCTTAAACATCTTTTGCTCCTATATTATATATCTTTAAATTGCTACATCAAATATATATGGTCTCATGCACTTTTTAATGCAACATACTTCAAGTGCTCAATTTGCAAAACAGTAAGTACCAGGACCCAAACTTTTGTTCAGATGTCTATTGTAGGCACGACAAATATATTGGGTGGCAAACACCTCAAAGGCTGAATAGGTTGTGTTCCACCTCTTTCATCCACCAGAATCCCCCACCTCATTACCTCGCTCTTACAGGTTCTTTCTCAACCCAGCGTTCTCCTTTTTGGCAATGTTTTTCCATCTTTCTCTTCCTTTGCCCCTTTTGTGCTCTTCTATTTCTTGGTCAGGCTAAAGATCTGGTGAGGAAAATAAATGCTGGTCCCCAAAAGTGGCTCTCTGTGCTCCCGAAACTTGTCAGCCTGGTTAACATGGTGTCAAATTCCAGTGTATTATGGCTGATAGAGGTTTTACAATAACACGTAGAAACCTGAACACTAACAAAGTTCAACCTATCAAGGGTCCCTGGGAGGTGTACTGGAGGTGATGAGGCCTCACCCATGTGAGTATAGATAATGTTGGATTCTTCATTGATCAGAACATCAAAGATTAACACAGTTAGGAATTTATAAACTTCACACTTGTATAGTGCACTACTCACCCACTAGGGTCTCAAGGCACTGTACACATACCACTGTGGAACCCCTCCTGGCTTTTCCCTGTGAGGCACCCACTCCTGGGTAACCCCCAGGGTGAAGCCAGGCATCCAAGTGCTGTCAGGGCCATTGTGGAGATTAAGCAAGCTATTGCCCAGAGTTACAAAGTGGGACCCATTAATTAGATTAGGCACCGAGGCGAGAATTATCTGGTCCAAGGGAATTGAGCCCGAGACCCACCGAGGTGGGAATTGAACCCTGGTCCCAGACCAGATATCTGCATCAGGGTCTGCCACTCTAAACATTGTGCCACACTTCTCCACACTATAAAAGGTGCACCTAAACACATGGAACACAGCAATGATGTAAACCCTCATGACTACTGACCAATGGTTTTACGACGTAAAGTGAAAGGCTGGTGGTATTGCGTTTATCGTCTGTAATGCTTGTTGTTGCTGTCTTAACGTGTTGGCAACCAATTCCAGATTAGGGGGCATATCTAAGAGCCCTTGCGCCACCTTAGCATCGCTTTAGCATCATTTTGTTGACGCTAAGGCAACACTAAGTTGTCCTATTCCCTACACCATATTTACAAAGCTGCATAGTGTATGAAATGCGCCACTTTGTAAACCCTTGCCACATTATGCCTGTGCAAGGCATAATGTATGCAAGGGGGCATACCGGGGCTAGAAGGACCCCGAAAAATGGAGCAGTGAAATTAACAGATGTCACTGTGCCATTTGTGGCGTCAAATTTTTTGATGCTAGTGTAGCTAAGTGCCACAATAGCGTTACAAATTTTGATGCTATCGTGCTAACGACCGCCATGGTGCACCATATTATAAATATGGCGTAACCATGGTGTTGTTAGGTGCCGATAGGGGGGCTCAGAAAAACTGGCATATCAGCTCTGATGTACCACTTTTTCATAAATATTGGAAATTGTCTTCAGCATTCTCTTCCATAATGCCTTTACAGTACCAAGGGGAAGGGCGGACAGTCCTTAATTTCTGCCAGGGTTTTCTAGTGCTCAGCACCGGCACTTATTTCTCAACACCAGCACTTATTCCTGACATGGGGTCACTGTCAGGCTATTTTTGTGCAGAACACATCGATAGATTGTTTAAAAATCATCACAGAGATAAAGTAAAATAACGATAGCTCATCAAGGCCTTTCTTACAGGTTTAGTGACAGGGAATAATCCAAATGGTCACATTTTCTGGAGTATTATGGTTAGTCAGTCATGAGTAACGGACCCACAGGCATTTTGGGCAGAGCTAGCAGATTGAACAAGCTACAGTGATGTGTCGTGAAATACCTTAGGCAACACAAAAGGATGATTGGCGGAGTGCTAAACAATGCAAACATTCACCCCCAGTCATAGATCTGGGTTTAATCCATCGTTCTTTTGCTCGGGCACAGGCACTTATGTTTACAAATTAAGCACTGGAGTTGGGATAATTATGAGCCCTGAATTCACTCCAAAAATATTAGTTTTTGTACATTGGAGTTTGTGTGTTCAGCAGAAAAAGTGAGAGGTTCTCTGACATTCACTCATGGATATACATTGGAAATACCTGTGTTAGATAATATTTTACCACATCAGGGTCCTGTTAAACACATGAACTAATTTCTCTGTAAGATACATTTTTTTTAATGGACTGTATGGGAAAATTCCCAGGTAAATGTCTTTGTGGTATTGGGCTTTATTAGGTGATTGGACGGAAAAATAATTCTAGTTTGTTTCTACAATATTCAGTGCCACAAGCTGTTGAATGAGAAATCTATATCTGAACCTCATTCAGCCAGGCACCTTTTAAAGCAATAACAACTGATCTCTTATCCCTAATGGAAACCCCTGAACTACTGGACACTGGTGAAGGGCCGCCCCAATGGCAGTGCACTGTGCCTTACACACTAAAAACAATTTTGGGAGAAGTATTTTTTGTGGACTATAGGACCAAGAACCCCATATGCACTTGTCCCAACGCCTTTGTGTATTGTGAGGAAGAGATGTGGGAGATTTGGGCTCTGAATTAAAAATGACCAATGTCTCTTCAGTTCTAATTCCCTAAAAATATTAGAGCTGAATTGCTGGATTGTGGTCATGTGGATAAGTAGCATTTGGAGTATTGCAACATCACTGAGTGCTGAGTATGTTTAATTAACCAACATAGTCATTCACAACACACCTTGTCCATAAGAGGCATATGGTCATAAAGTACCTCGACTCCCTAAAAAAGGCATTGTGGGATGGGGTACCTATTCCCTCGATTTGGAAGAGTCCTCCAAATTGTTGGCCTCAGAACCATGTGCAGTTTTCACTTTTAAAAATGGCATCCTCAGAGAAGAAATTCAGAATCACTACAATGGCAGCATCAATGGGTTCAGCGCGTAGAGTAGACCAGATGTGGCCAAAGAAGGTAGGACCAGCCCCGGACGGGACAGAAGTGTTGTGTCAGTATGCATTGCCATTTTTTGCACTTCTATTATGTCATCTGATATAAATTATGGGGCAGATTTAAGAGCCCTTTGTGCCATATATCGCCACATTAGCATCATTTTTTTACGCTAATGTGGCAATATTATGGCAAAAATGCCTCGCCACATTTACAAAGTGGTGCAATGCATGCATTGCGGCACTTTGTAACTCTTTGTGCACATTATGCATGCGTCATGCATAATGTATGCAAGGAGGGCGTTCCCTCATTAGTGTGACCCCAAAAATGGAGCAGTGGAATCTAGGAGATTCCACTGCACCATTTTTTGCGGCTAGGTTTAACGCCTGCTCAGGGCAGGCGTTAAAAAGAGCCCACGATAGGTTACAATGGCCCCCTCTGTACTGTTCAGGGTTAGTGCCACAATGTTGGCACTAACCCTGAACAGTACATCAATAGCATCAAAAATGTTGACGCTATTGCCCCCTACCCTGTGTCATGGTGGGACGTATTTTAAATATGGTGCACACATGGTGGCGGTAGGGGAGGCTAAGGGGAGCAAGAAAAGTGGTGCTGCACTGCGTGCAGCACCATGTTTCTTAAATCTGCCCCTATATTTTTCTCTGCTCAGGTGGGTTAGCCAGAAGACCAAGGAGTTCACTGAAAAGGACTGGTACATTTTGAAAATGGCACAGGGCGAAGGTAGCTTCTAGGACATGGTCTGGACGTGTTATGTAATTGAGACTGGGTTGTTAAAGTTAGGCATTAAAAAGAAAAAGTTTTTGTTGTGTGTTTGATTGATATGTTGGAAGCCTCGTAGGCCCACAGTGTTTCTGTAAATTGAAATCTGCCTGAAATAAAAATGTTTTCCCACAACCTGAACCTGCACCTGTAGTTTGTCTTGTCAGTCCTTCCCAAAGAATGGTTTGAACAAGAAAAAATAGCCTTTTAAAATGTTTGCAGGCCCCACCCTTGTTCTATTTTTAATGGCAAAGGCTGGTCACAATAAAAAAATGGATTTGTTATAAAAATTCATCTGAAAAGGAGCAAAATATCATTGCACTGTATTGTAGGTTTCTGACAGTGAAATCATCTGCATAAAAGTGCAATCAATACAAAAAGTACAATACATCAAAGATGATCATTTCCAACTTCCAGTAAAATGTGTTTATTACAAAATGTTATTGAACAGAGAGAAAAAAACAATACAAAGAATGATGTATGTGCTTCAATTGTATAAACATACCTCTTATGTAAAGCATTTTAAAACAATTTATAAAAAAAGATCTGAGCCAAAAAAGTGTAATTTGTTCAAAGAGCAGTGTCCCAAATGGCGTGTGCAAAAAATCACAGTTGGCGTCAACTCCAGAAATGTCCAGGCAGGAGAGTGTCCTTCCGGGTACCTAAGCTTCAAACTTCTTTTAAAAGCTATCCCATTGCCTTCAAAGGAAGAACTGGAAACATAGTTGAGCATTATTATCTGCTTTTCTCACGAGGTCTAGGGTTGGAGTTTTCAGTGAAGAGTGAATGTAGACATCTATCCAGACATGCGTAGTAAGCCAAACAGATATTAGTCATGATTCACAAACTTAGACATGCATAAAGCCTTTAATTTGGAATCCAGAGAAGTTGGTTTGTGCTCATAAAAGGGGTCATTTATGAGATGAGTAAATAAACACCAAGGATTGGGGGAGAACATGTATGGCTATTCACAACTTCCACTAGAATTTCTTTCCATGCTTGAAAAGGTTGGAAATTTGCTCTTGATAAAGAAAGAAACATATCCATTTCCGTATGGGGGAGGTGGAGGGGAAAACCATTGGTCCAAATAAGGAGGGAACACGTCCGGCGTACTAGAAGCACTTTCTTCATGGAAAAAATAATCACCCCTTGCAAAAATATAAAGTAAGGTACCTCTGACCTTGCTCAACAGATTGTATTCACTCATGCAAAAGTGAACCTCACAAGAGTTTGCCAGGTGCAAACCTGGAAATCTCTGACATCTCAGATTTTCAGTCATAAACTTTTTTTGAATTTAATAGTCAGTAAATCTCTCGATGTAGAATATTGTGTGTGTATATTTTTGGGATGCTGTGTTTAGATAGATCTTGATTTGTATTATAAATTCTTGCAGGCCCCAGGACCTTAAAACAAATTAAGTGACTGCATATTAAATGCACCATGTGTAATAGGTGAGTTACTGGCCAAAAGGCAGGAGTGAGCATAGTCCTGGAGCGAGGCACTTCCACCACTGTGTAAGACTGAAACTTATCTGACATCATTTGCTACCATTTGAACAACCTATGAATGGTAACTAGACTCAGTCTGCTCTATTTTAATAGGGTATAGGTGCTAGGAGAAAGTAAATGTAAGTCTTTTGGAAATATCCCATCTCACAGTTGATACCAGAGTGGTTGCATGGTTATAGATCAAGGGATAGCTTGCTTCTTAAGATTCCATACTCACTATTTTCTTCTTGGCATTACTAGATACTTTGCCTCTCAAGCTTGATGGTTGGGGAGTATTGTGCATGACTGCCTATTGGAAACCTATCAGCAGCAGCTCTGCCTTTGAGGCATGAAGGCAAAGTAAGCCTCATCTCCTGATAGCTCAACCATTGGCCATCAGATCTCCATAGTCATTGAATCACTACGGATCATAGGTCTGTAAGTCAGGTGACATCCAGCCATACTAACATCTGGTTCACTATGTGTGTAAGTGGAGATCGTTTTGTTACTCAACAGGGGCTATAGAATTTTAAAGAGGGCAGACCTAGTTCATGACTTGGGGTCACCAGCACAGAAGTTACAGCAAAGTACTGTGTTGCCCTACACATTGTGTGCACAACTTCACTCAGTCTTTCAAAGAAGTACCTGCGACCAAATGCATCAGGTGCCTACGAAGCACTTTTGTAACACCACTATTACCACATATCGGTGTCTGTGATTTCCCTTGAGTTTCAACAACAATGCTATGCCTTGTCGTGAGGTTACCTTGGCTATTACACAGACACATTATTTTGGCCTAGGCCTGCAGCTTGTGCCCTTTCACTCGGAGGCATGCATTCCCCTATTATTTTATCGTCTTCTCTACCTGTCTATCTTCTTAAGATAAGTAATTAGCAGTGTGCATGCATTCCCACTGCATGGTGCTTCCACTGGAGCAATGGTACCCCACCAACATTACAGTGCTGATGCTGGTGATGCCAGTGAAGGTGACTGTTATGAAGAAAGGGTTGGGTCCACTTTGGCACCTGGAAAGAACTTCAAGTAAGTATTGTGCAAAAATAATACATTCACCAGAAAGAACATTATCGAAGGTAAGCACCTAGTTCTTGATGAATTGACTCCTATGCTTAAGGTATCCACAACACAAGGACGCATTCAATTCGCTGCTTACATGAATTTGGGCAATTAGTGGACATTTAGTGGCACCTTGGAGTCGGTTTGGGGAGCAGCTGATATACTCTACATTAACACAACCTTGCCTTCGTTAATGCGTGAGGGCCCTTAAGTAAGTAGTTAGGACTTCCAATGCGAGTTAAATTGATAAAGTCATACACTTTCATAACAGAAGTCAACAAAACTCTGATTGAAAAAACAACGGTATGGTAAAATACCATCACTTTGGGTACTTCTTGCCTCCTTATTCTGTTTGTTTGCATTAGGAATGTTCTAGTCTGACGAGGCACGCTGTCACACAGTTCTTTTACATATGAAATGGTGCAATAGTTTTTTTTTTCACTTTCATGTTTCACCTAGAACGCACATGCAATCTAAGAAAACACATGTGAATGTTGAGTTGCTGTTTTTTTACCAACCAAGTTAAGAGGAAATTCTTGTCCAAAGTACAGAAAACAAATGGGTCAATGACTTCAGGGAAAGTGTTACGTATTTACAACAGAACCATATTTAAGAATGATCAGATGGATGCAATAAAGCAGGTCTTTCTGATTTCTAGCACTGTCTATTGAGTTACCTTTAATTAACGCCAGGTCTGCGTACACTAGTGTGTCACCTTCCACTTATCATGATGATCCCTGAAAAACCATTAATTTCCAATGTTTTGCTGCAGTCACGAATGACGATGGTTTGACCATAATTTTAGCCAAGATTTTCCCTCTGGCTTAACCCCCAGGTGTCAGTCTTCTCTCCTGATATTGCCTTTTCCTTATTCTGTGAACACCTGAGCCTTTTATATTTCCTGCATTTAATTGGATACCTTGGGCCTGATTTAGAACTTGTGGGATGGAATACTCCATCACAAACTTGACGGATATCGCTTCCACCATATTACGATTACAATAGGATATAATGAGACTGTAATATGGTGGACGGGATATCCATTACGTTTGTCACAGAGTATTCCCGTCCGTTAAGATCTAATCAGGCCCCCTTGTCTCTCTCCAGTTTAAGATTTCCTGGGTGATCGTTCCCTGCTCACAGATGTTAAGATCCTGCAACAAAACTGTGAAGAACACCTAAAGTCTGATTGAGAAGGGGCCCTTTCAGGAATTGCACTTCATGCTAACAAATGATATAGAAGCAAGAGGCCACAAAAAGGACATACTTGAGACAATATTGATGTTGCATTTCTTGATGCCAGGAGAGAACCTTACCTCTAAGTGCAATGAACAAAATGCCATTCTGGGGGTTTCTTAAATCATGAAGTGATGAAATGTGATACAAATAAAGATTCCCTTCTTCCCAAACAGACAGAATTGACTTTGCAGATAGCAGCATTGGTCATCACTGGACCAGATGATTCCCATGTATGGAATTATTGCTAGATTGCTGGACCATCCTGATACTTGACAGTCATTCATACCATCACTACTAAACAATTCGCATCATGTATCACCTGAGAGTACCATCCCTACAAAACATATGTACAATGAGAGTGTGCTTGGCTCTATACCAGGAACTGTCTTTTTACATAGTGTTACATACAACAGTCTAAACATGTAAGCATGCTCGACAGCACATGTTGAAGTTGATATCCTAGATAGCTCTTGTTCTGTTTTTCTGTTATGTGCACATTGAATTTACAAACTGGAGCAAGGCTGTCTCATTGGTGATGCAGAAGATTGTGCTCACTGCCGACAGATATCCCCCAGAGCAGCAAACTTGGGCCCTAAATGATCCAAGAAGTTATTGTCCATGTCATCCGGAAATGTAAAGGAGTCGACCGATTCAATTCTTTCCAGTTCTCCTTCATAGGCATAAATACAAGGCTTGTAGGAGATCAGGTCGTCTTCATAGTCTCGTAGCCCATGTAGTCTCTGGGGAGAGAAAGGAAAATAGGTGTCACATAAAGTCAGACCAAACCATGCAGTATGATGGACCAAAGCTCTATCCGAATGACGCAGAATTGGATACCTTCATCAATTTCTGATGGTCCTCATGAAAAATAAAGGACTCAAAACATTTAGGGGCATATTTAAGATAAGTGGTGCTGCATCCAATGCAGCACCACTTTTCTAGTGCCCCTTAGCACCCCCTACTGCCACCATGTGTGCACTGTATTTAATATACGGCACACCATGGCACAGGGTAGGGGCAATAGCGTCAAGGATTTTGACGCTATTGATGTACATTGCAGGACTAGCACCAAAACTTTGCAGGACTACCACCAAAAATGTTGGTGCTAGTCCAGCAAAGAACATAGAGGCCCATTTTAATAAATGGCATGCCTCCTTTTAATGCCTGCTCAGAGCAGGTGTAAAAAAATGCTGCTAAAAATGGTGCAATAAAAAAATATTTTAGATTTCAATACACCACTTATTTGTCCCCTCTAACAGGGAAACACCCCCCTTGCATACATTATGCCTGGGGAAGGCATAATGTGGCGTTAGAGTATGCATGCATTGCGCCACTTTGTGAATATGGTGCAGCATTTTGGCCATTAAATTCCCACGTTATTGTCAAAAAAATGATGCTAATGTTGCGATATATGGTGCTAGGCCCTCCTAAACCTGGGCCTTTGATTTTACCCTAGAAGCTTTAAATAACTGCTGATCTGAAAGAAGTTCCATAAAAAAAAATTACAAAAAAAACATTAACTGGCTTCACTTTCAATTAAAAATAAATGTATCCGGAGCATCGTTTTATCTTCAAGATAATGCTTCTAACACCTTTGTCATGGGAGCTGATAGGCACAAAGTGAGTGGAATCCAACATTAGATAAACTTGGATAATGTAGGAAGGATGCACTTTATTATGTATTGTATTATGTGTGCAATAGTTTATGGTAACTTCTTAAAATAAATTATTTTGATGATCACGATGATAAAAGGATGACCCTAGCAGCAGGGGGCAGAAGCATTCATTTGTGACCTTTCTGTGAATAAGAACAATGTGATATGAAATGAATGAGACTGGCCACGAGTTTGTGTTCACATACATTTAACTGGTGGCATAGAACCTGTGGGGAGCTGAAGGCTTCTGTTTTCAGACAGCCTTGGGTGCACAGAAGCCTGCAGTGCAGTAAGCTGGAGAAGCAATCAGCCTTAGTTCAGATTGACCACCTTTAGGGCGCTGACAGGGTTCTCAGTAGTTATAGATGCAATTACACTGTATGTGCTGGAACTCAGAGCATCTTCTTTCATTGATCAAGCACAAAAACAAGGATGCTTTATGAAATGTAAGCCACTAATCTAAGACTACATGAGCACATAGCATTGCTATTCAAGATAAGATGCTTTACCTAACTTCTTTGCTTTTCACACTGAAGTTTATTCATATTCTCCTACAGCTCAGAACTCTTGAAACACTCCATTTTTCACAATCAACAATAACTGAATTGTCTGTTTCATAAGTCCATTGGCACTTTTGGCCATTCCAATGCATAAATAGAAGGTATAATTCAGTTATAATTGTGTTTAATTATTCAAATGAGCCATATCATATCATATGTCAAACAAAAGCAACTTTTAATGCTAATAGTTAGAGATTTAAGACAGCCAAATATTTTAAATAAGGTTGGCTGCATCGTAATGTTGGTCGAGTGGTCTTTATAGAGACCCCTTGTGAGGAAAGCTGTTCAAAGAATCTTATGATTAACTCTCTTGCCGAATAGTTATTGCACAAACAAAATATGTATGAATGAAAACTTATTTGTATCTGAAATCCTCAATGGATCTTAGGGACACTGATCTATAGGCATCCAACAAGGTTGACCTTAAAATCTTTGCCACGGGAAGTTGACAGATGATCACATTAAGCCAACCAAACAGTGTTGCAAATGCCAACAGAATGTCATCACTATTGGTCAAGTTATACAGACATAAAAGTCTTAGGCACAGGTACTTCCTAAATGTAAGATTGCAGAACTATTGAAAAGCTCAGACATCTATACCATATCCCATGTCAGGCGTGTTTGCCAAAGGTTATGAAATAGCAGATGCGTTACCATGAGCTCAGCATCTGTCTCCAAACTCTATAGTGTTCTACATTTAGGAGTATTTCAGGAGTCAAAACCAAGGCACTGTTATAGCTCCATTCATTATACATTGAGTGGCAACAAACAGCCAATAATTCACAGAATTATTCCAACCGATCAATCAACCCAGTATCGCTACTCCATAAATTTGAACACACTTTACAAGATTAAATGACAAGCACAGCCCCCAAAAGACATCACCAATTGAGTTCACCACACCTGATCTTTATCCATTTGTAATACAGCTGCTCGCGGCGCTAACAGCAGGACACCAATATATTCTTTGTGGGTGAAGCTGATTTTTCACAGTACGCATAGAAAGTGAGAAGTCTATGTGAGCTCACTCTCTAGGCACATGTTCATGTCTACAATTTGCTCATAGAAAGAAATGCAACATCTTTGCCGAAATTTTGCATAATTATGCTAAAGGAATTCACATGAAGTTTGCACAGCACTAGAGTTAACAAATCCCTGAGAGACAATTCAAGTGTGAAGTATCTATCCTCAACATGTCCTCTGTAAGTTAGCGGGCAGATACTGTGGCCTATGATTAAAATAAGAATTGTTGAGTTTGGGTGGCACAAGATGGTGGGCACTATTCACTTGCGATCCTTCACCTGGAGCATCCTAATAGTAATAAAAAGCATCCTAAAATCCTAATACAACACTTCACTTCTGATTGGGTGTTGCTGTGATTGCAGCAGAACAGCCTCCAGAAGAACAGGTGCCTGGAGAGGCAAAGAGACAATGGTGGCTGCTTGGCTGTGAGGAGTAGCCCGTAACAAAAATGACGACCTGCTGGAGCTGTCCTGGGGCCTAATTTTGCCAGATGAGGACTTCTCCTCCTCGGTGGGCAATTGTCACTTCACTTGTCACAAAAGGCACACCGACCCCACCCCTCTGAGCAACACCCCACCCACTTGACCAGCTACCCACCAGCAACTCGCTTGCACCCTCCTCAACACTTGATAACTCAGCAAATACAGCACTGAGGTCTGGGACCTTATCAACACTCTTGCTCCTGACATCATCTTCCTAACCCAGACCTGACTCCACCCTGCATCAGCCCCCAACATCAAAGCCACCATGCCAGCAGGATACAGGATCACCCACTGTGAGAAAGTAGCCTCTTTCTAGCCTTGTTACCCCCACTTTTGGCCTGTTTGTGAGTGTATGTCAGGGTGTTTTCACTGTCTCACTGGGATCCTCCTAGCCAGGGCCCAGTGCTCATAGTGAAAACCCTATGTTTTCAGTATGTTTGTTATGTGTCACTGGGACCCTGCTAGTCAGGACCCCAGTGCTCATAAGTTTGTGACCTATAGGTATGTGTTCCCTGTGTGATGCCTAACTGTCTCACTGAGGCTCTGCTAACCAGAACCTCAGTGGTTATGCTCTCTCTTTACAAATTGTCACTAACAGGCTAGTGACCAATTTTACCAATTTACATTGGCTTACTGGAACACCCTTATAATTCCCTAGTATATGGTACTGAGGTACCCAGGGTATTGGGGTTCCAGGAGATCCCTATGGGCTGCAGCATTTCTTTTGCCACCCATAGGGAGCTCTGACAATTCTTACACAGGCCTGCCACTGCAGCCTGAGTGAAATAACGTCCACGTTATTTCACAGCCATTTTACACTGCACTTAAGTAACTTATAAGTCACCTATATGTCTAACCTTTACCTGATAAAGGTTGGGTGCTAAGTTACTTAGTGTGTGGGCACCCTGGCACTAGCCAAGGTGCCCCCACATTGTTCAGGGCCAATTCCCCGGACTTTGTGAGTGCGGGGACACCATTACACGCGTGCACTACATATAGGTCACTACCTATATGTAGCTTCACAATGGTAACTCCGAATATGGCCATGTAACATGTCTATGATCATGGAATTGCCCCCTCTATGCCATCCTGGCATAGTTGACACAATCCCATGATCCCAGTGGTCTGTAGCACAGACCCTGGTACTGCCAAACTGCCTTTCCCGGGGTTTCACTGCAGCTGCTGCTGCTGCCAGCCCCTCAGACAGGCTTCTGCCCTCCTGGGGTCCAGCCAGGCCTGGCCCAGGATGGCAGAACAAAGGACTTCCTCTGAGAGAGGGTGTTACACCCTCTCCCTTTGGAAAATGGTGTGAAGGCAGGGGAGGAGTAGCCTCCCCCAGCCTCTGGAAATGCTTTCATGGGCACACATGGTGCCCATTTCTGCATAAGCCAGTCTACACCGGTTCAGGGACCCCTTAGCCCTGCACTGGCGCGAAACTGGACAAAGGAAAGGGGAGTGACCACTCCCCTGACCTGTACCTCCCCTGGGAGGTGCCCAGAGCTCCTCCAGTGTGCTCCAGACCTCTGCCATCTTGGAAACGGAGGTGCTGCTGTCACACTGGACTGCTCTGAGTGGCCAGTGCCATCAGGTGACATCAGAGACTCCTTCTGATAGGCTCCTTCAGGTGTTGCTAGCCTATCTTCTCTCCTAAGTAGCCAAACCCTCTTTTCTGGCTATTTAGGGTCTCTGCTTTGGGGATTTCCTTAGATAACGAATGCAAGAGCTCATCTGAGTTCCTCTGCATCTCTCTCTTCACCTTCTGCCAAGGAATCGACTGCTGACCGCGCTGGAAGCCTGCAAAACTGCAACAAAGTAGCGAAGACGACTACTGCAACTCTGTAACGCTGATCCTGCCGCCTTCTCGACTGTTTTCCTGGTGGTGCATGCTGTGGGGGTAGTCTGCCTCCTCTCTGCACTAGAAGCTCCGAAGAAATCTCCCGTGGGTCGACGGAATCGTCCCCCTGCAACCGCAGGCACCAAAGAACTGCATCACCGGTACCTTGGGTCTCCTCTCAGCACGACGAGCGAGGTCCCTTGAATCCAGCAACTCTGTCCAAGTGACTCCCACAGTCCAGTGACTCTTCAGTCCAAGTTTGGTGGATGTAAGTCCTTGCCTCCCCACGCCAGACTGCATTGCTGGGAACTACAACTTTTGCAGCTACTCCGGCCTCTGTGCACTTCCGGTGGAAATCCTTTGTGCACAGTCCAGCCTGGGTCCACGGCACTCTAACCTGCATTGCACGACCTCCTAAGTTGTTCTCCGGCGACGTGGGACTCCTTTGTGCGACTTCGGGTGAGCACCATTTCACGCATCCTTGTAGTGCCTGTTTCTGGCACTTCTGCAGGTGCTGCCTGCTGCTGAGAGGGCTCCTTCTCTTGCTCGACACCCCCTCTGTCCCCAGACGCAATTGGCGACATCCTGGTCCCTCCTGGGCCACAGCAGCATCCAAAAACACTAACCGCACGATTTGCAGCTAGCAAGGTTTGTTGGCGGTCTTTCGGCGGGAAAACACTTCTACACGACTCTCCACGGCGTGGGGGATCCATCCTCCAAAGGGGAAGTCTCTAGCCCTTGTCGTTCCTGCAGAAACCTCAGCTTCTACTGTCCAGTAGCAGCTTCTTTGCACCCACAGCTGGCATTTCCTAGGCATCTGCCCATCTCCGACTTGCTTGTGACTTTTGGACTTGGTCCCCTTGTTCCACAGGTACCCTCGACTGGAAATCCATCGTTGTTGCATTGTTGGTTTGTGTCTTTCCTGCAGAATTCCCCTATCACGACTTCTATATCCTTTGAGGAACTTTAGTGCACTTTGCACTCACTTTTCAGGGTCTTGGGGTGGGCTATTTTTCTAACCCTTACTATTTTCTAATAGTCCCAGCGACCCTCTACAAGGTCACATAGGTTTGGGGTCCATTCGTGGTTCGCATTCCACTTTTGGAGTATATGGTTTGTGTTGCCCCTATCCCTATGTGTCCCCATTGCATCCTATTGTAACTATACATTGTTTGCACTGTTTTCTAAGACTATTACTGCATATTTTGGTATTGTGTACATATATCTTGTGTATATTTGCTATCCTCATACTGAGGGTACTCACTGAGATACTTTTGGCATATTGTCATAAAAATAAAGTACCTTTATTTTTAGTATATCTGTGTATTGTGTTTTCTTATGATATTGTGCATATGACACTAGTGGTACTGTAGGAGCTTCACTCGTCTCCTAGTTCAGCCTAAGCTGCTCTGCTAAGCTACCATTATCTATCAGCCTATGCTGCTAGACACCCTATACACTAATAAGGGATAACTGGGCCTGGTGCAAGGTGTAAGTACCCCTTGGTACTCACTACAAGCCAGTCCAGCCTCCTACACCCACCACAACTGCATCAACAAGCCAGGTGGAGGAATCGCCATCATCCACAGAGACTCCATCAAATGCACCACCGCCATGGACGACACCATCCCAGCAATGCAATCTCATCACCGATTTTATTGTCTCTCTCGCTATTGTTTCAAAGGACTACATGTTCCTGGGTGACCTCAACTTCCACATTGAAGACATAACCAACCCTAACTCTGCCAACCTCCTCGATGACCTGAACAACATCGGCTTCACCCAACGGGTACACGACCCCATGCACATCACAGGACACACGCTCAACCCCATACTCACCTAAGGCAATCATACCAAATACAGCCACACCACCAGAACTGCCTACATATCAGCACACAGCCTATACCACCTCCAACTACATGAGAGGGAAAAAAATCCATGGAATAGCGCATCAAAACTAACCACAACATCGGCAAGGAGCTCTTCCGCATAGTCATGGAATTCAACAACCCTACAAAGGCAACAAGCACATCTCTCCTTCTCAGAACCTATGCGTCAGCCTCGTGCATTTTTTCCATGACAAAATCTCCAAAATCTACACAAACTTTAACCCCAAACTCAAGCCTGAAGACTTTTTCAATGGCCATATCTCCACACACAGCCATCCCAAGGCTAACCACCTAGAACCACATCACCACTCAGGCCACCATCACCATCATGAAATCAATCCACTTAGGGGCCCCACCTGACTCATGCCCCAACCACATCTTCAACCTAGGAGCACACAGGATTGGCCTCAAACTTTCCACTCTACTTAACACCTCACTGGATTCTGCCACCTTCTCAGAAGGCTCGAAGCACACAGAAATGAAACCCCTGCTGAAGAAACCTTCAGCGAACTCCAACAAATGCAGCAACTACCGATACACCTTCCTACTCCCTCGTACAGTCAAAGTCATTGAAAAGCCATCAAACAACAACTCAGTATCTACTTGGAACACAATCACCACCTGGATGACTCCCAATCTGGATTCCACAGCAACCACAGTACCAAGACAGCCATCACCACAGCCAGAGATAACATCTGGGCCCTCCTCGACAAAGCCAAGACAGCCGCCCCAATCCTCCTAGATCTCTCAACAGCCTTCGACACCATCCCCCACCATATGCTCATGACTAGACTTATGACCTAGGTATCCAAGGAACTGCCCTCAGATGGATCTCTTTCTTCCTCACCAACAGAACACAGGCCCACCCTCCACTCTTCACTCTTCACCCCCAAATCCAAAGAAATTTCCTGCGGGTTTCCCTCAAGGCTCATCACTCAGCTCCACCCTCTTCAACATCTACATGTCTCCCCTTCCCAATATAGTATGATACCACGGACAGAACATTATATCGCACGATGACACACAACTCTCCCTCTATGAAAACTCCACAATCACCAGAGCTAACTTCCACCAGTGTATGATCAGCATTGCCAACTGGATGAGGAATAAGTGCCTCAAGTTCAACACAGGCAAGAGTGAAGTGTTGATCTTTGGCAACAACTCCCCCTGGGATGTCCCTTGGTGGTCCCCAGAACTGGGGCCCATTCCAACCCCAGCTAAGCCCACCAGGAATCTCTGTATCATCTAGAACAGCAAATTTACCATGAGGTCTCAAGTCAACACAGTGTCATCGTCCTGCTTCTTCATCCTGCGCATGTTACATAAAAGTTTAAAGTGGCTTTCCCAAAATGTAAGACGCACCATCACCCAAGCCCTCATCACCAGTCGACTAGGCTATGAAAACACACTCTACATGATAATCAAGGCCCACCTTGTTCAAAGACTGCAGTCCACCCAGAATGCCACAGCAAGCCTCATCCTAGATCGCCCTCATCGCAGCCACATCTCACCCCCCACTGGCTCCTGCTTCAGAAGAGGTGCCAGTTCAAGGTCCACATCCATGTGTTCAAGGCCCTGCATGACTCCAGACCCACCTACATCAACCACTGCCTGACATTCCACAAACCCTCCCAACATTTCCGCTCCACCTTCCTTGCACTGGCCCATACCCCTGCATACAATGCAGCACAGCAAAAGGACGCTCCATTTCCTACCTTGCAGCCAAAGCCTGGAACGGCCTCCCCCTGCACCTCAGGACCTCCCCAACTCTACAGGAGTTCTTTTAGATGCTGAAAACCTGGCTCTCTGACTGAAAGCCTGGACCCTGCCAGTGCCTGGATACCCTCACAGATGACAAGTCATGCTCTGCAAGTTGACTGATTGATTAACATATTGAGGGATTGATTGGTTACATGAGGACCCCCTTTGTGGCCTGAGGCTGCAGACGTGCTGGTTGGCTCCTTTGGACTCAGAAGATGAGTCTCACCTTGTGATCCTTAGTCTCTGCGTGTGGCCTGGGAGCCCTACTTGTCCAAAGAGCACTCCATGGTATGGGTTGTATGGCATGTGTGGCACCCCCATTAAAGCCCTGAGAGAACTCTCCATGTTACTAAACTGTGGAAAACTAGAGACACTCAGGTGCAAAGGACACTTTGTTCCTGTGGCAGTCTCCCTTTTTCTTGGTCGGTGGAGCCCTGTGGAGATGTCCCTCATTGTGCACTGGCCAGTGAGTTGAGAGTGGTAGCCTGGCTGTCACTGGGAGCTGTTTTGCAACCTGTACTGTGAGAAGACTCCTCCTGGGAGCGTGTAGCCTTCTCCTCCTGGAAGGCAGCCCAGGGCCAAACCTGAGTGGACCCTGTAAAGATGACAGCCTCCATGGCCTAACAAGGCAGCCTCAAACCCAGTTGGTGTCCTGGTGTGTTGTTTTGAACTGGGAGATAAGGTGAGCCTGGTGAATAGAGTTTGTCACTCATAGTTGCACTCGCCCCAAAGGAATAGGGGAAAATGAGGTGCTCCTGGTCCTACAAAGGAGAAAGACAAAACTTTTTCCAAGCAGGGCAAGCTCAACAAGTTTGTCTAGCTCCTCTAACAGGGTGGAAACCCCTAAATGAATCAGGATCCAATCCTGACTGTGACAATGAGCTAAGAAGAGGTCAATTGTTCTAGCACTGTGGCCATACTGCAGGTGATCCATTCCTCCAGACAAATGCTAGAAACAAAAATTGGGGAAGTGGGAGTTTGATGTGGCACTTCTCCATCAGGTCCTTCACAACATGACAACTGTGCTGTTGAGGCGGAAAGTCGCATAATGGCCCTTGAAGACTCTGGGGGTATGCTCCAACAGATGGTCCAAAAGTCACAGAGTTCCAGCGGCAAAATGGCTGCTAGATATGAAGAGGCGGAGAGCCGCTCTTACCTGAAGACCCTTCACTTTTTAGTACTGCCAGAGGCTGTTGAGGAACCCAATCCAGAAAAGTTCTTGAAGTCCTAGATTCATGGTTTCCTCCCGGCGGACCAGACTTCTTCCTGGTTTTATTTGAGAATTCATGCAGTAGCTGCTACCTGGGGCTCTTCGCCGATGCATGGTAGCCCATTTTGTGAACTATTGAGGCACAGCTCTCACCTTGCTGACAGTGAGAAGACTGGGTGAAGTCAAGTATGAAGTCAAACAAAATCTTTATCTTCGCAAAATATATACGCAGTTAGTGCAGACCAAGAAGAAATCTTTTGAACAGGTAAAGCAAAAACTGAAGGCAATGGTCCTTAAATACATGCTCCTTTGCCTCGCAAACTGAAAGTTCAGTTTCAAGGGAAGGCCATGATTTTTGAACAACGTGATCAAGCTTGGGACTGGGTGGAGGAAAGCTCCTGACTTGGACAAGAGACAATGCAGCAGACTGACAATGAGGGGCAGACCATAGAAAACCAGTGGATGAGTGGCAGCTCCGCACAACACTAGCGCTTCTGCTGGGGCCCTGGAATACAAGGATCTAAACTTAGCTCAGAGACATGTTGCATCACCTTGAAGTGATTAAGTGTATTTACTCAAACAAACGCTGTGTGAGGGCGACCCTCCTCTGTCTCAGAGTTGAGGGCAAGTATCTCTAAAGATCCATAGGAATGGCTGGAATACAATGCTTATGAAGTAGGAAGCTTAGTTCCTCAGAGGTGCATTATAGCTAGTTTAGTCTATGGGGTATTTTTTCAGTTTTGGGCAACAGGGTGGGAAGTGTAGGGTGAAGGGTAGCTGAGTGGGCTACAGTTTTCCATGTTACATGTGTTCATATGGCACACAGCAACATTATGCTAATAACACACTGACAACAAATGCAGCGCAATTATGACACATTTCAACACTCATGCCCAAATTAAGGTGCTGACCTGGAATGGCAAAGGGCTCCTAGATAGAAATTAGATGGAGCAGTAATGAGGTATCTTAAGAGACTGGTGCCCAATATCTCTTTTTATTACACAAAACTCACCTGCTGGGCACCAAGTGCACCTCCTTGAGAAGACAGGAATACACCAGAGTGTTCCACTCTGGCTTCACCAGAGGTTTACAATACTTATTCATAGGTCCCCCCCACTGGTAATTATGAAGTGCTATAATGACTGACAGGACCACTTTGTGCTTTTTGCAGGGACGTTGAAGAGGGCCCTGTGGGTTTGGGGCAATGGGAATGCACCAAATATGTTAAATAGCAGCACCTTGCAGGAGCTATCAGCTGACCTGCTCCAAGTTCTGTTGGGTACACTGATTTTAGGAGACAACCTTAACACTTAGCTTGAAAGATCCTTGAACACTGAACTTAGACACTAGGTAGATGTGTCATCTCTTTGGGGTTACACACTAGTTAGCGCATTTGTTACCCTTGCAAACGGAGCTTTACTCATTACTCACCTTCCCACAAATATACTGCCACAATTGACTATTTATTCGTGCCACAAGATGCATTGCAGATGTCACTGCAACCTGCATCCTTCCAAGGGGCCTCTCTGACTAGACATTGGTTGAGATGTTCCTTAAAGCCGCACATAAGGGCATTGGCAACATGTGGCACTTAAATGCATGGTGGCTTAGAGTGGAATCCTTAGTGGATCTGCTCTGTGATGTAAACACAGACTACTTTAAGATTAATTGTCCACGGTGAGCCTGTAGAAAGCCATTAAGACTGTGGTCTGTGGTGAGGCATTTGCCATAGTGCATGTGAAAGAAACAGACAGGCAACAGGAAATTGCTGCATAGGAGGTGCACATTTTCAAACAGAACATTCTGCTGCAGTGAATCTGAGAGAGGAGATCAGGATGCAATTGAAGGTTTTCTGCAGACTACTGGGACGGAGGTACCTTAACATGGCTACAATTGCCAAGGTTGTGTCCTAGTATAAACGAAATGAACAAGGCAATAAGGCTGGCTATTGTAGTGGTCACCCCAAAAAGATGCTGGGGCATGGGTGATCCTCTCGATATGCACTTCTGAAGGCCAAATGGTCTTCATATTCACTGAGATCGCACCGGGTTTCACCAACTACTGTCAAAATCTATATCAGATGAGATATCCATCTTCACAGGAGCTATCCCAACCAATTACAAAAGATTTAGGGCCATATTTACAAGCGGCTTGCGCCACCAGTGTGTCACCTTTATTGATGCACCAATGGCACAGGCTGCAGGCAGATATCTACAAGGCTACACAAAGCCACTTTGCATGGATTTACATGGCCTTGTAGATATGGAATGAGGCAACACTGCGCAAGTGGTTGTGTTGCATTACTCTGCTTCAAGAGGCCTTTCACCGGTGTTGCGGTGGGTCTTCCCATGCAACACCCATGGATTTTGACACATTCTCAGATTTACAAGGATTTGTAAACCTGGGAATGCGTCAAAAGCCTACGCTTGCCCAGGCAAGGCTTAAGGGAGGCACAACGAGGAGAAATACCTTTATTTCTCCTCTGAATTTCCTTTTTCTATGTGTACTGCAGATTCTTTTGTGCAGGAAGGTGTCCCTTCCTGCAGAAAAACAATCATCCCCGCCACACATACACCCGTGCACCATGGTGCAAGGGTGCCTGCATTGGAGCGTGGCAGCCCATTGTGCACCAGCGCAGGGGAAAAGGACAAGGATGAGCCGTATCTTGTAGAAACGGTGCATTCCTGCACTTTTCTTTTGATGCAGGGCAGTGCAACAAGGAGGCTTGAGGCACTGCCCTGAGTCAAAATATTGTAAATATGCTCCTTAGTATTTAGGTAACTCTTCAGGTCTGACAGAGAGGAGCTGGATGAGTCCTTGACCTTGGCATAGATTCAGTCTACTATAACTGCTGTCTCTTCCAGCAGGACTCCGGAACCCAATGGCATCCCCCAAAAATTTTTTAACAAAATCTCCGTACTCCTATCACCGCATCTTTTTAACTTCTTTGACAGAATTTGGGAATGATGGCTCTTTGATGTGCCACTCACGGCCGGCTTTAGCACTGTTGACGCCCAGTGCAACAATCTTTTTTGGCGCCACCCTCCCCATGACCCCCTCCTTGGAGTCCCTCACTACCACCCGGCAAAAGTGCCCCTCATCTCTTCATAGCCCCTCTCTCACATACATTTCATTTGTTTAAAGAGCTGGTAAGGACTGGCTAAACTAATTAACTCAGCTTTCCACATAAAATATCCTTCTATTATTTGCAGCAGGCGTATTAACCCTCTGCGCCACTTTATGGCAAGTCAAAACTGACACTACAAAAAACTCCAATCTCTGTCTCTTGTACGAACATTAACCACAAGAGTTATCTTGACATTTTTATTGCTGCTTGAAAGCTGGACTCACAAGGAACTCTGCAGCAGGTGCTTTTAAATTGTAAGTTATTGCTCAATACAACGCCCCTCATGAGGTCAGTGCCCCTCCACCAGTTCAGTGCCTAGTGCATCTGCACTAGTTGCACTGCCTTAAAGCCGGCCCTGGTGCCACTAGCTCGCTACCCTTTAACCACACAAACCTTGAGAGCTTTGTGTCTCTTACAAGCTAATCTCACTCTTTCTAATGTGGAGATCAAGCTCTTAGCTTACGTTTTAGATGAGGACCAAAATGGATTTATGTCTGGTAAGAGTACTTGTCATTGCTTAAGTATTTTGCAGCTAGCACTTTCAAAGGGGGATGATCCTCAAAGCCCAGAACCACTTTTATTATTAGATTAGGAGAAGGCTTTCAATACTGTCCACCTGCCTTTCCTGTTCCAAATACTGTGAAGGATGAACATTATCCACGATTCATAGCTTTTGTGCAGGACCTATTTGATGCTCTGAGAGCACAGGTAAGAGTTAATGGGATACATTCCTCCCTCTTCCCTATCAAGCATAGAACGTGTCAAGGTTGGTCTCTCCTCTCCTGTTTTCCTTGCGGGTAGAACAGCTGGTGGAGTGGATTAGGAGAGCTGAGCATACATATTGGTTCATATGAGCAGATGATCAAGAAGATAGGGTGGGCAATGCTCTGATGACATGCTTTCATATCTTCAGCATTCCTAGCCTTCTCTGTCACGCCTGACATAAGTGTTGGCGATCTGTAGCCACATATCTGGCTTAATGGTTGACTGGGGGAAAACAATCTATGTACATCGGGCCAGCACGCCTTCCACACCAACAGTGAGGGCCTTGTTCCAGATAGCAAAAGGTCAGTTCTTATATCTGGACATACATGAAACTTGTGACCAACAAGCCACTTGGGACACAAATATTACTCCAAGTTTGAGAAGCACTTGCACCAACTTAGAGTCCTGGGATCCTCTACCATTTAAACTTCTGGGAAGGGGTGTGCTTTATGAAATTATTGTCTTTCTCCATTACTCTATGTACTACAAAATCACCCTTATGTACTCCCTCCAACTTTCCTACAAGACCTCAAAACAACAGTTTCTGAGTTCCTCATGGAGGGTACATTAGAGGCCGCATTTTTAGTTTGGAGGGCGGCAGAGACTGCCCGCCAGCCAAACTCTTTAGGACGGAAAACCGTCACGCTATTTCCACCCACTGGCCCAGCAGAAAACTCATCACAACATTGACGCCGGCTTGTAATCGAGTCAGCAGCTGTGTTGCGGTGCGTCCGGTGTCACAGCACCTGTCGCGCTTTTCACTGCTCTTAATTCAGGGAGTGAAAAGTGTGACTGGGCTGTCCATGGAGGCCCCAGCACTGCCCATGATAAGTGCTTGGGCTATGCAGGGGCTCCCATGGGCCCCCAGCACCATGTCTCTGCCAGCCTTTGCATGGCAGAGAGGGGACTCGTAATCCCCAGGACAACGCTGCTTGCAGCGCTGCCCTGGCGGGATAAGACTGGCGGCAACATGGCATGCTGGTGATCAGACTGTGGCGGCTCTACCAGGGTCGAAATGTGAAGTCCGGACCGCTGCTTCGATGAGGCCCTAAGTGTGCTAACCTGGTGGCAATGAGCTACTTGGGAGCTTCAGACTTTTGACTCTCCTATTGGGTGGCACAGATGATACCAATTGGTTAGTAGCCTTTGGTTACAGGCATGATTCCCCTTTGAGGCTAAAACTGGTTTCTCTTGATAAATTAGGGAATCTAAACTTACTGTATGGAGACCGCCTCTGGCCTTGCTCGCACAGGTCACAAAACTACCCTTTCTTTTTCTGACAGACATACCTAATGACATGTTAACAGGCTTGACAAACTCATGGCGCAGACCCCTCTATCGGCTAATACAAGATTAAAACAGATGACACGGCTGGAGGGCTTCCATGCATAGGAGTTGACCAGGATCTCGAGATTAAAAAAAGTCTGGGATCACAGTCACATTTGAGATTGGGAGATGTCTAGGATCATGATCATATTGTAGCATTTAACTATTTACTTGAAGAATTCGACTTACATAAGTCTCAGTTTTTTAAGTTATCTTCAGTTCTGTGACACATTAGCCACATAAAGAGACTTCAACCCACTTGAGGCCAAACTAATGTTGGGCCAAAGAGATGTTTCGGAGTAATCAAGGCTTTATAGGTAACTCCTCCTTAGCATTCCTCATCCATTCAAGGGACTGAAGCCTGCCTGGAAAAAAGACGTGGGTAAGATTGCTGAGTGGCGGAAGGCCAAGATGCCAGCCCAGACATTCACCATTGCTTCTAACCTCAAAATAATTTGATATAATTATCTCCATTCCATATATTACAGCCATTTAGGCTTTGAAAAATGGACAGAACCCCAAACACTGAGTGTACAAGCTGCGGCAACCCAAGAGGTACCTTCTATCATATCATTTGGACATGTCCTGTCATTTCGGTTTGCTGCCAAAAAAAACATGACGTCTAGGAAAATCTATTGCAAATTCCTAATGTCATAGTCCTTTAAGTGACACTCCCTGGTGGTTATAAAGGATTGAGCCGATTCTCTATATCAGAGATTACGGACAGTCATAGGCTATTTGGTGACCAAAAGCGTTACTGCTAGATACCGGGACCTCCCGAGCCCCCACCACTGGCAGTATGGACCCGGGGTATGGACCACAGCAGTAATGCTGAGCAGGGAACCTACAAGTGCAGAGGATGCACCAGTAAACACCTTAAAATATGGGATCATGGTCTTCCAGAATTTTAGAACGGTAACTGATGTATCTGTGCTGCTCTTGTGCACATTATGTCAATTTTATTGCATGCGAATTAATATGGATCAATGGAGTATTGCTCCTTTGCTGTAACTGGTGCATGATTGTTCAGGTTACGACTTGTTTTGCATTAATTAAAACAATTAACAGATGTGTAACAAAAAATAATTGTTAAGTTGCTGACAGATTATTTCAACTCTGCCAATACCCTGTAATTGTATGCCTTTGTCTGCCTTTCAGAGAACATTTTGGAACACGTCCAAGACCATAAATCTCTTTATCCGGTGATAGCTTTGATTTGTATTTACATCTGTTGAACAATAGACCTTTGCATGAGCACCAGCCAGCAGACAAAGAGATAATAACAACTCTGTTGCTACAGATTATTCCATATCCAGCTATATGCCTCAGCATGTTTAAAATATGTACTTCATGTGTCTGCTTAGATTCAAAGTGACGGAGGTAAAGCAAACAAGTGTGGTGCTGAATACAAAATCAGTGACATATTCCAAATATGAAAGGCTAGCATAAGGTCAAAGTGTTATTGTTAGCTGTGCTGCCAAAGACTGTTGTCTTCTAATGCCTTCAGAAAGGGTAGAACTAGATAACCATAATTTGAATTCATTCCTACAAATATTTAGAGGCTGGTGATAGCCGAGGCAGTGCACCGAGGGTGGATCTGGAGATCACCAAAGGATCAGGTGATGGATGAGTTTTTGTCAGGTGCGGCTCCTCCGCTAGGGTGGAGGAGCGTCACCCCCCCACCAGAAGCAGCAGCTGCAAACCTTTTACTACAAAATAATAATAAACTGTGTTTATTATTGTTTTGTAGTAAAAGGGGTGGGGCCACAGGCTGTGACGAGCACTGAGGGGAGTGCACTGTGAACTCGCATCAATGTGCATGTATGTTTGGCCGGCAGTCTTGGGCTGGCCAAACATGCATGCGCACAGGGCTCTCTCCAGCCCGGCACTGTGTTGCCGGCTGGAGAGAGCAGGCACACGCTCCCATTCTGCCTTGGTGCGCTCTAGCTGGGCGCTCTCAGCCAATCCTAACGCTGCTCTAAGCAGCATCAGGATTGGCCGCAGGACAGAATGGGAGCCTGTGCCTACAGCAGAGTGGTGCATTGGTTGCAGAGGCGGCGACGATCCAGGTAAGTGTTTTTTTTTCATTAATGTCCCTCTACCCCCGGCGCAATGCCTTGCCTCTAGAAAGCACCACGAGCCGCTCCTGGTTATAGTAGGGAACTCAGTGAGAAACCTTAAACAGGGGACTGCTGCTGAAGGGCACGTCTACCAGATGCCCATTGCAGCTCCTCGAAGCAGCAGGAGTTATTTCAAACAGCCCCTCTGTTTTTTTTAACCTTGTGAGCCTCTCATCTTGCAATGATTTCTAAGTTTTTTAAAACATTTAAGAAGTTGTAAGTCTATTAACAAAGCTGTTGGCAATTTTGCACACCCCTAACAAAACTGCTTGAGGCATACCATGTTTCCTGGGGATCCATGCCGGAGAAAAATTGTAGGGGGCAAATCAATGGATTTCCCACTTAAACTTTCAGAGGATATTTTGCTCAATGTTTTAACAAAAGGATTTACACCAAGCTTGGCATGAAATAAATTTTCACTCAGAAAGAGTTATTTTTAAATTTGGTAGAAATCTGTACAGTATTTTTGGACATTAGCACTTGAAATGTGTTTGTATTTGGAGGTTCCTTAGCTGTTAAACATATGAGCAGGAACTTGCGAGTTTTGTCAATTACATTTGAATTTTCACGGACTATAATGGTCCTTAACCTATTTTTCCCTCCATCTTGCCATAGTGAATTTCTTTTAAATTGTGAGTTTCACAAAGAAAAGGGGAGACTCAATGATCACTTCCATTCAACGAAAGTGGGTAGACAAGCGCCCAGAGTTATGGAAAGATTCAATGGAAAAAATGAACAGTGAAATGCATGAAAAAACATTTAGTGTAGAATAATCTCACAAATTCAGAAAAATATAAGAGCACAGAGCAGCCGTTTCGGAAATTATAATGGACGCCATTTTCCAACGCTTGCGAGTTTTGATGATTTAGTGAGTATACAAAAGACACATAAATATAATGATCCATTTTAACCAAAACTGTAGGACAAAGAGAGTGAGGGTGGATGAAGAAAGGCACAGGGCTGTCACTGTGGGGTGGGGGAGGTGAGGCAATAATAAAGACACACTTACATACAGCACACACTCCAAATAAATAGAAATTGGTGAGCTCAAGAGTTTCAAGAAATTTGAGAAATTAAACAAATATATATGAATGAAATCATCAGGCCTGTGCCTGTCTGCAGTGTCTCTTGGCATGCAGACATGGTTGAGCACAGGGCCAGGCCAAAGGTCCCTTCCATTCTCGGGCGTGCATGGCGAAGGAGGTTTCGGCAGGAGATGATGCATAGATGGTGGTCCTGGGTCCAACCATTAAAGTGTCATTTAAAAAAAAGAAAGAGATTCATTGAAAGAACACCTTTGCGATCATGTAAATAACTATGAAATTCACATAAAGCTTCACAGTTAAAGTGAAGTTATGGTTCCACATCAAACCTAAAAATCCCTAAAATCCTCAAGACTTATACCCGCATTATGACTTTAGCAGTCTCTGAGCAAGACTGCCAAAGCCCCTGGCGCCAGAAGACCGGCAGTGCTGGCGGTCTTCCGCCCGCCATATAATGGGTACTGTCGGAGTTCCGCCACACTGCGGGCAGATATCCGGCAGTAGCCATGCTGGCGGGCAGTGGCGTTCTGGTATTGCTACCACCTGTACAGCCCCAACAGAAGGACGCCGCCAGCCGCATTAAGACCATTAATATGGCCTGGCGATGTCCTTCTGGCCGGGTGCTGCCGGTGGTGGAAGCGCCCCTTCCCGTTCCCTGCCGGACGACCTCCTCGCCGGACAAGGTAAGTCGGGCGTCTGAAAGGGGAGGGGGGTTGGAGGGTGGGGGGGTTTTGTGTTTGAATGTGTGGTGTCTGCATGTGTTTATGAATCTGTGTGTGTGTGCGTGTATGAATGCAACTGTGAGTGTTGTGGTGTATGCATGGTTGTATGTGTGTGAGTGAATGCGTGTATGAATGTTGAAGTGAGTGCGTGTCTGCATGTCAGTGTGTATGCATGTGAGTATGCATGTTTGGATGTTTGTGTGTATGCATGCATGAATGCGTGTGAGTATGTGTGAGTGAATGCATGCCTGAATGCATCTGAGTATGTGTGAGTGAATGGGTGTATGGATGAGCGTGAGTGGATGCGTGTCTGGAAGTGTAGGTGAATGAGTGTATGAGTGGTGTGTGTGGTTGTCTGTGTGCATGTATGGGGTAGGGGGCGCTATGTGCGTAGGGGTGTGGGGGGTGCTATGTGAGTGGGGGGCGCTGTGACTGTAGGGGGTGGGGCGGTATGTGAGTAGGGGGTGGGAGGAGCTGTGACTGTAGGGGGTGGGGCGGTATGTGAGTAGGGGGTGGGAGGAGCTGTGACTGTAGGGGGGTGGGGTGTCAGGTGCTTGCTGGGTGGTTAGGGGAGCCATCTACCGGTGACAGGGAAGGAGTTCCCTGTCACCGGTAGCCCTACCGCCATGGTTTTCGTGGAAGGCTCCTAACACATCTGTGGATCGCTGGGTCGGAGATAAACATCTCCGGCCTGGCGGTTCATACCGCCATGACGGTATGGGTGGAGATGTGGCATTTTGGCAGCGGCCAACCCACCATACTCATAATGTGGCAGTCTTCACCGCCAGCCTGTTGTCTGTGATACTACCACATTAATCCTGGAGGTCGGAAAAACGCCAGGGTCATAATGACCACTTTAGTCCTCTAAATAAACTATGGCCCCGATTTTGTGTTTAGTGGTTGGACTGCCAGATCGCCAATGCAGCAGTCGGAAGGATGCCACCAAACGGGTGGCCTCCTGACCGATGCATTACAAGACTACCTCTGGACTGGTGGTAGTGTCTGCGGTGGTGTCACTGCGGTGGCATGCTTTGGCTCATAAAGTGAGTCTGAAGCACATGCCGCCGCAGTGCAGCACCAGATGCACCTCAGGCGCACTGTTGCCATACACAATGTTGTGCATGGCGCACAGTGTGCTCCGACAGTGCAGGCATAGGGGCACAACATATGCCCCCAGCCACACTGCTCAATGTGAAAATTGGCCTTGGGCCCTGTTTGGGGCCCCTTCCCTGCCTTTCCACTGAGCTTTTCATGGCGGGATCCCCACCATGAAAACTCTCAGCAGAAAGGCAGGTTGTGAACAGCACAGCGGTGCCTGCATCTGCGCTACCGCGATTGACCACAGCTTTCCCTACCACCACTGCCACCACTGGATCCGAGATCCTGTTGGTTGTGGCGGTCGTGTGCTGGTCCAACCACCATACTCGTAATCTGGTGGCCGGACCACCGAGGAGGAAGTTGTCGGACCGCAACCGTGGATATGGCAGTCCCAGGGCACACTAGTAATCAGACCCTATGTCTCCACTTCACCACAAGTCCCATTTCAGTCATGGACGGTGTGTGAAAACTACAGCATTTCCTCGCTGTCTCTCAGATATGTTCTGACCTAAGTACTAGTAGGAAAAGATAGGGAGCCAATTTCCTGCGGGCTGATGTCTACTCCTTTATGCAGGACATCCATCTGAAGGGAATAGGTGCCAGAAAAGATAAACCTCTATTTGGGCAAACTCAGGAAAATGTGCCTGACTGGTTTGAATACAAAACGCCTTAGATTTCACACCTGTAGAAATGGTATGCTGACTCTTTACTATGTACCATTATCAGAAGATTATTGGATTTCCATGGATATTTGTGGCCTATGAGCACGTCTGTAGCTTGTGTCAGGCACTGAGAAGTGCACAACAAAACAAATACTTGAGCTCTGAGTTTTAACCAAAATATTGGAGCAGTGAGCAGCACCTGCTGTTATCATTCAGTGCAGTCATCTTTTTTCACATTATGCAAGCAAATTGAATGTATTCGGGAATTACTACAGGGTGTTGCAATTCAAGTTCCAGGTTTACAGATGAAAGTTGTAAATTACAGCAGTATAATTTATGCCAGCATCAGGAAGAATAAACATGTTTAAAACATGCAGTATATAACCATATAGTCTATTCTCTGCTGTTGTTTTTAATTTATTGGAGTTGTCATGAAAATCATGTGCAACTATTTTACATATCCACTCTGTCTATATTTAAGGATAATACTGCTACATTTGTAAAGGTGTTTTCTACACTTTTTAAAACATTTAATATGCAACTATATGTTACACTTTGTGTGTTGCTAGCATTACAAAATCAATTGAACTCAGTTTAATCAGCCTTGGAGAGACAGGATGCTCAGCCATGGAAACACACAAGGGGCTCCAGAAGAGCCTCTTTAACTCACTGAGGTGGCTAAATGTTGCTCCGACTACTCAAATGGCAGCAAGCCATGTTGGCAATGGCTGAGTAGCATGAGAAAGAGTATGCATAGAGACCCATGGACAGAGATGTGTATGTGTCCCAATAGTGAAAGAACATGGGGTCAGGTCAGACCGAGGAAGATGATAACAATGGCCATTTTTACGTAAAAGTTGTGGCAAACATTTTTAAAGGCTCTAAACTGTATATTTTTTAATTTCACTGTATTCAATCCAATCAAATATATTTTTTCAACCTCAAGAGGATGGGGGTCTGACTCAGCCGTACAGCGAATCAAATCTGCGACCTGCAAGTTGAACAGTCAGCAGCGTTTACTCACTCAGCTGTACTGCCAGTCAGGAATGAAGGAGGTATTTTAAACACTCCAGGCACAATGGAATTCCACCACTGGGGCCAGTGGCATAGCACAAAATGATGGCGCCCTGTGCAGAATGTGATGAGGGGCCATTGAGACTCCTATATCCTAGAAAAATGAATTGGCCTTTGGCTGAATGTGGGCCCCTTGGAAGGGTTGGGGGCCAAGGGACACCAAGGAGTATTGGGGACACTGGCACTGTAGGGCCTGCAGGGGCCTGTGTTATGTCCCTCAGCAGAAGAAACCCACCTTACATTGAAAATGGGAATTTCCCACCTTTTCTACAGTGATTTCTTAGCACAACTAGATGGTGTACTTAGGCCATCCTTACCACGACACAGGAGACCACTCAATTAGAAGTTGTGTGGATGCTTCCTAAAAAGCAAGGAAAAAGCAAGAAAACGCACGCAAGGTGACTATGTGTGGGTTTGTAAATATGGGCTGGCACACTGCGCCACTGAATTCTAAAGCAAATGATGCTCAGGTGGCGCAGTGTGCCACTATGGCCTCTTAAATGAGGCCCTTAATTTGCAAACAAGATACACAGGTTTGCCACTGACTCTATTTTGATAACAATGTACAATCATCATTTGTTCCTTTTTGGTATAGTGTACACTAGTATGATCTAAGACATAAACCAGCAATAATATCTTGGTAGCCAAACATTTACCACCATATAGGGTACAACCAGTTTGGTTACTTGTATGAAGTTGCTCATACTTTTACTTGAACAATGACCACAGTGCCACTAAGTAAACTTACGTTAGTCACCAGTTCTCCCACATGCTCGATGAAAGCATCCTTGGGTGCATTTTGACTATGGAGTCTTGTCCCATATCTTCCATTCTACATATGAAAAACATGCCATACAACATGTGTTAGATAAGGATGCAGCAGTAGGACATTTAACATGCATGTTCTATCGTTAATAACAGTTGTTTTCAGAAACCCTACTCAAATGTATTTGTAGGTAAAGTACATCATGTCTTTGCAGTAGAATCTGCTTAGTATCTAGAACTATGACTAGGTGTTATGTCTTGTCCATTGCGTATACCTATACAATAATAGCAAGATTAGACAGAGGCTTGAGGTGGTGCATGGCTTCCATCACAAGGTGAGGATGATATACTGATGTGCTTTCCTATCAGGCGCTCCCACCATCTGCCATGAGAGTGTCCTTTTGCAAAACATGCATTTCCCACAGCAGAAATACCTCCAATGAGATCAGAGCACTAAGGCCCATATTTATACTTTTTTAGCGCCGCATTTGCATCGTTTTTTGACGCCAAATCAGTGCAAACTTACAAAATTGCGGCAAGAGGGCCCACACTGCTGTGCATGCTGCACTGTGCCACTCTCATAAGAGAGCACTCACTTGCACATGATGCTATGGTAATCTCATTGAGGCCTTAGCATGCGTGCGTGCACTCGTGACACCATGTGCTTTTACCAGCAGAATCAACAGCTATCAGAGTGAGCAGGTGTCCCTATTTTACACATGTTACTTGAGGGTGTAATCCAGACAATGACCTTGGCATCAAGCACCTTCTGAAGCAGCATTTACAAGATGTTTATGGAGTGGCAGAGAGAGGAGGTTGCACAGAATTAAGGTACGATGCCCGACTCCTTTTCCAGTCTTGAAAGTGAACCACATGACACTTTTACTGGACTGGTGTTCTCAGTCACCATGAGGAAATGGGGACCTATGTATCGAAGTGGACTGGTTTGCTCATATTTAGGCCCGTATTTATACTTTTTTTAGCGCCGCATTTGCGCCGCTTTTTGACGCAAAACGGCACAAACCTACAAAATACAATGGCATTTTGCAAGTTTGCGCCGTTTTTGCGTCAAAAAACGACGCAAATGCGGCGCTAAAAAAAGTATAAATACGGGCCTTAGTGACTTCAAATATGGAGTGGTCATGGGCAACAGACATGCAGACAGTAATACATTGCATTGTGTAGGATACTAGTGAGTGATTCATAGGCTTGAGAGACATAGGGCATCATTACGACCCTAGAGGTCATGAGACTGCCAGGGCCGTGGTGGCGGCGTTACCGCGGACAGGCCAGCCGTGAATACCGCCAAATTAAAAGTTTGGTGGTTTGGCTGAAGCCAAACCGCCGACCCTCCACCTGTCCCGCCACATTACAGCATTTCGCCAGCCTGAAGGTGAGTCCCTCCAGCACGGCGGAAGGCGTGATACCACTAGTGGTATCAGCAGGCGAGAGATCGCCAGCATTTTTCTGCCGGTCGCACCGCCAGAAAAAGCTGGCGGACTTGCACCCTGGCGACATGAATAAGCATTCCTTTTGCCAGGATACACTCCCACACATGTCCACATACCCGCACACATGTACTCACATACTCCCTCACACAAACACACCCCCACTCACCCATGCACTCACGTCATACACCCCCATTCACACTAACATACATACACAAACACCGCATGTATTCACTGCCCCCTTCCCAGCGCATAAATACATTCACAACCCCTACACTCATACATACATTCAGTCCCCCCTGCACCGCGTACATACATTCACTCCCCCCTCCTCTGCACCTCATACATACATTCACTCCCCCTCCCCCTGCACCACGTACATACATTCAATCCTCCCTCGCCCTGAACCACCTACATGCATTCACGCCTCCCTTCCCCAGCGCACACATACATTCACTCCCCCCTCCTTCTGCACTGCATACACACACTCACCCGCTCTCCCCATTCACTCACACAAACACGCACCCTTCGCCCCGTCCAATTACGCAAACACTCACTTACATACACATGCACACGCATACACGCACTCACCCCTTCTATCTGCTAAATCGCACTCATGCACTCAATCGCTCACACCCGCACAAATGCAGTCATCCCCACCCCCATCCACTTACACTCACTCACACCCACCCAATCCACATACACTCACTTACCCCTCACCCCATCCACAAACACTCACTCACCCCCATTCACAATCACACAGGCAGACATGCACCCACAAACACTCCCCCTCCTCCCGCATTCACGACATTCACACACACAGATACGTACACACTCACACACTCCATCCCCCGCACATTCACGACATTCACACATGCACTCACACACGCAGACACGCACACACACTCTCCCCGCATTCACAACATTCACACACTCACTCAAACAACACACAGACATGCACACACACACACACCCTCCCCAGTCAGACAATCCACTTACCTCGTCCATTGAGGAGGTCCACCACTGCCAGTACTTCACCATCTGGACACCGCCACAGCATATTACGGGTCATTTTGGTGTGGCGGTACTGGTGACGGTACCGCCTCTGCACTGTCGACCGCCAGCATAACTGGTCTCGGAATTCCACCCGATTTCGGGCAGAATTCTTACATCAGTCCTATTAGGGCTGTCTTAAGACCGTCAGCATTAGTGGTATTTTGGTGCCGGCAGTTTTGGCGGTCTTTGCAAAAGACCGCTGAAGTTGTGATGAGGGCCATTGTCTCTTTTCTTGAGGCCACAAGCCAGTGTTAATTTCAACTTTTTTAATCAATTGGAGGTACTGATTGCAGAAGACCCAAGAGAGGGTGTTACTGCAATTTGACCCAATGTGTGGGCATACTTGATTTAACTCACGAAACTGAAACAAGTTTCTATTAACCAAGGTTTGAAATTATTTTGATTTTCAAGCTTGGATTAATGAATTGATTTCATATGTACTCAGTCTATCATTTGTTCTCCAATAGCAGACCTTGTAGGTCTGGTCTGGTAGTGCTAACTGGTGGTTCCATAAGGCAAGGTAACACAAAGCCTTGTGGAGTCCCCACTATGTGATGCCTAAAAATGTGACTTTTGCTAAAAGGGCCTGGATCAATTCCATGTTAGAAGGCTTTTTTGTAGGCCTGGGCGGAATTTGCAGCAAAGTGACCAAAAAACTTGCTACGCAGAGTTCCACAAGCTGCGGAGTGCGTTGGGTCACACCGTTCTTGCAGATTTTTAGTGCCGGGTGATTGTCCTGCTCTGAAAAATACACACAAATGGCACCACGTGCAGGGCAAGCAGGCGCTGCTTCTTTTCTGCAGCTCGAGTAGTTTTTCTACTCGAGCTGTAACTACCTCAACACAAATGGAAGATTTCTCAACAGGGATGGTCGTGACCATCCCGCTTTAAGAAATCTTGCTGGAAAGTGGTGATTTTCTTCACTCGTGCTCACCAACCTTATGATGGTGAGTGTAAATGAGGAAAAATCTCTGCTCTGTGGAGATTTTCGGAACTCTGCACTCCAAACGGAGCTCAGAGAGGGAAAAATGTTACTAATTCCACGTGCGGAGCAGAGTTCACCACACACCCAGACTTTTTTTGCATGGGGTGCTGAAAATGATTGTATTTATGTGCCAAATGCAAATATACAGTGCCAATCTTCCTACAGAGGTGCTCAGCTTTGGTACATATGGTTCACATAACCCTGAGAGAACAGAACTTACACTTATTTCATACATGTTCTCCCTCTGTGATTGTCTTGGTGATGGCATTCCTGATGAACTCTGTAAAACAAGTTTCAAGTTATTGGTATTGTGAAATAAGAACAGAAAAATGCAGGCGATGTCTTTACAGTCTATCCAGCTATTACACTGAGATCATTAGACAAAACAGTGGTCACACTTTGAGGATTTGTAACAGCATCCCACAGCACCTAAGACTGGCACCTGCCGTCTTCTCCTTCAGGGGTGACTTGAAGGCACAAGTACGCTTTAAACATCCGTATGAACATAAATCACATATCATATCCTTATTGAAGAATGTCACTTCACACAGAACCTTTTCAACTTCAGCCCCCCAGCCATTCCAAGTAAGAATCCCCTGCCATTACAGAAGCAGCTCTCTCGTCTACCCATTAAATCTGTCCGCCCCCCACCCCACAACACAGGGATCAACATCCTACTCTGGACACCTGTATATTTCACAAAATGATGTGTTTGCTGTGAACTGATGTTGAGGTTTACACTATGTACCCATGTTTGTTCAAGCCGTTTTATCAAAATTTTAAAATATAAATACAAAATCATATTGCTTGCATGTTGCAATATCAAAAGTGTACACGCGGTGGTAGCAGAGTGCCACGCGTGCGGTGTTAAAAAGCTGGAAATTCCGGAGCCCTTTCCCTGTCGACATAATAGCGGGTGAATGGATTGTGTCGTCATATGTGGCCTTGTACTTTACGAACTCTTTCGCGTGGCAAAAGACCGCTACAAATTTTAAAAAATAGATAAATAAATGGCAGAATTTTAACTCAGTAGGAATCGTATGTAAAGTCTTAGTAAAGATAATAAATGCTGGACTTGCATTGCTTTTCAAACGCTTTCTTGCCCTTGATGCCCATCCACAAAAACAAGGTCAGGATCTATTTTTCTCAAAAAACCTAATTATAACCACAGTAAATAAGTTATATGACTGAATTTGTTCTCGAATCAAAAAGTAAAGAATGTAATCATCCATGTCACAGAACCATAGCAGCTAGGAAAGAAACTATCCTGGGGAAGTTGTGATATAAAATGTCCTGTGTCAGACCACTAGGTTGACAAATTCTTGATTTTGAAAGTTTTTGAATGGTAATTTTTTTATAACATCACAGGATATCTACGCAGATTCTTAAAACTGCATGCATGAGGTTTCTTTGAAATAGAGAATTGCACAAGCTGTATTTGTTAGAAATCTATTCTTTAACTTTGTTAGATAGTAAAGAAATGACTAAACTTTCAATTTTGTGGAATGTTAATTCTCGTGTTTATTTCCCTGGACATATTCCCACCTTGTCCCTTTCTTGAGCTTCAAAATAGTTTAAGACATAGCAAATAAATGTTCATTTCCTTGGAACATGAAATTGCATCAACAAAAGCAAAAAATATTGATGAAATGAGTTGTAGCATCAGGGAGAGGTGTGTCCTGGACAGGACCTGTGGATCTGCTCACTATGGTCCTGATTACAACTTAGATGGAGCGAAATTAAAGCATGTTTTTATACGTTAATTTGGTTCCGCCTGATTATAAAATGTTTGGTTTGTCCTCACCCAGTTTTACCAGGTGTGGGAGAACCAAACATGACTTTTTCTTAACAAGGGGAAGCATTGTATGCCCCCTCCTTGAAATAAACTTCCCTTCCATCCCCTACTCCCCGCATCAATCACCCCTACTCCACCCATAGGCCCACCCATACATTTACCACCTGCTAGGAGCGATAATTCCCCATTTCCTTGGTTCTTATTCGTATTTGCATGATACAGGAGTGATGCTAGTGGGCAGTAACAGTAAAGTCACATGCAATGTTATTACAGCAAGTGCCATGCAACCTGTAATCAGTTTCTTAGGCTCTGATTTATACTTTTTTTGCGTCGCATTAGCGTAATTTTTTGACGCAAAAGCTGCGTAAACTTACAAATTACAATTGTATTTTTTAAATTTGCACCGCTTTTGCGTCAAAACATGACGTTAATGTGGCGCAAAAAAGTATAAATCAGGGCCTTGGTATTACCTAAAGCAGTGTGTTCTGGGAAAAATAATTAGAGAGAAGACCGGACACTAGGGGCGTGCTTTGATAGACATGATTGTTTGGTGTTGGTAGAAATTGTGGTCTGTGGAAGTGGTATGGGCCATCAGGGGAAAGTGCCCCAATGAAAAATGAAATTAATATTAATATAGTGAGACCTGTGAGGGTCTCAAGGCGCTGTCCACAGGCAGTTTAAGTGATTGCCCAGAATCACAGGATGTTGCACCAATGCCAAGGATCAAACCCGGATCTCCGCCTCACGAAGTGGTCGCTCTGACCGCTGAACTACACCCTCTCCCCAGTAAGGATGAGGTGTGGTGCTGGTTGAAGGCATTGTCTGCTTGAGACGTTGTGGCACCACTAAAAGTGGAGGTGTGGTCTAAGGTGGAAGTGTGGAGGTCTGAGGAGGAAAGGCTTGTGGGCTTCACTGATATACTAGGGTCAGATAGGAGGTGTGATCTAAAGAAGTCTTGAGAGGAGGCAAGTCTAGAAAGATGATGTAGTCACTGCAGAACATAAGTAGGACCCCGGAGAAGGTGTAGCCTAAGGTGGAAGTGTGGCCTAAAGAGGGGTGTCACAAGGGTAAAGCTGTGGTCTGTAGTGGTCGAGAGTACAATTATGGTCTGCATTAGAGTGCAGGTGGGGTTTAGGGAGGGGGTATGGTCTATAAGGAAAGAACTTTACCAACGATAAGTGATTTCGTGAAACAGACCGACCTTGCTGTTAAGGGATCAATTACCCAAGAATTTGATATTTCGACTATTTTTTACAAAGTCCAAGAATGTGAATAAATGACTATATGCATAAACCCGATCTGCCATCATTGAGAGTGTGCAAATTATTCCAACTCACAAGAAAAAGCCACTTGAAGCTGATGTTAGAGTTCAAGGCTGGAATGACCATACAGAATAGCTGTAAAAACTTTGTAGCCTGGTAAACACAAACATGATTTCAAAATTGCATAGACTTATAGGCCTTAGCCAATTCCTAACCAAAGAATTTCGTATGGGATCATACATGTTTTGCTGCTGCTAACAGGAAACGCTCCAGGGCCAGTCAGTAACATCTAAATCACGGCTTCTAGCCAATATATTTGCAAACATCTATTGTAAATTAAATAGTGGAGTCACATATTTTCAAGTTCTGCCCTGTTCCCCTGGATACAGTTCGACTTGTTCACTGGACTTGTTGAATACAAGCTTCTAGGTGCCATACTGAACTTGCTTGATGCAGGCCTGCAGCTGCTAATCCTGCCCTGGATAAACTAGCCTTCAACATTACTAAAAGAACAAGGTCTCCATTACTAAAAGGTACATTTTATTTCAGTCTTAGCCGGAAGACAAACCCATCAATATACTTCTTTGCACTTGTCTGGATCATCATGTGTTATATCCAGAGTCTGCGCAAAGTGATGCAAAACTTGTATTATCGCTTTACATTAAAAGGGAGTCCTCAATGTCATTAAATGATAGACTGATGCTATCCGTTGCTAAGAGTAGTGAGGACTATGCATGATGACGTTTCCTTGTCCCATTGGATGTGCCTTCCGGGATGCAAGTCCCAAAAGAATACCCCGATGATGACAGAATCAACGCAGCACATACCCTTGCCGTCCACTTATCAGACTTTGATTGACGTGATGTCCCCACTGGTGACAGTCCAACAGCAGCCTTAAAAACACAAGAAAAGACGCAGTGATCTTCATGAATGTCTACAAATGAGCAAGAACAGGCACAGAGGCAGGGAAGTGATATACAAAGAAGTACGGCAGTGGATAGAAGTGTCTAATTTATAAAGAAATTAGTGAATGGGCTCCTAGTTTTTTTCTTAGGAGCCCACCTGTGGCTCTGCTAAATATGTGGTGGCCGAATACCAAGGCTGCCTAGTCTTGATTCCACCTCTTCCCTCTTTCTTCTGAAAGTCTGCACTTCCTCTCTCCTTTATTACCCTTTTAAGTTTTCATTTTTATCCTGTTTCTCCCTTTATATCCGAATTTCCTGTCTTATCTGTCTTATTTCTCTAGTTCCACCCTTTCTGTCTCTGTTCCGTGTCATGATGAAAAATAAAGTCCGTGGCCGCATAAACGAGTGCCGTAGCCCAGCACCGGCAACCACTGGTACAAATTAAGCACAGGACTGATAAAGTAAGATTGACTTTTGAAGACAAGAGAGTCTTAATTTGTTAAAAAGTCCATAATTATCATAGTGGTGTGCAATAATAAGGCATGTTACACAATATACAACTTTAAAGGAGCTGCACTTGTGATGATAAAACAATAGTGAGAGAAGAGAAGAGGAGAGGTGAAATGATGGAGGAGGGTGAGGACAGCTCCATGAGCTCTTGAAGCTCATGAAGAGCTGCACATTGGACCATAACATGGAATCCACTGATGCATCACTGTCCAGTATGTGCAGCATGTGTGCAATGTTAGCATGAGTCATTTTAAAATACTAATTCTAATTAAAAAGTCATTTAAAAAACATATCAGTGATGTGATATTCATGGTTAATATGTATTTTTAAATAATCCCTGAAAACTGCCCTCACTTCATTCTAGCTATATACAGTGCTTAATTAGTGCTTGTTGTTTCCGGTGCTGAGCACCAGCACTTCTTTTTCCTCTGCGTCAAGCCACATGGGACAGAGGAAGAGAAAAATGAAAAAGCGTAAAGCATCACAATGGTAGAAAGCAGAAAGCTGTAAGAGTGAGCTGAAGGGGCAGGGAGTGGCTGTAAATGTACTGAAGAGGCCCGCAATGGCTTCAGGATTACGCCGCCTCAGTATTCCATGTTCCAACATTTAATTGCAGCAGCCGCGTGTTTCAAAGTAGAGCTTAGGGCACCGGCACATTTTTATTTACAAATTAAGAACTGGCTATATACAATCACACCACCGTGTATAAGGTTATAAAACAACTCTAAACTCAAGAAGCTCTTTCAAAGCACAAGGAGATGTGGAAATATACCAGGTGTACCTCACATGTTGACATCAGTTTAGTTATTCATGTTTATGTAATTCACACATATTTCCCAGCTGCATGTGTGTAAAATATGGTTGCCAGAGAGTAGGTGTTATTCATCTATATTGTGGTCTTCTATTTTCTTGACCCTACTGCACTGTTTGCTGGTTTATTTATTTTTTTGTTTTTTTTGCTGAAAAAAGCGTGGAACCGTCCCAGCGTCTATGCTGTCTAGCAAAGCGAGAATGATGGCTGGATTATCTAAAATCTGTACAATTTACAGCAGGATCATTGGGATATAGGATGCTGTAGGCGCTCAAATTAATTCCAGGCAGGGCATTGTTGATCTTCGTGCTTACACTCAAAGCCACTACTTTACAAGTGCCATTGTAACTCAGGCATTGTTGATTCAGGTGGATACAAGTCTTTCTTTTACCTAAACTGAAATTACAACTTGTTTGCAAAGATGAACCTTCAGAAATGTCCCTATCCTCGTTTGCATAGGGAAAACTTTTTGGAGGGGATGAAAAATACTTAGTGAAAAACATACAGAAATTAGTCCACCAACACTGATTATCAAAGTTGTTCCTAAGTGAAAAATCATGATGGCCCACTAATCCTGCAACTAAGACTTAGGGGTCATTATGAACCCCGGTGGTTCAGACCGCCATGCCGGCGGCGGGTGCAAAGACCACCACCGGCATGGCGGTCTGAACCGCCATATTATGAACACAGTGAGGGGCGCCTATGGCAGCCCTCCTCCACTGCCAGGCTGCCGCCGACAAGCAGCCTGATGGTGGAGGGAATCATTTTCCGACAAGGCAGCACTGCAAGCAGCGCTGCCCCTCGGATAATGATCCCTTCTGCCACCAGCCTTTCCCTGACGGGGCTGGCCGAAGGGGTGCTCCCGGGTCCCCCTGGAGGCCCCTGCACTTGGCATGGGCAGTGCAGGGGCCCCTGTGCAGTTCCCCATCGCGCAGGTCACTGCCCAATTTCGGGCAGTGATCTGCGCGATGGGTGCAGCTGCATCCGCCGCACACCAACATTGGCAGCGGCTCCATTTGGAGCCGATGTCAATGTTACGGCCCTTTTCCCTGCTGGGCCGGCGGGGAAAACATTATACAGCTGGCGGGGGTAGTTGTGATGGCTGTCTTCTGTTGACCACCAGCACAGATCTCAGCGGTATTAACCGCTGAGATCGTAATGAGGGCCTTAATGTACCCCAAGGTCTCGGTGGTTCCAGATGTGGAATTACCACTGCAGTGTTTTTGCACTTCTCACAATGAATGATTTTGTGCACAGTGACTGTATTCAATTTGTATTAGTCCCACAACCTACCTGATACCTTGAGAAATCTACTCTGTGTACCCCAGTGGCATGTGTTACGTACACATTTGTAATGCACAGTTCACATGACATAAAATAAACAATTCAGGCACGAGTTAGACTTTGACGGACAAGCTACTCCGTCACAAATGTGACAGATATCCTGTCTGCCTTATTATAAGTTCCACCGAATATAATAGTATTGTAACATGAAAGACATGATATTCACCACATTTGTGACAAAGTATCCCATCCGCGAAAGTCTAAAAGGCCCCCTCTCGCTATGCCTTTGAGAATTGTATGTGATGTTTAACATGTATGAGTAAAGACATTTTCCCAGGCATTTACTGTACTTGTGCCTGCAAATGGTTTCTGAGTCTGTATTTTTATATTAATTTGAGAACTTCCACTAGCATTTTCAGAGGGGCTTCCAACAGTACTTCCACTACATGACCAGTTTCTTGAATGGCCTTCATGCTGTGCCTAGGGTTCTGCTATTTCCTGCTGAGAAAGTCCCTGAATGGGTGGGAATAACAAGGCTAGACTGTCCATCCGAAAACCAACCAGACCACCTGGAGGATGGGGCAGTACTAAGGCTAGTAAGCCTCTAGCCCATCCCTAACAGGTTGATACTGGCCTGTAGGCAGTAAGGCAGTGCCCGAGGGGCTGTCTGATAACTCAGTGCATGGGCTGTTTTTTGGCTGTTTGTGAACCTGTTTTACGGTCCGAAGGGCCAGTTTTCCCCGCTGATTTCCTCAATATTATCCCAAACATTGCCTGTAACCTGCACCATAAATGCATGCAGTCTCCCATACCTTGCACAACACCTAAACAACCTGTCAGTGCAAGTTCAAAATTGCCCTATTTGCAAGTGTTGTACTTTGTTTAACTACCTGATGCGCTAATGGGGCCACATTTATTATGGTGCCCGGGTCTTTTTTTGTGTTATAGTCTGACCCTGCCCCAATCCACTAATTTAAGTTTTCTTCTCTTCGGTGTATGCAGTGAAGCCTTCAAACATAACAATTATATCCCAATCCTCTAGTAAAATGGTGCAACAATAGTTGTCGTGGTAACGGGGATGCGACGATGCGCTCATCCTGCTACACAATTTTACATGTCATTTGTGGTTAAATGATGCAGCTTAGCTACTTCTACCCAGCATACCTGCACATGAGAAGTAGAATCAGGCTTAGGGCTTGATGACAAATGGTTAATAAAACTGAAATCCCTCTGCAAAGCACAGGGGTTCACAATTATAATTGGTGGGATGTTTATCTCACCTGGTTATTAATGGGTGCAATAACAGTCTCACAAACTGTTAAATTTCGTGAAACCTCACAGAAGAAAACAGGGGTAAAGGTAGGATATTTACTGGGTCAAGCAGATTTTGTTGTGGTAAGCACTGCAATCATCTTGTTATCGACCAAAAAGTCAGAATATAATCAAAATATATATATATGTTTTTATTATTATGTTTTTTTGTCCTCATTCACTTATCCAACACCAGTATAAACCTGGAGGCCTCCTCTAGGGGATAAATTCGATTAATATGCATATATGCATATAATCAAAATATTACACTCAATAAGTTCTGAAATCAGGGTGTGTCATATTTTATCAGGTGAGATAAATTTCAACTAGCTCTCTGCACAGCTTGTATTTGGGCTCCTAGTCTGAGCCGGATTATCTGGCCTTTCATGAACCTGCGCAGGAGTCAATACCATTGGGCAGGGCAACCATACCAAAGCCCCTCAGCTTCAATAGCATGTTCTGGTAGTTGACAGCCTTGATAAAGTGGGTGCCTTGATGCTGGACAAGCCACCTTTACAATCCTGCACTTTCCAATGTAGCAGACTAAAACCATATTCCATGCTCTTAGAGTTTAGTCCAATAAACCCACCCAAGCAAGGTCAGGTTTGCCTACATTGTTCTTCACGTTATCGGGTACTTACAATGTTCTTTTTGCCAGTGCGGCTATAGGTTCCCAGTTTGGCCCTGGGCACAACTGGCATTCCACGTATCAGTGGCGATATAAGGACGGTGTTCTCCCCAGTTCAACCCCATGAGTACCCCGGGGCACTAGGGAAGGAGGAAGTTCACCCGAAGGTTCTCCGTCGAGGCGGATAGCCAGAGAGGAACAAAGGACGGGAGTCAGTGGGGAGAGACCACGCATGAAGGAGCGGGGTGGAACTGTGGAAGCTGAGAAGCGAAACTGTAGCCCCACGATGCAACGGGAGAGGATGCGCGTATGGCTACAGAAGAAGCCGGAGAAAGAAAAGGTCCGGTGCATCCATCCGAGGCTTCAGATGACCCCAGGAGCAGCCCCAAAACCACAGACTACTGCGAACCCTCCTGCCAGGACGTGGTTTTCTCAAGTACAGGCCCGGGGCTGTGGCAGTGGCTCCAAGGGGATCCCGGGATGGGGAACACCCAGGGAGGGGAGAGTAAAGGGAAAGCAAGCACTGGGGGATATTGTATATTGTAGAAAAGGGCACTTTGGATCTCGTCTTTCTTCACTATCTCCATTTCTCTCATGTGCACGGGCCCTCTCCACCCCCCCCCCCTTTTCATATGTAATCACATAAAAAAAGAAAAATAGGAAATTCACTTACCTGACCAAGATTCCTTTTGTTCTGTCCGAGGGAGTCGCCGTCCACCACCGAGCTTCTGGGAAACTAAGGAAGAGAGAAAAGAAGACGTGGGAAAAGTTTGCTGAATCCGAGCACTAAAAATCATTCAATTGTATCTCCTCATATATAAATCCAAACAATAAAGACAGGTTGAATCCCCTGTACTGACGTCTGTAGTCCATGTCACCTTCATAAGACTGATAACCCAGCTACGTTTCCCCATACCAGTCATGTAAAACAGTTTCAAATTGAATTAAATACTTGGGAGTTGAGGTTTAGGCAAGTAGGGGCATATGTACAAACACATTTTCCCATAGACACAAAATGGGTAAAACCCTTTGCTACATCTGGCCCGTAATGATTCACTATGTCTTTCACTGACCCCTTAATGGTCCCACAGACCCTGGACAGAGTGTTTTTGTTTCACAGCGGTGAGGGTGGTGGGACATTTTATCTTCCCATCTCTAAAAACTTTTCCTGAAGCTCTTGTCTGTCACTACTCCCTAAAACCTGGGCATCTCTGTAACTTCAAGGCTGCAAATGGCTGCTATGCTTATAAGACCAATGGCATAGCGAGGCAACCATGGCCCTAGCACGAACAAGGAAGATGTCCTCTTTGACTGCAGTTTTCGTAGTGAAATACTGTAATAATCAAGGTTCAGTGGCCCTTTCAAGCCTCTGCGGTCTGGTACACCTGCACCTTCTACAGCATCAATGCTGTGCTCCTTTATAACACACACGGGTATCTTTGGTGTTTTCATGATTTGTATCTGAATAGTCCTCCTATGTTCATTTCCACAGCACTGCCTCTGCCCACCAAGTCAAAGTATCTGCTCATAGCAAGGTCACCATAACATAATCTGTTTGATTGACTCTCTCACTCCATGGGTGTCTATCCCCTTCTATATTCCTACTAACACAACACTAAAGTTTTGCACATTGGAAGTTCGTGAATATATTTTGGAACAAAAAATAAGGGTTCTGCATATATTTATGGAGTCTGTGAATTTGTCATCAATATAAGAGCTAAATACATTGTACAAAGAGAAAGTAAAAAGTCAAACCCCACAAGGAAAGGAGTGTTACAACAGTCTATTTCCATCCTCCATGAAGTGTGCTGCTGTACAAACATGTTATCAAAAATCTCACGATCTACCAGAATCATACCTGTGCTGTCCACATATCCTTCTTCTCTGGGCCCTTTATACCAGACATGGGAGAGGCTCCAACAGCATTCTTCAATAAAAAAAAAGAATGAAGGGGCTCAGAGTCCCTAAAGCACCACAAGACAATAGGTACAGAAGTCTCAAATAGAAGAGAACAGCAAAGAACAAAGCAAGTTTTCAACATAATGACTCAAGGCGAGACAAGTGTGTGGGCCCGTCCATGCATGGGTACCTGTGAAATATAAAGGGGATTGTCTCCCCTATAGTATGACAGAGTGTGCATGGACTCTTTACAGCACATGCAATGTTCTTGTAAGTATGCAACTCTCTCTGGATAAGTACATTAGGAAGCCTAAAGAATCTATTGGTGTGAGAAAGGGACTATAAGGAAGGATATGCCTCGTCAGAATACTGACGGATAGACTATGCCTAATGCATGGGAGTGTCAAAACAGTATACATTCGAGTGAACTGAAAGTTTCCAAATTAGACTGAATAGTGAGAGCTCAAAGGTAGCATCTGTGGGGAAGTCCTGCGGTGTTGAGGCCCTGCCACCTTTCTTGGAACAAGGGAATGAAGATGTCCTTCAGGAGGAACCTACCCTTGATGGACCCTTCCTGGAAGTTGGACCAGGTTTTTGGTGAGCTCAGGAGGAGACAGTTTGGTGTAAGGTCCTGCCTCACAGTCACATGCAAATATTAAAAATCAGAGAACGGAAGGAGTTTTACACTACTCCACAGTCAAAGGAAATGGAGTTGCCCAGGTTGAATTTTAGGAAGCAATTTGCTAAAAGAAGACCTGAACCCCACCAATGTTTAAAGAGCACTCCCAAAACATTTGGCAAAATGAGACAGTAAGTTGTGGTGTCCCACTGTATCAGGCATAGGCGGTATTCTTTGGATTATCAAGATGGTTCATTTTCACCTTTCTAAAGTCTTGAATAATCTTTGATGATCAGTTAGTAATTGTGTCTCAGGTCTCACATGTGGGTCTAAATCCAGATGGCAATGTGGTTTGCAAAGCACCAACTGGCTCAAGAGTCAACAAGTAAATAGTAGGGTGTGGTGTGCTGTCATGGGTGGAATCTCTACATGTCTACACCTCTGCATGTGTCTCGTAGTTCCCCCATACATATAATGGCTATTGACCTGCAGATGCAGTCAGCCAATGTAAACTGATACCATTGCTTCCTCCGTATGCCACCACTCTACAGCATTTGTAAGTGACCCTTGTGTCAAATTTGTGCTGGACTTACAGTGATAAAAAGGAACAAATATTGACAAAGTAACATACCCGATTTTTTATTTGTATTTCTGGATCATTTCCCACTTTGGCAGCAGGAGAGAACACACCTGGACTTGCCTGAATCAAAGAAAAAATATAATTCCAAAATCACAGATTGAAAATAATGCTCAACAACAACAAGGTTCTTCAGTAAAATCATGAATAGGATTATAGAGGTCTAGCAAACATTCCATCAGGAACTGACTATATTAAATATCCTTATGAATATTGTAGAATATTAGTAGTATATCACATTTTGCCATCTAACCCTCAATGCAAAGTGCTGCTTAGAGGGGCAGCCCTGTTCAACTGATGGAACACATGTTCCACTTCAGCAAAAATAACAAGTTGAAACTTTCACTGAAGGTCAGCAATAGTTCCATCATGCATATTTGATCAGGATTGCTAACTAGGAGCTCAATTAACAAAGGGAAGTCAACGTGCAGACTTCCATATACATGTACATTTCTGCCTATACCTAGGCACAGATCTTCTCCCTGGATGGATTGGCCAATTTTGGCCACAAGTCTCTGCATAGTTTCAGTATTTTTGAGTTCCCACCCATTCATATGGGGGAATGGAGACTCCTACTACAGAAATTATGACATTAAAACTACAACTAGTATCTTGATGGATAGATTTCTATCATACACCTGTTTGGGCAGGTTCTCTGCCCTGATGGCTAAGATCACAGATCCCTGTCACTGCACTGGGATAAATAGCTCTGTCATTGTGGTGGAGATTTTTAAATGCAAGGGAATAGGAAAACATCTTACACACAAATCTTGCATGGCCTGCACACATTTACCCTGCAATCACTTAACCCCTTAGCTGCTGGGCCTTTTCCCCCCAGTGCTGAGCCCTTTTTTGGCTATTTGGGGTAGTTCGCGCTTAGGGCTTCATTACTTTTTGTCCACATAAGCTAACCACGCCAAATTTGCGTCCTTTTTTTCCAACATCCTAGGGATTCTAATGGTACCCAGAGTTGGTGGTTTCCCATGGAGGAGACCAAGAAAATAGCCAAAATACAGTGAAAATTTTGTTTTTTCCAAAAAAATGGGAAAAAAGGGCTGCCGAAGAAGGCTTGTGGTTTTTTCCCTGAAAATGCCATCAACAAAGGGTTTCTGGTGCTGAAATCACTATCTTCCCACCTTTCAGGAACGGGCAGACTTGAATCAGAAAACCAAATTTTTCAACACAAATTTGGCATTTTACTGGGACATACCCCATTTCTACTATATTTGGTGCTTTCAGCCTCCTTCCAGTTAGTGACAGGAATGGGTGTGAAACCAATGCTGGATCCCGGAATGCTAAACATTTCTGAAAACTAGACAAAATTCTGAATTCAGCAAGGGGTCATTTGTGTAGATCCTACAAGGTTTTCCTACAGAAAATAACAGCTGAAATAAAAAAATATTGAAATTGAGCTGAAAACAGAAGCTATTTTTCTTTATGTTTTACTCTGTAACTTTTTCCTGCGATGTCAGATTTCTGAAAGCAATATACCGTTTTGTCTGCTGGACTCTTCTGGTTGCCGGGATATAAAGGGCTTGTAGGTTCATCAAGAACCCTAGGTACCCAGAGCCAATAAATGAGCTGCACCCTGCAGTTGGTTTTCATTCTAGTATACTGTACAGCAATTCATTTGCTGAAATATGAAGAGTGAAAAAGAGGTATCAAGAAAACCTTTGCATTTCCAAAATGGGATCAAGATAAGGTTTTGAGGAGCAGTGGTTATTTGCACATCGCTGAATTCCGAGGTGCCCATACTAGCATGTGAATTGCAGGGCATTTCTCAAATAGACGTCTTTTTAACACACTCTCTTATATTTGGAAGGAAAAAATTTAGAGAAAGATAAGGGGCAATAACACTTGTTTTGCTATTCTATGTTCCCCCAAGTCGCCCGATAAAAATGATACCTCACTTGTGTGGGTAGGCCTAGTGCCCGCGACAGGAAATGCACCAAAATACAACATGGACACATCCTATTTTTTTTATAGAAAACACAGCTGTTTTTTCCAAAGTGCCTACCTGTAGATTTTGGCCTCTAGCTCAGCCGGCACATAGGGAAACCTACCAAACCTGTGCATTTCTGAAAACTAAAGACCTAGGGGAATCCAAGGAGGGGTGACTTGCGGGGCTCGGACCAGGTTCTGTTACCCAGAATCCTTTGCAAACCTCAAAAAGTGGATAAAAAAACAAGTTTTCCTAACATTTAGGTGACAGAAAGTTCTGGAATCTGAGAGGAGCCTCAAATTTCCTTCCACCCAGCGTTCCCCCAAGTCTCCCGATAAAAATGATACCTCACTTGTGTGGGTAGGCCTAGCGCCTGCGACAGGAAACGCCCCAAAGCGCAACGTGGACACATCCAAATTTTTGGAAGAAAACAGAGGTGTTTTTTGAGAAGTCCCTACCTGTAGATTTTGGCCTCTAGCTCAGCCGGCACCTAGGGAAACCTACCAAACCTGTACATTTCTAAAAACTAGAGACCTAGGGGAATCCAAGGAGGGGTGACTTGCGGGGCTCGGACCAGGTTCTGTTACCCAGAATCCTTTGCAAACCTCAAAAAGTGGCTAAAAAAACAAGTTTTCCTAAAATTTCGGTGACAGAAAGTTCTGGAATCTGAGAGGAGCCTCAAATTTCCTTCCACCCAGCGTTCCCCCAAGTCTCCCGATAAAAATGATACCTCACTTGTGTGGGTAGGCCTAGCGCCCGCGACAGGAAACGCCCCAAAGCGCAACGTGGACACATCCAAATTTTTGGAAGAAAACAGAGGTGTTTTTTGAGAAGTGCCTACCTGTAGATTTTGGCCTCTAGCTCAGCCGGCACCTAGGGAAACCTACCAAACCTGTACATTTCTGAAAACTAGAGACCTAGGGGAATCCAAGGAGGGGTGACTTGCGGGGCTCGGACCAGGTTCTGTTACCCAGAATCCTTTGCAAACCTCAAAAAGTGGCTAAAAAAACAAGTTTTCCTAACATTTCGGTGACAGAAAGTTCTGGAATCTGAGAGGAGCCTCAAATTTCCTTCCACCCGGCGTTCCCCCAAGTCTCCCGATAAAAATGATACCTCACTTGTGTGGGTAGGCCTAGCGCCCACGACAGGAAACGCCCCAAAGCGCAACGTGGACACATCCAAATTTTTGGAAGAAAACAGAGGTGTTTTTTGCGAAGTGCCTACCTGTAGATTTTGGCCTCTAGCTCAGCCGGCACCTAGGGAAACCTACCAAACCTGTGCATTTCTGAAAACTAGAGACCTAGGGGAATCCAAGGAGGGGTGACTTGCGGGGCTCGGACCAGGTTCTGTTACCCAGAATTCTTTGCAAACCTCAAAAAGTGGCTAAAAAAACAAGTTTTCCTAACATTTCGGTGACAGAAAGTTCTGGAATCTGAGAGGAGCCTCAAATTTCCTTCCACCCAGCGTTCCCCCAAGTCTCCCGATAAAAATGATACCTCACTTGTGTGGGTAGGCCTAGCGCCCGCGACAGGAAACGCCCCAAAGCGCAACGTGGACACATCCAAATTTTTGGAAGAAAACAGAGGTGTTTTTTGCGAAGTGCCTACCTGTAGATTTTGGCCTCTAGCTCAGCCGGCACCTAGGGAAACCTACCAAACCTGTGCATTTCTGAAAACTAGAGGCCTAGGGGAATCCAAGATGGGGTGACTTGCGGGGCTCTGAGCAGGTTCTGGTACCCAGAATCCTTTGCAAACCTCAAAAAGTGGCTAAAAAAACAAGTTTTCCTCACATTTCGGTGACAGAAAGTTCTGGAATCTGAGAGGAGCCACAAATTTCCTTCCACCCAGCGTTCCCCCAAGTCTCCCGATAAAAATGATACCTCACTTGTGTGGGTAGGCCTAGCGCCCGCGACAGGAAATGCCCCAAAACACAACGTGGACACATCACATTTTTTTATAGAAAACAGTGCCTACCTGTGGATTTTGGCCTCTAGCTCAGCCGGCACCTGGGGAAACCTAGCAAACCAGCACATTTTTGAAAACTAGAAACCCAGGGGAATCCAAGATGAGGTGACTTGTGGGGCTCGGACCAGGTTCTGTTACCCAGAATCCTTTGCAAACCTCAAAATGTGGCTAAAATAACACGTTTTCCTCACATTTCGGTGACAGAAAGTTCTGGAATCTGAGAGGAGCCACAAATTTCCTTCCACCCAGCGTTCCCCCAAGTCTCCCGATAAATATGATACCTCACTTGTGTGGTTAGGCCTGGTGCCTGCGACAGGAATAGATCACACAACGGTCAATGTTGGTCCTTACGTGAGGCAGCTGTTGACCCTGGGGTGATCCATTCCTGACACAGGCACTAGGTGTAGGCACTCAAGTGGGGTAGTGTTTTTATCAGGACAGGTGAGGAGTCACTGGGTGGTAGGAATGTTGTGGGTCCCAGCATATTCCTGTAGTTTGTGTGACAGAAATGCGAGAAAAATTGAGGTTTTTTTCAACATTTTAGCTTTGCAGGATATTCTGGGTAAGAAAACTTTGGGGAATGCACACAAGTCACACCTCTGTGGACTCCCCCGAATGTCTAGTTTCCAGAAATGTTTGGGTTTAGTGTGTTTCTCTATATGGCCGCCGAATCCAGGACCAAAAACACAGGTGCCTGCCTTACAAAACCAGTTTGTTTTGCCATAGACAATTTTGATGTCTCCACAATATGATTTGGGTGGTGGAATTTGGGGCTGAACTAAATTGGGGAGCTCCCAAGAGAGCACTCTCTCTCTGCTTGCCGCCGCATTCACCTGCTCTCTGGGTTGGCCTAATCCACTATTACCCAGTTGCACGAACAGCTTGCGAAGGGACAGCAGGACTGTCCTCATCACCTCCCTCATAATGTACTGGAAGAGGAGTTTTCGAATGGGACTCCTCTGATTGAAAAATCACTCCCAGAGTCTGCGCCATTGTCCTATCCCTCAGATGCTGTCTCAGTATCTGATGTCTCAGTCTCTGATCCTATGTCAGAGCGGTCCTCTATAACCCGAGTGCAGGCAGCAGTCATCCATCAAGATGCCATCTCTGCTATTGGCTAAACTGTAGGTCTAAAACACTAGCCTACGTAGACAGTCACAAAATCAATGGTGTGTGTGAGATACGTGCAACAGTAGAGGCCACCTTACCTGCGCTTCTTCCCTCAATCAGCACGTACTTTCAAGACACTCAAAAAACACCTTGTCACATACCATTCGTCACAGTCTTTAGCACCTCCTGCGCCCAGTTCAACAATCATTATTGGTGCTCCCACTCCCTCCTCCTCGGATTCCCTCATTACCACCCAGCAAAAGTGCCCTTCATCTCTCCATAGACTTTACTAATGTACTCAGCTATTTACATAAAATACAGATGTGCTCTTTGCAGTAGGCATATAAACCTTCTGCGCTTCTTTATGGCACTAAAACTGCCACTAGACAAGTCGGACCCTTTTCCCCCCAGGGAAACCACACACATATTGACAAAAGTGATATATATATGACAGCCAACCACCTGAAACTCAACTCAAGCAAAACTGAAATAATCCTCTTTGGCCCACACAAAAACACCTGGGACCCACCATGGTGGCCCACCACGCTAGGCCCTGCACCCACCCCCGCCAACTACGCACGCAACCTCAGCATCATCCTAGACTCCTCCCTCTCGATGACCCAACAAATCAACGCTCTTACCTCCTCATGCTTCAACAAACTCCGTATACTGAAAAACATTCAAATGGATCCCCACAGAGACCAGAAAAACTGTCACTCACGCACTCATCAGCAGCAGGCTTGATTACGGAAACGCCCTCTACGCCGGCACCACTCTAAAACTCAAGCGCAAACTACACGCATCCAGAACTCAGCAGCACGACTCATCCTCGACCTCCGCCGACACAAACACATCTCTCCAAACCTCAAATCCCTCCACTGGCTCCCCATTGACAAAAGGATCACCTTCAAGATCCTCATCCTCGCACACAAATCACTCCACAACACAGGCCCTGCCTACCTCAACGAGAGTCACCTTCCACACCCCCACACGAAACGTCCGCTCAGCTGACCTCTCTCTCGGCTCTGTCCCCCGCATCAAACACACCACCACCGGGGGCAGATCCTTCTCCTACCTTGCACCCAAAACCTGGAACACCCTCACAACCCACCTTCGCAAGACCCAAAACCTACTTCTTTTCAGGAAGGGCCTCAAAACCTGGCTTTTCGAACAGTGAACCTCCCAGCCCCAGCCCCTTTCCCTCCCCCCGTCACCCCCCCAGCGCCTTGAGACCCTCACAGGTGAGTAGCGCGCTTTATAAATCTCTTTGATATAGATCTACCTATATATATATATATATATATATATATCTACATAGATATATCTATAGATATATCCATGTACCTAGATATATCTATCTACATAGATATATTTAGATCTATATATACATATATTTTTTTTTAGTTGTTGTATGGTTTCCTTGGGGGCCAAAATGGCCCCCAGGGAAACCCTACAACATCTAAAAAAAAATATTGCCCCCACAGGGGGTCACCCTGCCCACGGGCGACCCCCTGTCATTTCATTTTATTTTATTTTTATTTGTTTTAAAAAAAAAAAAAATCCCCTGGGGGGGGGGCGCGATTGCGCCACCCCCCATGGGGCACCTACCTTTAAAAAAAAATAAAATTAAGCCGGGGGGGGGGGGGGTGTTTTGGGGGCGGTCCGTTTTCCGGGGGGGCTGCCCCCCCAAAGTGAAATCCCTGGTGTCTAGTGGTGTTTCCTGGCCCCCGATCGCAGCTGTGCTGCGATCGGGGGCCAGGAAACAGTTTCAGAAGGCCTCGTAAGAAAGGGGAGACTCTCCCCTTGCTTACGAGGCCTTCTGAAACTGTTTCTGGCCCCCGATCTCCCCTTTCTTACGAGGCCTTTTCAAAGTGTTTCCTGGCCCCCCCGATCGCAGCTGTGCTGCGATCGGGGGGGCCAGGAAACCTGAAAGTGTTTCCTGGCCCCCGATCGCAGCACAGCTGCGACCGGGGGCCAGGAAACACTTTCAGGAAGGCCTCGTAAGAAAGGGGAGACTCTCACCTTTCTTCCGAGGCCTTCCCGAACGTGGAAAAGGCCGTTTTCCCCATCAAAGCAGGAAGCGGCCGCAAGGCTGCTTCCTGCTTTGATGGGGAAAACACCTTTGAAACGTCAGTGCGCGCTGACGTCACAAAGGGGCGGGTGGGGGGCTGGGGGAGTCACGGAAGCTTCCGTGTCTCCCGGGGGAAGTTTAAAAAAAAAAAAAATCCTCGGGTGCAACGCACCCGAGGATTTATTAATGCCCTTCCTGGTGTCGGCCACTGGTCGTGACCCGCACCAGGGAGGGTGTGTGGGCGTCGGCCAGTGGCCGACGCCCACACCGAAGAGGTTAAATAAAGCCACTGCCTTCTTCCCCTTAGGCCACCTAACACCACTTGCAAATTCAAAGATGCAACCATCCCCATTTAAGCAGAAGAGGAACTTCATTGAGGAGGAGACAGACCTAGAGGTACCTTTGTAGTTGATCATTACAAAGAACTAGACTTTCTGCCTCTAGACGCTTTCAGTGAAATGGAAAAGTCAGCACTGTGGCACAAGTTGACAGACTCAGGGGGGTTATTTTGAGTTTGGCGGACGAAAAAGCCCGTCTGCCAAACTTCCAACAGGGTGGCCACCGCCAAAGTGGTGACCTCCCTGCCAGAGTCGTTAAGGGTTTCCCACTAGGCTACAGCATTGTCTCCCACTCGTAATCGAGCCGCCGGCAATGCTGTAGCCAGCAGGGTGTAACAGCAGCCTCACAATGTTCACAGTCTGCAGAGCAGACAGTGAACATTGCAACAGTGTTGGGCAGGGCGGCCCTTGCACTGCCCATGCCCAGTGCGTGGGCAGTGCAGGGGCCCCCTGTGGTCCCCTGCCCCTGTTCTCCGCCAGCCTTTTCATGGTGGTGTTACCGCTATGAAAAGGCTGGCGGAGAATGAAGTCATAATTAACAGGCCGGCGCTGCATGCAGCACTGCCCTGGTGGATTAGGATCTTCACTACCGCCAGATCACCGGGATCCAAGATCCTGGCAGAACTGGCAATTCCCTGGCAGTCAGACCGCCAAGGTTGTTATGTGGCTGTCAGACCGCCACAGGCCCTCAGTGTATTCGGTGAATCAGGCCTGAACAAAATTTAAACTATGCTGACATAATTTGCATGATTTGATTTCAAAACGTTTGTGTTACGCTTGTTATTGGAAATTCCCAAAATTACACCCAATCACATAAATATCTGTCCTTCTTAATAAAAGTTTACAGGGAACACAGAGGAACAACAAAACGCAAGCGGCTGTTGCTTGTGGTGCTTTTGTGTTTGTGCATTATTTTCTTAGTGTAAAATGCTTCCTCACATCTAAAATTGATGTGAGGACTCATTTTGCACTAACATATAGCATGAAATTACAGATCTATAGTTTGTATATTTTTGCAAAATTTGGGAAACATTTTGCATAGTTAGGTGAAGCATATAATGCAAATTTCACAAACCGCAATGGTGAAGGAATGCACCATGGGAGACCCAAAGAAAAATGAAGATAGGAGGGTCAAGAAGACGTTTTGCAGGACACAGGTAGCAAAAGCTATTCGAAGAACCTGGACCTGGAATCCATCTCCAACTCACCCCCTTCAAGGACCCTGTCTGCTTCACCATATAACTTGACCTCCTATATGGCCTATCTATTCCGGGGAATGCCAACATAAGGCCAGGTAATAACTCCGTAAGGGGAACGTCTATCTCTCACAATCAGTTCTTATATCTCAATTCATGCCTCTCTGTCCCCCAACCACTCTCCACAGATGGGCAGACATCCCACAAATGTCCTGTCGTAGTTTGGACTCTTGCTCTGAGCAAGACTGCCGGTTTAAGGATGACAGTATTTTTGTTTGTAGGTGACTGAGTCTTTCCTACAACAAGTCGCAACTGTTGTCCCAACCTTACCAGCTCACTAGCAGCACCTCACCAGAAACACTATAGTAAAAGGTGATTTATGGCAGTCGTTTACGCATGGACTCAAAATAAGATATCTCAGGGAATGTCGGGGTTAAACGGAGATTACCCTTTTCTCACAGATATATATTGTGTCTCATACAGACAAAGGCAATAACACAGATGCAGTGAAGTTATAATATTTTTTATTTAACATAACTGCAATTTGCGATAAGTTGCATGAACTGCAATGATTAGGATAATTAATATAGCAAATAACAGTATTGTGAAGAAGAGAGTCATTGTTATGAAGACCCCCACCATTTTGCAATACATGAAAGAGATATATATATAAGATGGAATATGCCCTAATACCCTAATGAGAATAGGCCTAACCTCCTACCTAAAGGAGAGCTGGGTTCACTAAACCTAATCTGCCAAAGCTGTGTCCATGAGAGGAGCCCCCAACCCTCGTTACCTTGGAATGAGGTCTCTATCTCAGACTCCGCAGGGACACGAAGACTGGGTCAGCGTCCAGATGACTGCAGCCTCGGTATCAGCGATGGTGGCGATGCCCTCTGGTCGGAATCCCTCTGATTATCTGTCTAAAGTGTGATGTATTTATACAGATCTACAAGGTCCCTTGGCGTAGGTGTGTCCCTAAACAATAGATAACAGACATGCTTGGGACGGCAATTAATATCAACAATCCCTCGAAAGTATAGAGAGGGAAAATCCCTAAGTGTGAACGCCTACTGTTTGTTTGTCTTTGGTGCTTGATCTTGACGCCTTGGCGCGGTGACACTGATAATGTAACTCAAAACAAGTGGCCTAACTATAAACAAGGCAGCCATCTTAGAAGAAATAAATAATTAAATGGGCTAAGACAGAGCAAGCTAAGTAGGTTAAAAGTCACTAGGTGACGGGGCCACGAGTCTACAAGCCAGAGGCTAAGCTAACTCCTGTTATCCCATTAAAAGGAACTAGGATTCACTACAGTCCCTCAGATAAAGCCAGTAACCCTCTCCCTTTCTAGGAAGTAAATGTCTAAAATTGTTCCCTTTGCACCCTATCTTTCTGGCATACAGTACTCATAACTAGTAGCTTCCTAGCAACAGTTGGAGAAGGAGTAGTTCCCAGTATGGCCAGGTGATGAGCCTGTGCACTCTGCTGGTGACGTATCTGAATACCTGCCCCGAGCATCATAATTAACTTGCCTTTGAGATGTCTTCACTGACCCTCTGGAAAGATTCTGTGGTAAGAAAATGGAATGCAGTCCTAATTCAATATGTGTAGGTATGGCCTTGAGCATTGTGTAAGTAGTCTGAGCACCTGCAAATCATCTCCAATCACAACAAGGTTCACATCACCTGAGATGCTGGAACTAACAACTACTGCTTTCCCGGACATGCCAAAGAAGTTGATTGTCTACCTTTAAATCCTCTCTCTCCTCATCAAATAATTGTTTTTGTCTGTGTTGTTTTTTGTTGTGAGCATGCTCTGTGTGATTAGTTGATGTTGTAGTGAGTTTCGCCTGTTGATCGGTGTGATGGAGTCCTCACTGCTCAGACCTTCCCCCAGGACTTAATTTGTAAATAAGAACGTGTTGGTGTCCAAAGCTGTCCTCTGAAACACACAGCTGCTGCAATTGAATGTGGAGCACAGAATACTGAGGCAGCATGATTCTGAATCGAACTTGGGCCTCTTTAATCCATTTACAACCGCTCCCTGCCCCTTCAGCTGGCTATTGCACCTTTCTGCTTTCCCCCTTTGTGACACTTTTTTGTTTTTCTCTTTGTCCATCTTTACCATATTTGTCTTTTGCTCACAGCAAACGCTTGAGGCTGAAAAATAAGTGCCAGCTTTCAAAAATAAGTGCCCAGCACAGGAAACCACCAACACAAATTAAGTACTGCCTTCTCCCTTACAGCAGCGGGTGGGTTGCATGAATTTGAAGCCTTATTGGAATATGTCTTTTAAATTGCTTGTAGTTAAGGTTAATGTTGTTTTTATTTTTCAAATGTTCATTCACAATAAATACATAATAAAAGTACATTTTTGACATATTTTTCCATTTTTTCCCCCCATGTGGTGATGATATTTAACTTGCTTCCATGTATTTCTATGGCTGTGTGTTACAGTACCAGTGATTGGTCCTGTGTGGTGCTTGACATACTCCATGGCTTGGCTGGAGTAGTTTTTAACCCTATTTTGTCCCTACTCTTGTAGATTTAGGTGTAACTTTTGTGAATAGAAATTGGCTTACTCTTTTCTGGATGTTTTAGTATTTGCATACTCCATTCTAAATTTCCCTTAAATTGTCCTTAGCCCCAACCATTTAGGTTTCCAACCACACACCCTTGTTTTTCCACAGGCACCAAAAAAAGTATATCTGTGTGTGTGGGGATTTCTACACTTGTGGTGGAGAACTCCACAAATAACAAATACGACAGGCACGGGTATATATATCTCAATGTGGAGATTTGCAAATAAGATTTGTGAGTACCACAGGAGTACTTCTCCCTGTACTCAAAAAGGCTTTTCCTGAGAAGTCTCCTAGATACTATCCAGTCCAAAATTAGGGCCAGATGTATCAAGCTCCCGGTTTGCATTTCTTAAATAGCAAATATTAAGAAATTGCTATTCAAGAAATTGAAAATGGGATGTATTAAAATTGCGAGTTGGTAATAGCGATTTCCTAAAATTCTCTATTACAGAATCACAATCAGGGAATGGGATTCCATTCATCCCTATGGCCATGTAGGCCCATAGGTGCAAATGGTTTTGCATTACCTAATTTGCGAATTCCATTTAGGAATTCACAAATTATGTAATGCAAACCCCAGGGTCCTGGGGGCCTAAGGCCCCCTTTGATGCACCCCAAAAACATATTTGCGGACATGCGCAGCGCACCCATGCCCTTTTTCAAAATGCATTTATAATGCATTTTAAAAAATTGCACATGCTTACCACCAAATTGGATTTGGTGGTAATTGCATTTCCTAAATGCACAATTCGCATTTAGGAAATGCATGATACATGTGCTTTGGAAACCACAAATAGGAATGCCCTATTTGCGATTTCCTATTTAGAGAATCGCAATTTGCCATTCCCTAAATGGAGTCGCAATTTTAAGGAATCGCAATTTTTGCGATTCCTTAAAATTGCACTGCAAATTCCTTTCATAAATCATGAAAGGCGATTTTGCATTCACGAACAGTGGAATTTTGCGATTCGCACTGTTTGTGAATGCAAAATCATTTGATACATCTGCCCCTTAGTTACCAAAAAGATAATGCATAATCCTAGACATGATTGGTTCTAAATTCAGTGAATGTAGCCCCTAATATTCTTTCTATTTTCGTAGTGCTTTTTTAGACATGTTATAATTACATTTAAAATAAATCACCAAGAATGATTCTGCTAAAAACAATCAACATTTACAATATCAATGGCTGTTGAAGTTGGAAGCAAAAGTTTTACATGGTGATTTTTAGTGCCAAAATATGACAGGACAGGGAGGGGAGGAGAATGTGGGCCAGCAGTGAAATATCATAACAAAAACTGTGGAGCAGGAGAGAAAAATGACAAAGCACCTTTAACCAAAGAGAAAATACAAGAAAACATGGACATGTGAGCTTTGAAGGGGAGGAGTTACTCCCTGCCCGTTATTTAAATATGCAGCGAATTAAGCATGCCATGCTTTTTATAAATAAAGACAATAAGGGTTTCAAGCATTTATGCACAAAATACTTGATGAGTCTCCTTGTTAGAATAATCAGTAAATCAACATTGGAAAGGAACCTGCTTTACTGGGTATTTTTTTTAAAGTCAAAACCCAGAGACAGTATGGTTCTTCATTGCCATGTTGCTGAGGAGTGATTTTGAATACAGATGTATCATCCATAGTTGTCTTCACAGAATTTGTTGTCTTTCACACGCGCTCCTGGAGTAGATAGGCATCATTCAGGGCCTGCAACCCTGTGTGGCAACCTTATGACTAGGGGCCAGATGTATCAAGAATGCATTTTGCGAATCGAAAATAGCGATTTTTAAGAAATCGCTATTTCTGATTCGCAAAATGCAATGTATCACATTTGCGATTCGGTAATAGCGATTTCTTAAAAATCGCAAATGCTATTACCGAATCGCAAATTGCGATACAGCCCCCATTCGCATCTATGGGCCTGTCGGACCATATTTGCGAATATTTTGCATGTCCCAAATTGCGAATTCCTAACTGGAATTCGCAATTTTGGGAAATGCAAAGTCCAGGAGCTGGGAGCCTAAGGCCCCCTCTGCTGCACCCCAAAACATTTTTTTCCTCCATGTAAGATGCACACATGCCAAAAGGGCATGTGTGCTTTACATTTAAATTTTTAAAATGCATTTTAAATGCATTTTTAAAATTTGCACATGGTTACCACCATGTTCAACTAGGTGGCAATAGCGATTCCTTAATGCCCAATTCGCATTAAGGAATTGCTTTTCACATGTGCTTTAGAAGTGGCAAATAAGGAATCCTTATTTGCGATTTCTTATTTAGAGAGTCGCAATTTTAAGGAATCGCTATTTTAGCGATTCCTTAAAATTGCATTCAGAATGCCTTTGATACATTCTGAAATGGCTTTTTGCATTCGCAAATGGGCATTCGCACCGTTTACGAATGCAAAAAGCTTTGATACATCTGGCCCTAGATCTTTGGTGATGGAGTACAAGGCCCCTCTCATTCGGGAGGGGAATTTACTCTATAAGCACTATATCATGACAGCAAGTATAACCAACATAATTATTTGTGCTTTGTATAAGTTTCTAAGGTAGACATTTAACAAGCAACATTCTGTCCAGTAATGAAAACTATGATTTATATACCAGTTATTGTCGCCCCCGTATTCCGTTCTCTGGTCATAGCTCAAATGTGATGTCCAAGATTGGGAAAGAGACTAAAACCACAGCAAATCACATAATAAAACTTGGTGTAATGGGACAAAGCATTTCATTCTCACATTATGATGAAGAGACCACACTTGTTAAAAGAAATTGGTGTAAAAAAAGAAATTGCTTCTAGGAGAAAAAATCTGAAAGCAGTTTAAAGCTGCACTATTATCATCACTTCCTAAAATCTAGTCACTGATTCAATAAATAACCCACCATTTGCACACCCCATTACCTGCGTTAAGGAGCTGCCACCTTCCTCATTGTATTTGATTAACGTCTGGTTTCCATCATCAAAAGGTGGCAATCCACCACTCTTCTTGGAGGATCCACAGACAAGGCATGTCAGAAGAAGAAAGGCCACTATAAAGGGAGAAAAGAGGGCCAGAGAAATGAGAAAAGGATGATCTGTCCTGCGCCAAGAGATGCTGTCTTAATATGATAGCATCGAGCTGTTTGAGGTATTGTAGTGAAGCAATTGATCTTTCATAAATTTAGCCAGCTAACAGAATCTCTAGCTACCACATGCTAATAGTTTTTTGTTCTCTTAATATCCTGGGACAGCTTTTTAGCACTCTTTTACCAGGTTGAGATTATTTTATGCTAAGACTGGGTATCGGCCTTTAGCCTGTGATATGTCAGGGTGATTTCCTTCTCACTCCAACAAAGTTTGATAACAGTGCTAAGAATGAAGAATGATGCCCATCATTCAATGGCAGGTAAGAGGAGGATTACTACCTATATGTTTTTTGCCTTTAGTCAGTGGAGGACTCTTTGCAACCGGATCTGATACTTTAAATAAAATTGTGTTCTTAGTTCTTGTTAGATTTAGTAGACATATACTTTGCCTATTCTGCTGTTATTAATAAGGGTCTGTCTTTAGTATTAATAAAGATAGTTTTTAAAAGTCACAACGGGCCACCAAGAAAAAATGTTTAAAATATTTTCATTTTGAAGGCATTTGTTATTAAATAATAAGGTAATGGTAATATCCTTTTATACATTACCAGATATTACCTCTTCCACAAAGCATGTGCTTTTGAAGTAGCAATTCCACTGCCCTTAAAAAACATTTTATGTTCATAAGTCCCGACAGGGCATCACCCAAAGACAACTTTGGGATGTAGATGGATATCAATTTGTTTGCATCACATTAAATAGTAAGACTTGGCCCAGTGGTTATAATAAACAACATCACAACATGAATGGACCACTGTAAAATGTGTGTAACTCTACATATACATTTGTAATCTAAACCTCAATGTGATTCAGCTACTATCAATATGAACCTTCTCAGGTAGGCATTCTACTTTGAAGAACACTGACTCAGCTCTGCTGCTATACTGATATTTCATAAACTAAGCCCTCAACTAGAATGAGCTATCCCATGCAAAGTGATACCTAGGGAGAAATTACACATAACAATGACCACTTACATATAAAGAGCATCAGAGCAGCAAGCATTACAGCAATACTGCCACCACCCAGGAAGTGAGCTGCAGGTTCCAACTTCTCACATACACGGCCATCCGGGCAGGAGCACATTCGGACAACTAGATTTTCTGTCGCTGAATGTCCTTGGCGGTCGTAAATGTTCATGCCCACAGTGTGATTTCCCTTGGGCAAATTTTTCAGAATTTGAAGTTCAGCTGAACCATCTGTGGGACAAATAGAATGCTTTAGTTATACTCCAAAGAGCTGCCGAATGGAAGGTGTGAATCACTCTGAAATCATCACTTCACATCATTTTATCCAACTATAAGGACCCAATAGGTACACCATTCTAACGTTGGCCTCGGGGCGTGCGTCAGATGAGCTCGAATTCCCTGAATGGCCCAAGCAACCAGTCTATGTATAATGTTTCATCACATCTTTTAAATGGGGTTTCCAGTGAGTAATGCTACAGTACATCTTAAAACCTTCAAGGACATCACCAAACAGAGCAACATTCTACAACTTTTCTTGTTGGTGATTCATAGAGATGTGGGACTGGATGAAGAGAACTGTTGGTTGTCCTCATAAAGGACTTAAGGAGAGATGTCCGAAACATTTTTGTGTTTGCAAATGGCTCGTAACTCCTTTTCCTATGTGCAAACCACAAAATGCAATTCGGTGATTAGTTACCAAATCGCAATTTGGGGTTGTGACCGAATACTAATTTGGTATTTGGAATGGGTATTTAAGGCGTTGCTTCCAACTACCGAATCCCAGTGGAATGTATAATGTTTTTGCAACCGGATTTCAGTCTCAGAATTTTCATCTATTTCATCCATTCGTAAACTAAAAGTGGTCCCCAAGGGAACACTTCCCTTTTGTGAAGGTAGACAAAATTATTTTTTAAGAGTAGGCAGTGATACACTTTTCTTTTTTTTAGCTCATCCCATTTTTCCTTAAGGAAAAGGATTCACAGACATATTGGTATGCTAACCTCAGCAGGCCACCTTCCCTGTGATAGTTGTGATTTCTATTGGGTTGAAATTTTCAACCTACCTGATTAATATTCAGGAGGTAGTTCGAATTGCGACCCTCTAGGAATCTGTAGTATTTTGAACCGATTTGCTAATACATGGGTCGGTTCATAAATTACTACACTGTTCACAAAAATACTGGTCGTAAATTGCAAACAGTATCTTGCAGAGTTCTTAGTACACCTAGCTCTTTGTTCCACAGAGATAACACTCAGTTTCCTCAAGGGAAAGAATATATTGTTTATACTAGGATTACAATGTCCTATAATACTACCTTTTATTTGATTGCTTTTGCCCTTACTATGCAGGCTGACTTTGCATCCCTGAACCCATAGATATTGTGATTGTCCAGACCCCAGTGGTTTGTACAAAGACATAGCTTCTGCTAAAACACTTAAAAGCACATATATTTTCCTCTATATTATGCATTATTGATTCATTACAAAATGGTCAAATTGCCAAGTCAATCCATCTTTCATTACTTAATTAGCGCATCACATCTTTGTTTCATTGATTATTCGTGTATCATAAGTATGGATGCAAAGGACTTATCTTTCACACCATAGCATAAAACACCATTAAGTCATGACTCTATAACGCCTGTTAAGTCCTTGTATCTGTCACTAGAAAATTTCAGATGCAGAATATTTGACTACCTTTCTCTAGGGTATATCTCCATGCTATTAGATGTCTGACTTATAGATGTTGGTTCAAAACTCAAAGCCTCACCAATTGGTAAACACTTCTCAGATGTTGAAGAACCATTATCCTTTCTGTCGAGGTCACTATAGTGGATGACTACAGATACAGCCCCCAGCTATTGTCTTCCATTGTCACTCCTGTCTGCACATCAAATACTGTGCCTCAAGGTGTTTGTGCCCCAACCCCATGCCTTTACACTCAACTGAAGCCTAGTTGTTACTTTACTGACTGCTCCTCACATTTTATTGGAGCACCACTAATTTTCAAGCACTCTCTGGGGTATCAACATTTAGTACAATCACTCTAGAGTCATAACTGAACTTCCAATTGAACTTCACTCTGTAGTGTCACTGATAAGGGAGGTGAAAAGAAAGGGTCTGGCAGGCTTTCAGTCAGGGAAACGCGGATAAGCACAAGTGCAAAGTATGACAGAGAAACAAGGATTGTCAGTTCCTCAAGAGAGGGTGGAGAACATGCTCTGCTCTTGTTGACGGGGTCACACATACATTAGAATATGGATGCATACATTTCCAGCTTAGGGCCATCAGTCAGGAAGGCAGGGTCTCTGCAAGCCCTGCGGTGCACCTAGGCCCATAATCCCATCATTCAGCTCAAGCCAATGACTGTCCATTAGATATGGTAGACTCAGGGTCCACTCCTCATAATTTGAACTTCTAAGGTCTATTTAACATAAGTTAAAATCTTACTACCTTACTTATGTAAAAGTATGCTGTAGCCTTTGGTTTTCAGAGAATTTCGAGAGAAAAAATGAATGTAAACTAAGCTCTTATTATGTTGTGTCTGCTTCCAACCACCTGCAGGAGACAAACCAGCCCTGCTACACCTTGCCTTCGGCCATGCACAGCACAGGGTTGACTGCAGAGTTCAACTGTAGCCTTTGTTGCTTTTCAGAGAATTTCTACTTTTAAAAATTAAGATCTTATTATGTTGTGTCTGCTGCCAAACACCTGCAAGAAGCAAACCACCCCCCCACGTGCTGCCTTCAACCATGGACAGCGTGGGGTTGGCTGTAGGGCCTGGCTTATGGGCAGGGCCTGCACCCAATACCCGTGGATGGCCTTCCCCTCCCAGACAGCAAAGCCCCGCAGAACCCTACACAATGTTAATTCTTTTCATTATTTTTTCGCCAGTCCCGTAGTACTATTTTTAAACATTTTTTGCTCCAAATGGTGCCAACTGAGACTACCCCCACATTGGGACGAGGGTTCAGGGTATCCCTAGCCGGCTCTCTTATGTTGTTTTTTAAATACATTTTTAAATTCTGGATCAAGTCCAAGAGTCCTGTAATGTTGGCTACAACATTTCTCTTCATGCTACGGCCAGTCGATCAGGGCTCCTAGTCCTCCTGGGAGTGATGACAGCAACAGGATGGCAGCAATGGGATGAGGTGCAACCTGCTTGTGGTGGAGTGGGTTAAGATAGGTTCCGCCAGTGGTCACCCAGACCCCTGTCAGGAGGCTGCATGGTTTAGAGGGCCTGTATCCAACATGCCTGGGATTTGCCCCAGGTGGGGGTTTGAAGAGCCAAGCATTGGCCCTCAGCACTGGGGGCATCTTGATTGAGCTGGCAAGCAGTTGCCTGGCTTGGTTGGAGTCCCAAAGAGCGCCAACAATGTAAGACAGTGGAGCAACCCTTACCCATCGGAGCAAGACAAGAATGATGAACCCGGCGGTAGCCAAGACTCTGTCCGGAGGCTGTGAATACGGTAGCAATGGACAGGGGGAGTATTGGCCATCAGGCCAAAGATTTACTCCCTGAAGGGGAACTGAGACGCCTGACACTGCTTCTCCGGCCCAAAGGTATTTGGACAGTACTTTAGAACACCTGAGCATGGCACCTGGATATTGGGGACACTGCCCTATAGGAGCCCCCACCCCCAAGATACTCTGTATGGCCTGGGGGAGGTGTCCCGGGGTTGTTGGGACCCCCCCGACCAAAAAGGCAATTTATCGGGCATAAATCATCAGCTGGGAGAGACGAGGAAGTGGCTTGACCAACTGGCCAGACACCTCCAGGTGGGGCAATGGTGGAATAAGAGCAAGGGACAAAGAGACTCGGGGAAAGCCCAACAGCTAGAAAGAATGGTGTGCACCAAGCATAGTGAATCGGGGCATGCCAAAGGGGGAGCTCTGGCTGATGAACAGGCCCAGGCAACAGCCAACATGGACCTGGAAGCCAAAGCTGCCATGCTCCTGGTGGCAACCCTTGATACCAAGGACACTTGGGCCCATATTTATACTCTGTTTGCGCCAGATTTGCGCCATTTTTTTAACGCAAATTTATCTCCATATTTATTCTTTGCAGCTAGACCCGTCCAGCGCCAAAGTTATGGAGTTTGAGTCATTTTTTATACGTGAAAACCTACCTTGCACTAATGACATGGCGTTCCCCTGCAAAAAATTACTCTAAGGCATGTGCGCCTTATTTATCCTCCCATGTCATTTTGACGCACAGGAAGAGGCGGCCCTTAAAAAATGGTGCCCAGCCAGATTTGCACTGTTTTTTAACGCATGGGTCAGGGCAGGCGGTAAGGGACCTGTGGGCTCATTTCCATGGTCTCTGACCATGGAAGCAGTCCACAGGTGCCCTTCCCTGCCCCCAGGGACACCCCCTGCCACCCTCGCCCACCGCTGGAGGACCCCCATGGATGGGGGGACCCATCTAAGGTAAGTAATTTATTTTTATTTTTTTAGGTGGCATAGGGGGGCCTAACTTGGGCTACCCTACATGCCACTGTGCCCAATGGCCATGCCCAGGGAACAGAAGTCCCCTGGGCATGGCCATTGGGCAGGGGGGCATGACTCCTGTCTTTGCTAAGACAGGAGTCATTTCCATGGGGGTTGTGCATAAAAAAATTGCGCTAGTCAGGTTAGAGCCATTTATTTTTACTCTAACCTGACTTGCACCATTCTTTGACGCACAACCCCCAGTCTTCCCTACGCCTCCGCTGCCCGGTTAGAGTCATTTATTTTTATGCTAACCAGGCCGTAACGTCGGCTACCGTCACTCCTTAAATATGATGCCCCACTGGTGCGTTGGAATGGCTGTAGCCGGCGTTACACTTTTTAACGCAAACCTGCTCTGGTGCAGGTTTGTGTCAAAAAGTATAAATATGGGCCTTGGAGCGAAGATAGAAGCAGTGGTGATCAATGTGGGCTTCCTTCATTCTGACAACAAGAAACTGGCAAACAGGATGATGACCATAGAGTCCACATTAGCACAGCATAGGCCCACAGTCATAGAGCAGAAGATCCAACTCTAAAAGCTGCAAAAGGACATGGACTTCCTAACAGTGAAGCTTGAGGACACCAAAGGTTGATAGTGGTGCAACGATGTGTACTTGGAGGGAGTATCGGAAAAAGCTGAGTGGACTTCCATGGAATTGTTTGTGGAACAATAGCTGCCATCCACACTGCTAGGATGAAATGTATCAACCCTATTTACAGTGGATTAGGTGCATAGAGCTCTGAGGAGGCCTCTGTGCCGTGGGGGCCCCCAGGCTGATAGTGGCACACCTGATTAACCTATCATACAGAGACAACTTCTTGCAGACCACATGATACTATGGGCCTTTGAAAATTAAGCAGAGCTCTGTAAACATTTACTCAGACAACACCAATGCAGAGCAGCATCAACGTGAAATATTTTTTGGAGTTAAAAAACATTCGAGGCACCTCAACAACAAATATGCCCTACTGTTTCCAGTGGAGCTCCATATCATGGTTGGCACCGAGACATATTTCTTTGCCACAGACCAGAGGTATGGGATTGACTGGACAGACAAGGCCATCATATGCCAGTGATATAGACCAGGGAATGTCCACACGGCTGGCAGGTACAGAGATCAATACAATGCCCACTCCGATGATACAGGGTGACACCCTCCAAAGATGAGGTACATACCGGCAAGGTTATAGAGGAACTACAGTAGGGCAACCTGGGACCCCCACAGAACTTCTAGGAGGCCATAGACAGGGACCCCAGCAATTGGACAAGGGCATGGCTGCCTCTGGGGAAGAGGTCAAGAAACTTAGGCCCAAATTTATGAAAAGTGGCACGACACCTAGTACAGCATCACTTTTCTTGCACCCCTTAGTGCCTGCCTTAATGCAACCATGTGAGCTCCGTATTTAATGTATGGTGCACCATGGCGGTAGTTAGGGAACTAGCGTCAACATTTTTGCTGCTATTTTGGCACTTTGCAGGATTAGCGCCAAAAATGTTGACGCTAATCCTGAAAGGACCCAGAGGCCCATTGAAACCAATGGGAGCCTCCTTTTTTTGCCTGCTCTTAGCAGGCATTGAAAGTGCCGAAAAAAATGACACAAAGAAATCTTATACATTTCGTTGCGCCATTTTTCCAGCCCCCCCTAACGGGGGAACGCCCACTTTGCATACATTATGCCTGGCGTAGGCATAATGTAGCTCCAAGGGTTACAAAGTGGCGCAATGCATGCATTGCACCACTGTGTAAATCTGGTGAGGTTAAAAGGCCACCTTAGCATCAAAAACATGATGAGACGGTGGCGCTAAGGAAGCGCTAGGCCCTCTTAAATCTGGGCCTTAATCTCCCAGTGTTTACCTCCATAACGGCAGATGAAGTCAGATGAAGGCTGAGCACTAAGTGTGGAGGCCGGATGATGTCCTGCTCGGGAGGGATATATAGCATGATTCTGGTTGCCACAGCATAGCCAGAGACCTGGCCCTTGACGGATTATATTTGTTAATAGTTAAATCAGTTGGTAATGTATACACTGTGTTATGGTGGGAAACAGGCATATCAGTTATTGGAGGAGCAGGTTGTTCTATAATTGCGGCACAAGCTGATAGGGAGGTTGAGGTGGGGTGGGGTGGGGAGACATTGGAGACTGAGCTCGGTGGACTGACTACAGTTTTGGATGACATGGGGTGCGAGACATGAGGCACTCATGTCACAAATTAGGCCTCATTCAGTAGGGACAGGCACCTCTCTCGTGATTTTGTCATGGAACATCAACGATTTCAGTAACAAATGGAAGAGATGAGTGGTGATGAAATATCTAACGTGCCAGTCCCCAAACCTGATTTTCTTACAAGAAAGGCACTTTACTCCCAATAACTGTGGGTTCCTTGGTAGAGGCCAATACAAGACCTTAGTACACGCAGTCTACTCTGCGAGATCGAGAGGGACCGGGATCCTTGCCTGAATGTCACTGCCATTTCAGGTGACAAAAACATAGGTAAACCCTTCTGGATGTTGGGCACCAGTAGGGGGCACATGGAATGGATAAAGTCTGATTGTGGCTTCCAGGTACTTTCCAGGAGCCTTCGGGGAGGTGATCTAAGGAAGAAGAGAGACTAGATAGCCGAGATCCTGAACCATTATTAATACTGGAAGGATTTTTAAAATGCATCAAAAGCAAGGTAGTGCAGCCACTCAGTGACATGTTCTATGAGTCTATGGATAGAGATTAGTTTCCTGGGGACGTTAGACAGGCGACTATTGTCATCATACAGAACTTGGGGAAGATAATAGAGGAAAGTGCATACTATTGGTCAATTTCTCTTTTAAATATTGAAACTAAAAAAACTCTTGCCACAATTCTGATGACAGCCTAATGCAGGTGATAAGTATCATTGGGGCCACCGACCAGTCTGGTTTTATGCCCTATAGGTCAATTAAATACAACCTCCGGTGCTCATTAGGGTGCTTGGTCCGTGAACACAGGGTAAAAGAACTGGCAATACTGCTGGCACTTGACACCGAAAGCATTTGATTCCGTGGAATTACCCTACCTCCTGGCACTGCTAAAGGGGATGAGTTTTGGACCCTCCTTCCAGGTTTGGTAGGCCTCCTCTCTCATCGACCAATGGCAAGAGTGAGAGTGAATGGAGCTCTTTCAGGGGAATTTGAGGTGGACAGGGTCCCCATCAGGATTGCTCCCTATCCCCATTGCTACTGGCAGTGGCAATGGAACCACTGGTGAACTAGGTAAGGGGGACCCACTGTTAATGGGGCACTATTGGGATGGAGACCGGAAAGATGTCAACTCCCTCTATGTGAATGACATCCTATTGTACCTCACAGACATGGACCGCTCTCTCCCAAGAATTCTTGAGATCCTTTGTGTCTTCTGACTCTTCTTTTGTATAACTATCAACTGGAGCAAGTCTGTCACATAACCACTTTCATCATGAGGACCACATAATGAGTGGTCTCTGTGATGGTCTGGAGAGAGACCTTTTTACGTACCTGGGCATTTATACGACCACAGACCAGAAACTATTTCAAGAGAGAAATGTGGGGTGTATCCTACCAGGCTTTCACTGAGAAGGGGACCATTAGTGTTGAATTCCCTTCTCACTGTTGGGGAGAGCCAACCTTTACAAAATGATCTACCTATCCAAATTCCTTTATACTATTCATTACTCATACTTCAAGGTCCCTGATCACTTTAAAGCAGTGGAGGCAGAGACTAGAGCCCTGTTATGAAAGTCTGGCATGACACAGATAGCACATAATACCCCAACCAGATGGCCAATGGATGGGGTGATCACCCTCCCAGATCTACAGTTGCAGTACTGTGCAACTCAGTTGCTAGTGGTAAACAACTGATCCTTTGCAGATGAAAAGGAGGCATCCTTACAGGTGGACTAGCTGATGCGAAACACGTAGGGCTATGTTAGATGGCTGCAGAGAACAAAGAGATCTTGAGACGGGCGTTGTAGAGGATGGGGTGGGCGTACACATAGACATTAACGAATGTACTATAGGATTCAGGTGAGCTGGCAGAGCTGCGTGGGTGATGGAACAAAGACAATGGGATTAGCTGGGCATTTCGAAGCCAGGGGACCTGAGAGTGAAGTGAGGTGGTTGTCCATTGAGGAGCTACACAGACAGTATGGCCTGTCCAGGGCCAGTTTCTACAATCTCTGAAAGTTAGGTCGATCCTTAACCACCAGATTGACCAGTCAAAAGACCTAGAGGAGATGAACCCATTGGATTACAGTGCAGGGAGCTCCCCTAAATAGACATACTATAGCCTTAATCTAGTAAAAACATCTTTTCAACTTTCAATCCTCTCTACAGATGTTGAGTGAAAAATCAGAGTGCGACCTGTGCAGAAATTAGGCTAATGAATGGGTGGGTCACATGCAGTACCTGGAGAGGTCACTATCCAAGCCGTGTTTTCGCTGATTCAGCTGAAACTACTTCATTGTGCCTACTTCACCCACATATGATTAAACGCAGTAGCTGCGAATGATACAGACCAGTGCCACAGGGGATTTGGTTAATGGGGCACTCTGCTACACATCATCTGGGAGTATCTGAGACTGAGGAGGATTTAGTCAGCCATACAGCACAGGATTTCCTTGGTGGTGGGAGCCCCTGGTGGTCACCCCTGTTTGGTACCCCTAGGCATCTTGGTGAGGTAACCCCTGATAGATACACATTTAGGCCTTCATCTATGGGGATTTGGCATAGGGCAGCACAGCCAAGTCACCTTGCAGTGCTGCCCTATGCCATAGAGAAAGGGCGGGAGTGCACCACATTTATGCAACATGCTGCATTCCTGTTCTTTCCCAATGTGCTGGTGCCATTTCGGCAGCCTAGTGCTAACGCAGGCACCATGGTGCAAGAGATCCTGTATTGTCGACAGGATTGCTTTTGTGCATAAAAACAATCCTGACAGACATTTTCCTCTTACTATGTGGGCTGCAGAATGCAGCACGCATGGAAAGACATAAAAACGAGGAGAAATACAGTTTTTTCTCCTCACCTCAGGAGGCGTAAGGTTTTGGTGCATTCCCAGGTTTACATAGGTTTGTAAATCTGGGGAACAGTCTAAATCCATGGGTGTTGCATGGGAACATCCACCGCAGTGCCCATGGAACACCACCTGATTAATAATCGTTACTCCATATCTATGAGACCATTCAAAGCCATGCAAAGTGGCTTTGCATGGCCTCATAGATATGATTTTGCAGTGTGCATCGCCAGGACATCACAAAACATTACACTCTGATTGCACAAGGGCTCATGAACATGCCCCTTATTCTCTGCAACATGGCCCTGGTGGTCACAAGACATGATATAGTACGATACTGGGGGAGAGTGGAGACCCCATTAGTGCAGGACTGGAGGTCTAATATGGGGAGCAGGAACCAATATACTGAGTGAAGTGATGCCCCCAGACATTTGCAAATATTCTGGGCCAATGACAGAAACATGTAGGGTTTTGAGAGGTGCATCCGGGACCTGTTTTGGCTGGTTGGCTTCTTAATCGTGGGGCCGCAACAGACCCACAGAGGGAGGGGTCCAGGGATTGAGGTGGGAAATAAACTTCCAGCTGATACAGAGCAAGGGTCCTTCATGTCTTTAGTCTTTGTCATGAATACTTGGAATTCTCACACTCTGTTGTACCAGGGGCTAGTGGTATCTTTATTTATAACATGTTATTGTCGGTTGCAATAAATGAACATTTAAAACATATTAAAAAAACACTGTTTCACCTTCCTATGCCATCATTAGCTGCTAGCCATCCTCACACTCAAAATGTCCAAGCTTGACCTTGCCAGTAGCCTATACCTTGGCACACCTGCATTTATTGCACATGAAATACAACTCATCCAAAATGTTGCCCGAAGACTTCTTCTCTGTCTTCACCCGAGAAAACACACAAATCCAGTCTTGAAATCACTCCACTGGCTACCTTTTGCTAGAATGGCAATGATCGAGGCATTTTACATTGTCCAGGGAGCCTCCCAAGAAAAAGGACCACAATACATGCAAGTTAAATTCAAGCAATACAAACCACACAGAACAATGTGCTCCAGGCTTGTAACAGCTACCATCGTACCACCTTACCATTAGAAATCCATAGGAGGCCGGACGATATATTACTCTTCATTCACCATCCAGACATTAATCTTACTCCAATACTGGATGAAGTAAAGCCTTTTGGTCAATTCTCCCGCTTACATACCAACTGGAACAAGTGAGAGCTTTTTCCGTTAACTGACATCATCCGCCCACCTGTAACAGAGTTTCCCTTGCGCTGGTGTTCTGACTCTGTGAAACACTTAGGTATTCACATCCATAGAAATAAGGAAAAGGTGATACGTTTAAACTATGGGCCTGCAATTGAGGGATTTACTGCTTAAGTGGACAGGTGGGTGAAACTGCCACTGTCCATGGAGGGCCGGATATCACTCATTAAAATGGTGGTTCTCCCACAGTTCTTGTATCTCTTTATGAACATTCCGGTCCGCTTACTAACTCTTTCTTTGCGACTCTCTGTGGTTTGGTCACTCAGCCTGTGTGGGAAAATAGAAGCCCATGCATTCATTGGGACGTCCTCACTCTCCCTTATGAGTGTGGATGCCTTGGGATTCGCCACTTCCACCTTTATCTTGTGGCACAATGTCAATATTCATATCATTGGTTTCACCCTGATGCCTACCTTACATATTCCATCCCAGAACGGGCCCTGTCAGCCCCTGTTCCGTCGAGTTCCCTGTTGCCCCCTGGTGTTCCATTGCATTGCAGAGATATCCAAACCCTTGCTCCAACCAGCCTGACTTGGCGTAAACTTGCTCACCTATTTCATTGTGATTCACTGTATTCCCCAGCACTGAAACTGATTAATAATCTTTTCATACCCATTACACAGGAGGTGCTGGCTAAGAGCATGTTGCAGACTTTTCAACTCCATACCTTTTGGGAAGTCTTTCCGGACGACTACCTATTTTACTGCACTAAAGATACCCATTTCACGACTTCACTGATGCCACACAGTTGCAGCATTTCATACTATGCCGACTGCAGAGTTCTCTGCACGCACACTATCCCACATATCCACTGGTGCCGGACATGTTTCCATCACTCTCCCTGGTGGCTTCAGCGGACCTGGGGACCCAATTGGTTTCCAAACTTTACCTAATGTGTATTAGGGCTCTTCATGTTCCAGATACTGGGCTCAGGGAATCCTGGGAGAGGGATCTGGGGCGCCCCATGTCCCAGAAAGTCTGGGAGGCATGTTGTAAACAGAGTAGGTTTGTTTCACCCAACCAGCGCCACAAGCTAATCCACTTTAAAATCATTAGGAGAGCCTACAATGCCCCCAGTGATAATGCCCATATCGACCCAGCTCGCTCCTCCGCCTGCCCCAAATCCTGAGCGACGACTGCAGATTTTTTACACACGTCATGGTTTTATCCCAATATTAGTCGCTTTTGGTGCAAGGTGCTTGATCGATTATCTGTCATTGTGGGTTGGCCTCCCAGTCCTTACCCACTTACAACCCTGCTCGGATACACTGGTGAATTTTCAAAGTCTGATAGACACCTCACTGCGATATCACTCCTGTTGGCGAATCGGGAGATAGCGCTCCATTGGGGCTCTAATTGCGCGCTTAGCGCTGCCTCCTGGTTGGCCAGCTTCACACACTGTGACACCAATAGCGAGCTGTACGCCTCACTCCAGCCAGTATCCTGTAGACCTAAAGATATCTGGCAACCACTGCCAGACTATTTAATCACAATTGTCACTTCCTCGCTGGCCTCGCGGACCACCACTAGAGCAAGCTCACGCCAAAATCCACATTATCCATGTTTTTATCTCCACTATGTGTCTATAGGGCTTTGCACCACCCACTGTCCAACCAACGTTATAATGTTATCAATAACACAGTATATGTCGTGCACTAATGGTCTGTTGATCACATGTGATATTGTTTTGCGGCTTGTACTGTATTGCATTGTGCTTGTTCTCTGTTATGGCTGAAAATGATAAATAACATTTATTAATTGTGCTTTCTCAGTACAATTTGCCAAGCTCTGAAGCTCACTACCAGCCAGCATTAAACGCATATTCACTTCTGGAGGCAGGTGAAAATGTGGCCATTTCCTAGATAAACAGATCTCCTGCATCCAGGCAACAGAGTCCAGAAAACAATCACTCCCTCAAAAGCATTCCTTAGCTTACAACACAGGAACTGCAAACAACTCACTAGCAAACTGCTTTCATTATGCAAGTAAGTAAAAAATGGCTGGTCTATGGTATGCCGTGGCATTATATAGTTATGTACTTCCATATGTAACTGTTATGGCCCCTATTAATGCTAAAACCATAATACGCAGTGGTGAACAACAAACTGTAACCTATACCTAATAAATTAACATAATATATATCTGCTATGAGGGTAGTTCATCAGCAGCACCGTACAGCCAAAAAAAAGAAATCACCAAACAAACAGGCATGGAAGAACTGAAGAGATATGTCACACATTACTGGGTAAATATGGAGGACTTTTATATATTCTATTCACTGCAGGTCCCAAATATCTATAAAATCTTTATATCTCACAAAGACACTCAGATATGGGATGATAATAAAAATGCCCAGCCCTCTAGATTCCTCTGCATACCCTCTGCGGCGTAACGAAATTTGAGGGGGCACCCCCTGCATGGTACATGGAGCCCCCACCCTCCAGACACCGTCAGGAGCTCTCAGGCCAGGGTACTGTGCTGAGGGGCCCCCCTGGAGCTCAGAGCCCCCTCGCACCGTGGGGGCTGCAGGGGCTTATGTTACACCACTGCATGCCCTATATGCTGCAGGATGCTACTCATGCAGGGAATTGCTTCAGTGCCCCACAAAGGAGTAGCAAGCGCTATATAAATGCTACAATACAATACAGTCTGCAGGGGGGCACATCATTTTGCATGATGCCACTGCAGGAGGGCAGTCATAGTGGTTTCAGACGCCTATATATAAAGTGAGAACTAGTGACATAACCCCTGATAGGTTTTTGTGTATTATGGGCTCCCACTTCTGTTAGGTTCATCACCAGCTTTGCGTCCTACATATTGGTTGTTTCTGGTTGTTGATTGATGTACCCATGTTCCTTTTGCCCACTTCTGTGACTTCTAATGCATTTCAACAGTTTCCTCCATTATGAAGATTCTGAATGTTTGAGCCATGTGGTCTGGCAGCATCTACAATATTGGTCCCTTCAGGGGTCTAGAGTATTCCCAAATGCCTGCAGGGCATCGCATAGCTCAGTCTTTTAATGGAAATGGTAAGTCAAATTGCAAACCTGTATGGCATTTATGTTGCTTTCATGGTTATTAGTTTGTTATAATAAAGATGTTGTGCAAATTGATATTTTAAAGAACACTAAATACCCGGACATTAACCACTCCATAGTCATTTCTTTATAGAAGAGTTTTGAAGTTCTTCCTGTGGGTGAAGGGTGCAGATTTGCTGGGTCTTATCTACCATCTGTATCACATACCCCTCCTTCCCCATACAGGACTCTCCCTTAGAGTTGCATATTATGTTTCAAAATCTTGGAAAGTATGTTCAGACAGGCAGTGAGATAAAAGTTCGAATCATTCTGTCTCACTCTTTAGTAGGACAGGCATTCTGAATAGAAATCAGTAATTCACCCTTGTAGCAGTAGACTGATATGCACCTTTTCACCCAAGTGTAATTGAACACATTCACATGCACACTTTTTCTCCTATTGTATAGCCAAATTTATCACTTAGGATATGCAACATGCCACTTGGTAATACATTCTGATGCTGCTTTCTGTATATGGAAAAGCAAAGAGACAACATCTGGCCCTGATGGGTGGAATCCCCTGGAAACACTTAAATTCACAGGAGAAAAGCTCAAATCTGTGTAGGGACAGTAGGATGTTATTATGGACCAGCCATCATGTATTTAAAGGAAGAGATAGGGCAATGTGTTTGTTTAGGACCCCAAAGAGCTGCCATCACCACTGTTACTAATCCATGACTGAGATAGATTAGAGGATAATGTAAGTGTGGGTAATACCTGCTCAGGGCTCTTGGCATGAAAGATGCTGATTATGAAACTTACCATTTGTATTTCCTAATTTCCATGTATCCTTTGCAATTCTGGTCTCATCCGACATTTCAAAGGTAAAGGGACCTGCGAAAGGATCCTTGTCTTTGTCAGCGGCGTGGATCACCAGTACTGGGTTCTTCACCTGATCACACACTTCCATGTAAGGGGATAGCAGGTAAGGGGCGTTATCATTGATGTCAGCTACGTGGAGCAGAATTGTTCCAGTCCCCGTCTGAGGTGGCTCGCCTAATCCCAAAATAAATGTTTTCCAATTGTTTATTAGCAACATCAAGAAGAAAGTAGGCAATACAAATTATAAGCAAGAAACATGCATTCAATTTAAAATACCATGCGTTGCTCTATCATGGAGCAAATTAATTATAACATGAGGATAATCAAACAACACCAAATTATTATAATTAGAATTCAGCAAAGTTCCCAATTTCACAGTACGCCTACATGAGGAAATCTCTGTGTTTCATGTGCTGTGTAGACCCCTATCCCAAATCACTGCAACGCACATCTTACTATTAAGATGTTTAGCAATTCAACACTGGTGTACAATCTTCAGAGATGCAATCAAAATAGTATACAAAAAAATACAAATTCATCATTCTTTCTGGCGTTCAAACAAAATGTTTTCATGTGTTTGTCAATATAGATTCTTTTTTCTGGGGTTTCGGTTATTTTTTCAAAAACTTAAGATCATATTGATGACCAAGTCACACAGCGCAACAAGTCACCTTGATGCGCTGCATGACAGGGAAAGGGCAGGAATGTACAGTGTTCAAAAGAATATGGTGAATTCCTGCTTTTCTCCCTGAGCTGGCTCAGTTTTGCCCGCCTGTCGCCAAAGCAGGCACTCTTGCACCATGGTGGAACAGTGCCTCCGTTGTAAGGAGGATTGTTTTTGTGCAAGAAGGGACACCTCCCTGCACAAAAACAATCACCAGATGGTTATTCCTCTTTTTATGTGTGCTGCTTTCTGCAGCACACATAGGAAAGGGAATTTAAAAGGAGAAATAAATATATTTCTCCTTGTTATGTTCCCCATGGGAAGACTTAGCATTTTGGCACATTCCAAGGTTTACTAGTTCTGACAAATCTAGGAATGAGTCAAAATCTATGGGGGTTGTGTGTGAACACCCACGCAACGCCCATGGAGCGCCTTCCCAGCACAGAGTAACTGCGATTTTTGCTGCATTGTGTTACTCCAGATTTATGAAGCCACACATGGCCACCTTCATGTCACCTTGCATGGCTTCATAAATCTGCCTTAAGAGTTGCATCGCGCATGCACCACAGTGGTGCATGCGTGACACAACCAGGGCCATAAATATGGTCCTCAATATCAAAATAGTCCTAGTATGGGGCATGTTGCAAGCATATTTTTTTAATGCCTCATCCAGTTTTTTTCTAATACCACTCCATTATAATATTTTTGATGGAGTTACACACAAATCAAAGCAAAGGTGATAATGCTGAAGAAAATATTAGATAAAGCAATGACTTCCCAGGGTCCAGTGACTGAATCAACAAACAAATCCATTAAAAAAAACACAAGATAGCCATATTGACTATTTTGAAGCCCGGTGGTCTAGTTCATCCTCTTCCCATCCATCCTCCATCCTCCTCCTGGTTGCTGGAAAAGATATCATAAACATGGGCTATAGCTGAGATTGCGGTCTTCCGCAGGCCTACGAAAAGGTCCAGACTTGTGCCCCATCTTCATTAAAATAATCTTGTAATTTCAGATATGTAAGTGATCTTGTTGTGATGTAGAAAATAGTGTTTGCTGATCCAGAATAGATAACAACATTCCTGTGCTTACACAGTGTTGTACAAACTGCAGATTGAATTTACACCAATGCGAATCCGTATTAACATGGTATATTTCTTTGAGTGACTAATAACTCCATAAATTGATAGCTTCATGTAATCTTGGTACTCTGAGGTGCCCATATCACATCACATTCAGCACAGGTCAACCAACCCCATTAAGCCAGCATTCTTTGGACAAGAAAAAGGGATGGGCTGATTTCAGTGTTACGTCCTCCTTTGTTGGCATAGTGGTAATGATCCAAAGCAGCCCAGTGTAAAATTGTAGCTGTGAGAGCACCCATTCGCCCCTTATAATGGTAGTTAGCAGAACAAAGAGTCTTTCCTGAGGTTTTTATACCTCCATATTAATAAAGACAAAATAGCATTGACCTATTAAAACAAGACTGCTGACCATTACCTGGAAGGGAGAAGAAACAATATATATTATTTTATTCACAACACCATCTTTAGCAGATTGATTAACCTTAGGGTGGGTTAGGATTTTCTAAAAATCAGAATGCATTCTTGTAGACCACCTTACTTAGAGTATATATCTATTAGTCCTATCGGTAGGTACTTAAGCAAAGTAACACGCTTTGTAGAATTACATATGGGAACACAGTACTGAACAACATATTTGTGGACTTGTTTAAGAGAAATCCAAAGGACTCTACAAGAAGGTCACTTAAAGAGAGGGATAAAGGGCCAGATGTATCAACAAACCATGTTGCGATTCTCTAATAGCGATTTTTAAGAAATCGCTATTTCTGAATTGCAAAATGGTATGTATTTGCGATTCCAAAATAGCGATTTCTTAAAAATCACAATTGCTATTACCGAATCGCAAATTGCGATACCTGTCCCATTCACACCTATGGGCATGTAGGCCCATATTTGTGAATTTTTTACATTTCCCAAATTGCGAATTCCTAACTGGAATTTGCAAATTTGGGAAATGCAAAACCCAGGGTGCTGGGGACCTAAGGCCCCCTCTGCTGCACCCCAAGAATTTTTTTAAGGACACGTAAGGCGCACACATGCCAAAGGGGCATGTGTGCGTTACATGTCAATTTTAAAAATGCATTTTTCATGCATTTTTAAAATTTGCACATGCTTACCAACAAGTTCAGCTTGGTGGTAATAGCGATTCCTTAATGCCCAATTCGCATTAAGGAAAAGGTTGATACACGTGGTTTAGAAATCGCAAATAAGGAATCCTTATTTGCTATTTCTTATTTAGAGAATCGAAATTTGGGATTCTCTAAACAGGCTCGCAATTTTAAGGAATCGCTATTTTAGAGATTCCTTAAAATTGCATAGCGAATGCCTTTCAAACATACTGAAAGGCATTTTTGCAATCGCAAACGGCCATTCGCACCGTTTGCGAATGCAAATACGCTTGATACATCTAGCCCAAAGTTCTGCATGTTTAAAAATGTTTTTGACTGGTAGTTTGTGACTGTGCTTTTATAAATGACTAGTCCAATTAAGATGCATCCTGTCTCAACTGGATATTTCCATTTTATGTATTAGACCTCTATAGCTCCTTTGCAACTGTTTTGAAACAAAATATACTTTGGACAGTAACGAACTTTCAATATGAGATTACTAAAGTTAGTTATCAGTGAGAAACCGACAAAACCCCCAATAAAAAAGAAAAGAATGCTTTTTCAAAGTCTTTTTATGCGATTCCTGTTGGAATATACATCCTACTAGCTAGACTGTTGTAGGTCAGAAATGTATAACATCTTTTATAGTTACATTGCTAATTTACATAAATCTTTAACTGTAGTTAGAATTATTAATTACAGTTCAAAGCTCCATAGAAAGTTCTGGGATATTGGAAAACCACATTTTTAATGGTGAATAACACATATCGCTTTTTAAAGTTCATTGTGTATATTTATTGGATAAAAAAGCTTGCAGACGTGATCCAGATGTGTCTCACTCAGCCTCCAAATGATAGTGAAACAGCCTCACATACTTAAATAATTGCGCTTCTATCCTCTGTTAAGAAAGTATCGGTCTGCATCCATTTTGCTACTCACCATCATCAACAGCATGAATAAGGATTGAGTAGACGGAGTTGTTCAAAAATGGTGATTCGCTATCAAGTTCTTTCACAGATGTGACAACACCAGTGTTTTCATCAACAGTGACCCAGCCCTCAGGATCATACGCCACTTTGTACCTTGCAAAACAAGAATAATGCATTGTATTATGTTTTGATCCTAAACAATGATTTTATATGCCAACAATCAAACTTTTCCTGAACTTGCTGCTCAACACATGATGTGAAGGTTCATGGGGGGGACAAAATCGGATGAAGGCTCTTGCCTGTGTGCTTTGTTCTTTCAAACCAATGCGGAAGTGGCTGTTTTGTTACACATGAAGCTGCTGTCTTTCAGGGGACATTGTTGTGGTTACAAGTTCAGGCACCCAAGCATGCATTCACCACTCCCCACATGGACTAAAACTTCTACAAGAATCCTGGGTCAGGCTATTACTTCTAAAATCAAAATGACCGCACTACATTAGACTGGGTAACCACTTTTAAAGCCAAAACTTTCTCAGCGCCCTAATCCACAGTCTACCTCATAGTCAGAAAAATACATACATCTGCACCAACAGATTTATGGCGTGGAATGAGTGTAATTTCACTTTTCAACTGTTCTTCTTTCTTCAGGGAATAAATACTTTTTCACTTTCCGAAACTCGCTCCCTTCTCATCAGTAAATCTACAGACATTTGGAGAGTAGGAGTGGGTCTAAAAAAAAACAAAGGCACATATTTATACTTTTTTTAGCACCGGATTTGCGTCATTTTTTTACGCAAAAGCGGAGCAAACGTACAAAATACAATTGTTTTTTGTAAGTTTGCCCCGCTTTTGCATCAAAAAGTGTCGCAAATGCGGCGCTAAAAAAGTATAAATATGGGCTAAGGGCCTCAAATATGAGAATCTGACGCATCCGCTCTGATGCGTCAGATTTCTTGAGCTGCCCTATGACCCCTTAATGGTGCTACAGATGAGCTGTATTTACAATACAGAGATGCATGGTGCATGTTTTCACAGATGCGTCAGAAATTCTGATGCTTTTGTGGCGCGAAACTAACAAATTGCTGGACTAGTATAAAAAAACATACGCTACTAGAGCAAGGGTCCCATAAAGAAAAGTCCAGCATCAGTTTAACACCTGTTCTGACCAGGCATTAAAATTGTGACACAGTTAAGTTGCAGAATGACACAAAATGTTGTCAATTTCACAGTGTCAGTTCTGCGTGGCTTTTCCTGAGGGAACGCCTACCTTCCATACATTATACCTTGCGCAGGTATAATGCGACGAAAGGCTTTACAAACTGACACATTGGGCCCAGTGCAACAGTTTGTTAATGTAGAGCAGTGTAAAGCACTGCTTGCACCACCGTAGCGTGAAAAAAAATAATGCAACTGAGGCACACAGGCCTTGTAAATGAAGCCCTGAGTGAATACTTACTTACAAATACAATTGTGAGTTTCTGCAAGCTTTCAGAGTATTCCCACACTATAAATTAACAGATACAAAAATGTTTGGGTTGTAATCTTTTGTAAAATGCAAATGTGATTTTACACTTTGCAAATAATTCTGTAACTTAAGCCCAGTGAATTCTAAACCTAAAACTATAAGCACAACTGAACCACATGATGACCCCGAAATCCAAAACCACAAGACCACCATGAGCCACACTACTAATCTGGGGCAGCTCCTCCGTTGGGACAGAGGAGCATTGCCCCCCCCCCCCACCACCAGCAGTGGCAGCTGCAAAACCTCTAAAAGAAATCGATAATAAACAAAATGTATTATTGTTTTCTTCTAGATGGGCAGGGCTATGTGGGTGACGAGTGAGAGGGGGGGGTGGTCAGCACTCCCCTCAAAGCACATGTGTGTTTGGCCGGCCATCTCGGACCGGCCAAGCACACGTGCACAGGGCTCTCTGCAGCCCAGCAACACAGTTGCCGGGCTGGAGAGAGCCTGCACAGGCTCCCAGTCTGCCTAGTAACGCCCTGGCTGGGTGCTCCCAGACAATCCTGATGCTGCTCTGAGCAGGATTGGTCGCAGGGCAGGCTGGGAGCCTGTGCCTGCAGCCGGCTGCAGCAGAGGCGGTGGAGCGGCGCAGCCAGCATTCAGTTAAGTTTATTCTATTTTGCATTTTTAACTGTACTAATATCCACCCCGCCACCCCGCCTGCTGTCCCCCCGCATGCCGCCCCACCCCATGTAAGACCTGCAAGCCGCGACTGCTACTAATGCTACAAGTAATAGTATGGTAGCACTATCAGTCATGCAGTGATTTTTAGAACTATAACTATCACATCACCCAAAGCTAGATATCAGCTTCTAAACCCCAAGCTGCTACTGTACCTCTGTACCCCAACCAAAGATAACTCACTTAAGTCACACAGTATTTTGAAAACATCAAACCTCCAATGCACTCTGAGCCACAAAGTGACATTTAAATTTACAACCACAATTCCTTGAGCCACTTAGTTAATTCTTCACCTAAACCTACTACAGTAACAACTACCAAAACTACCAAATTACCATTAACCAGATTTACTCCTAAAGCTAAAGCTACCCAAGCACCCTGAGACAGACAGTGCCTTCTAAACACAAAATTACTAAATCATTGTTAGACAAACAATGACTTCCAAACACAAAACCAGAAAGAACGCAGTAAACTTGGTACACGAAAGGTTGCACAGTACCTTGAGCCATACACCATTTTATACAAAAAATACCATGGCATACCTCCCCAAAAACAGAGATTACTTAAACCCAAATCCACCAGAGCTCTTTGAGCAAAGATTTAATCATCAGTCCCAAACATACCAAAACACCCAAAGGTAAACAGTGAATGTAGTACAATACTAGTACATCACCCTAAGCAAATCTATTTAAAAAATAAATGATTAGAGAACCATGAACCATGCAGTTAATTTTAAAACTAATACTGCAACAGGTACCTCCAACAAAGCCCCTTCCTATGTTAACATTACCACCACACCTGCCCACAGAAATCAACTTACAATCTCATAACAATAACATCACCTTAATCCATACAGCCATTTCAGAAGGTAAAACTTTTGCTGCACTCTGAAATCCAAATTTTATTTTTGTTTTCCCTCCTAATGTTCATGATGTCACAAACCTCCTGATTTGACTTCCATACTAAAGGCCTGATTTAGAGTTTAGTGGAGGTGATTACTCTATCACAAACGTGAAGTATATCCCGTCCGCCATACTACAATCCCATAATAGCCTATGGAGATCATAAAATGGTTGATGGGATAACCCGTCTGCCAAACTCTAAATCAGGCCCTAAGTTTAAAATCGGCCATTTTCTTTTATTTAGTATAGGTAGCATTATTCCTACCTCTCTAAATGAGCATGGTTCAAAATACTCCTTTTAGCCCTTATCTTCTTCTAATATTTATTTGTCATCCAATGTTATACTTGTATTAAATTCTCTTTTGAAACTGTATTCCTTAATCAATCCTGTGAATCACTTCCTGTGTTATAGGTTTTATCCCTGCTAGCTTTTTTGTTACGCTCATTCCACATTTCAAGTGGCCATTCAGTGGAAGATGTGTGTCATTCCCTCAGCAACTTAAATGTTGCTACTCTGTGTGGTACTGTAGGCAATCCCAAGTCAAGGCTCTTAAAGCAACTCCTAGATCAGTCCACGTAGCAACTGCCCACTGAATATAATATTTTAGTATGAGACTAATTCTCTCTGAAAGGACACCAGCTTGTTGGTGGTACAAGAATATGCAAATATGCAGTATATCTGACACCCTCAACGACCCATTCATCTCATCTGATTTTAAGCTCCATTGCCAATAACTTACTTGTCTTGAAACCCATCTCCACTCAAAATTTCCTGTGAAATGTTTATTACCAGTGGGATGTTGAATTGTTCTAGGAAATACCATACAGACAGGTTTGAGTAGCATTGTGGCAGAGCAAACACTGTTCTGCGGCATTTGGAGAAAA